>NC_083321.1:46396750-46739250 GCF_963455315.2 Globicephala melas | reverse complement strand
TAAATGTATTTATGGTACTTATTATTATTTATAGGACTTATCATTATAGCACTGCATAATATTATTTAAAATATTATATAATAGTAGTGTGTGTGTTTGTCTCTCCCATCGCATGTAAGCTCCATGGGAGCACCTATGTTTTTTTCACGGATGCACCTCCAGCCAATAGGACAGTGCTTGGCTTGTGGTAGATACTTGGTAAACACCTGTTGGTTACACTGAATATGAACACCAGAGTTCAGTGAAGCAACCTCCCAGGGGGGCCAGAACAGGAGAAGGCAGAAAGGGTCTGAGCCGGACTTGTTTGTGCTGGGTCTTTCCCACAGACACGAGGCTTTGTTCATACAAAGTCTGGGGAGTGGCAGCAGGCCACTTTCCAGATGTCTCATGGCCTGGAGATGCCTTCACTCAGATACGATCCCCACCTGCTGTGAAGGAAGGAGGCACATGCTCAGGGCTCTCAGCTCTTTCTCTGAGCTGCGGGTTAAGGGCTGGGTGCTAATTGGGCCCCCGGAGAATCTGGAATGGTTCAGGTGGCTGGTGACAGATGGGAGCAGGGGTCTGGCATCCCACTGAGACACACAGGCCTTGGTTTGGGCGCTGGTCCTGGCTTTGCCACTAACTCACCCTGGGACACTGGGCAAGACTTTGTCCCTCTCTGGGCCTCAGCCTGCCTGTCTCTCGAATGGGACCCAGTAAGCTCCAAGGCTGACTTTGACTGTGATCTGCCTTCCAGATGAGGAAACTGAGGAGCAGAGAGGTTCAGTGACTGGCCTGAAGTTGCACAGCAGCATTAGTCATAGAGCTGTTGGCCCCAGGCCCTTCACTCCCACCTTTCCTCCCCCTGTACCCCTGTGTTCAAGCTCTGACTTAGAGAGCTGGTCTTCTCTTCTCATATCAAGACTTATTTCCCAATTAGGCTTCGAGCCCCTCAGGGCAGGAACCACAGCTGGTTCCTGCTTCTCCCAGTTCTTCAGGATTATGCAACCAACAGGTCCCAGATAAAGGCTTGGCAAATGAAAGAGCTGGGTTGCCCAAGGGAGATGGTGGCAAAGCTGAGATCCCCACCAGGTCTTACTGGTTCCCCCAGAGACTCCAGATGCTAGGATTTGAGTCATTCATTCACTCATCCAAACTACAGTTGCCAATTACCTGGTATGTGCCAATTTCCACTAGAGTGCTGGGAATCCAGCAGTGACCAAGCCAGACAAGGTCCCTGCCCCTAGGAGCTTATGTTCCAGTGGGAAGTAGCAGATCAGCAAGGACCAAATCCAGACACAGAACAATTTGAGATTAGGACAAGACCTATGAAGGAAACAAAACAAAGAGGCAGACAGTGACTGGGGTGGAGCTGATTGAGATCAGGCGGTCAGGGTAGGCCTCTCTGAGGAGCTGAGACCTGCAGGACAAGAAGGAGAATCCCACTAGGCAGAGGGAAGAGAAAGTCCAAAGGCTCTGAGGCTGGGAGGACCTCAGGGTGTATGAGGAAAAGAAAGAAGGCTGGAGGGGCTGAAGGAGACACGTGAGGGCACAGTTGGGCAAGGTGAGCCGGAGAAGTAGGCAGGGGCTAGATCACGCCCGGGGAAGGAGTTTGCATTTTACTTGAAGTGAGTTGGGCAGTCTCTGGGGGGTTTCAGTAAAGGATGAAAAGACATAATCGATGTTTCTAAAGGATCTCTCTAACTCTGCAACTTCTTGCTGTCGCTAGTAGAGAAGCCTCCGGAATCTGTGGTCCCTTGCCCAGGGGGAAGGAAGCCTTTGCTCCCAGGCAGCCAGAGGTTGTAGTGGCTGACAGAGGCAGGGCAACTCACCAGAGAACTGCACCTGAGGCTCTGGTCCAGAGGATCGCTGCCGCATCCCACCCCCGCCCCCGAGATCCCATCAGCCTGCCCCCCCCACCAAATGTCCCATGGGTGTTACAGAAAACTGTGCCTGCAAGATGTCTAGGCCCTCATCCCTTGATTATATTAACGCCAAAATGTATTAAAGAAGCATGGTAGAAATGCCATTCTAATTGTTTCGTACACACGCCACTGGGAGGGAACTGATTGGACACAGCTCACAGGCAGTATGTTAATACGCTATTTTCATATGATGATAGCTTTGCATAATCTTCCCTTCTCCCAGCTTTGCAGGGACCTGTTGTTAACCAAGCCCCAGGAGAGAGGGGGAAAGGCAATCTGACTTCAAGTCCACTCCCCGCCACATTAATTAGTCATGTGGCTGGGGAAAGGTGTGTGCACTCAGTACAAAGTAGACTTTATAATTTATACACCAGCTGTTTCCGTCCATTCTCTTCCCTGCCTGCCTCTAATGAAATCATGTTACCAGAGAACTGACTGGCGTGAATTGAGCCTTTAATCCCATTGACCCTGGCCTGGCTGGTGGGGCCCAGGGGAGGGGGTGGGGCCTTTCAGCGAGGGGCTGTGATGCGAAGACCCTGGCAGGCGTGACCCTCCCGCCGCCCCCCACCCCAGGCCTGCCAGCCCACACAATGGAGCGGCTTGGCACAGGAGGAGGTGCTGGGAGTGCGGCCCTGCCTGGCTGAGCAGCCCTCGCGGGGATCCCTGGAGGCCGGGATGGCTCACATTTATTGCCTCATCTTCTGAGATCCAGCGAAGCACAACATTCTCATCTAGGTTGTTCTTTTACTCAGAGAACAGGCCAGGCCAGACTGCACAACCAATGAGCTAAGGCTTGCTTTTCTGGCCATGGGGGTCGCTGGGAAAACAGAGACATGATTCCACGGAGAGAATGCTGCCCCAGCCCCCCAGCAGCAAACCGAAACTCTCCTGACCCAGGAAGCTGACTCCGAGCCCAGGGGCCCCTTCCTGGAGAGGAGGGGTAGAGGCAAGACAAGGGGACAGGCCCTAGTCCTGGTGCTGGCGTGTCCCAGAAAGGCAGTGATGAGAATGATGTGTCTCTTTCCCTGCCCCCGCCCACCCCAAAAGAAAAACAAGCAAGATCAGGCATCCGGAGCCACTCAAGCAAATGCCTGCAAAACAGAGCGCAGTTGGCGAGCGCGAATAAACACAGCAATTAGCACCGTGGCAGTCTCTTAAACAAACACATGGGACCAAGTCAGGGGTGGGGGAGATGCCTCTGTCAGAGGGGCCAGAGGCTACAAAGACGAGGCTTGAGGTGAGGGAAGCTGAACATAAGACTTGTCAGGCTAAGATGCTGGGGTGGGCAGATCTGAGCGTGGGACAAAGAAATGGGGTAAGGTGGTAGGATAGGGACTGGAGGGCTGCAGGAGCAGGAAATGCAGGGAGGGTGGTAAGGTGGGGTGGGATAAAGGTGGGGACAGTGTGTCCTCCTGGCTGCCATCTTCAATTTATTGGAAACCCTGATATCCTCATATGGATGTGAGGGCCTTCTGTCTGGGAAATCAGTGAGGTGAGACGTGGCATCCTCAGGCCTCATTTCCCATGAGAGCCTGAGTGAGCAACCTCTACCCAAGCCCAGGTACACTCCCAAGTCTACTGCCCGTTGCTTGGCCTTGGCTGTCACCTTCTCCTCCATCTGGAATGGCAGCCTTCTCTTTTTCCCCCAGCTAAGTCCTAGACCCTTCAAGGCTCAGATCTGATGTCACCTCTGCCTTTCCTGATTCCCCAAGCTGGTCTGGCTGACCCCGACACAGCCTACATCTCTATCTTCCCCACTCCTCGATGGCAGCGGCCATCTCTGCATCCCTTGTAGCTAGCACGGGGCTGGACAAGGTGGCCTGGAATGGGTCTCCTCCTTTGGCTGGTCCTCAGTTTACTCATCTGTAAAATGGGCTTGGTGATCTCTTAGAGCCACTCTGTCTGCCCGAAAGCCCCAACTGGATTCTCTCAGGCCGAAAACCACACGCTCTGTCCTGATAAAAGGAGGGGAACTCTGTTGCGGGCATCCAAGCTTATTTATTACCTCTGAAATAGCCAAAGTACTACTTTTGTTTAATGGCATTAAAAAAAACAAACTGCAAGCAGTCCTTTTTTAAATGAAAGTGTGGGGATCATCAGGGGAACCTAGCGAGGGAAGGAAAATGAAGTTGTCATTTTTTTTCAATGTAATTAAACTTGGTTTTCAAAAAATCTCCTGATCTGAAATGTGACTTACGCTAATTACTTCTGGTGGCTGCAACATTGATTTCAGTGTTAAAGCTAATGGACTTAATGGACGTTGCTTTCCCCTCAGACATGGCTTGGGGCTCCTTGCTGGAGGTCCTGTTTGTCTACCATGAGGGGCTTCTGCTGGACCCCTTGAATCCTCTGTCATCAGCTTCTGCTGCCTGAAGCCCTGCCCCTTCCTCTCTCTCCAGCCCTGGCTCTGGGCTTGAGGCCTCAGGGGAACAACTGTCCCCTTTTCCTGTAGGTGGGTGGGGATCAGGCACCTACTTTGTTCTCCCACAGTGCTAGTGCCCGGTGGGAACAGGGGGCACAGAGAAGGAAACGGCAGGTGGTCCCTATTCCTGGAGCGCTCATGGCCTAGAGGAAGCCTGATAGGAGCCAAGGCCTGGGGCTGGCAGGGCTGAGATTGGGAGCCTCAGGCTCTCTCGGCCCTGAGCCCTCTGAGATGGCCTGGTGGTGGTTCAAGGAGAAAGGAAGAGGGAGAAGCAGAGATGGGCCAAGAAGTTCAGGGCAGCCTTGCTCCCTGGAAGACGGGGTGCAGGAGCTGGCTAGGAAGGCAGCGTACTGGAGTGTGCAGGGCAGGGAGGTGGGCCTACGGGGCAGGAGAAGCAGGTTGGCATGGCCAGGCCACAGAGTTCTCCATGGGCAGCGGTGGATGGCAGGGGGTCTTGGAGGCCAGGAGGAGACTCTGGATGTGGTCTTCTGTCTTAGGCAGAATGAGACGGAGCCTTGGTGTGACAGTACAACCTGACAGCTGGAGGACCCTCTCTCTCCGCCAGGAAGAACTGCTTCAGGATGCCCTGAGGGCAGGCCGGGCCAGCTGCCTCTGCTGGTTGGCCCCCTCCAGAGTGCTTCAAGTTCCCCCATTAAAATGTCATCTTAACTGGGAGTCTGGGGTGCTTTCCTGAAGGTCTGTTTTCACAGGAGAAGCCTTTGGGTTCTCCCTGACCAAAGGGTCACAAGGTCTAGGGCACAAAGTTATAGTCCTGAGTACACACGTGCCTCCTTCACAAATGGGACCTGCCTGTGCCTGGTAGAGGCCCCCGGGGGCAGGGGCACACTCCTTCCAACATGCAGCCGCTGAGGACACTGTGCATAGGCAGAGCTAGTCAGCGGGAAGCTGTACTGGCCAGAGAACTATTTCCTGAGGTGGAATGCGGGTAAGTCATGGCCCTGTGGCCACCAGGAGGCAGCCCTGAGTCGCTGGCCAGAAACAGAACTCCTGGGAAGCTGAGGGGCCAGGCTGGAGTGGAGGGGCCTGATGGGGGCAGCACAAGGGGTCTTGAAGGGGCAGTGAGAGATGGAGCCGGCGAGGGTCAGGGTAGGAAGGGCCTTGATGACCAGGCCAAGGAGTCTGGACTGGATCCTGTCAGGAGACAGGGGGAGGGAAGGGCCTTCTTGATACGAACCCCCCGGGGGGCAGAGGGGAACAGTGGGCTCCAGGAGGGAGAGTGAGAAGAAAGCCACTGCGGGAACCTCGTCAGCCACGAGGTGGGTTTGATCTCACTGCTCTGCCCTCTCCCTCAACTTCCCATCCTCTGAGGCGGAGTATGAGGTACATTTCACCAAGGGTACCCCACAAGTTTCTCTCAAACCCTCCCAGTTCTCTGCATGTCCCACCCCTCAGCCCAGGCCACCACCATCTCTCCCCTGGACTACAGCAAAGCCCCTCTCCCTGCCTCTCCAGGCCCCGCATCCCACCTCCTCACACCAGCCTGGATGAGTTTTATGAATCCGAGATCTGACCTGTCTCTCCTCTTTGAAATTGCAGTAGCCAACACTCATGGAGCCCTTGCTACAAGCCAGGTACCCGCTTTATGCATTTTAGGTGAATTAACTATTTTAAACCTTGTAACAATCCTCTGAAGTTGACACTATTATGAATCCCCAGGGTTATATGCATGAAACTGAGGCCCAGAGAAGTTAAGTAATTTCCCTGAGGTTATCCAGCTAGTAGTGGCTAAGCCAAGATTTGAACCGAGACTACGTCCACTTCTGCCTCTGTGATCCCTTTGAGTCTGCTCTCAATGATGCAGTCAGTAAGCCCCTAATCATGTTTGAGTCCTTCAGTAACCTGCAAGACCCTGTGCAACCTGGTTCTCCCTTCTTCTCTGCCCCCTTCACTCCCCCTTCCTCACCACACAGTGTCCTCGTGGCTATTCCTCGAACAGGCCAGACCTCAGGGCCTCTGCACTTCCTCTTCCTTCTGCCTGGAATGCTCTCTGTGTGTCTGCTTGCCTTGCTCCTCCACTGCTTTTATGTCTTGGCTCAAATATCACCTTCCCAGGAAGGACCCTGAACCTTCTACTTAAAATTGCAACTCTTCCCAATACTTCCTATTTCTCTGCCCTGCTTGATTTTTCTACATAGCCCTTAGTATTGCCTTCTGACATATTATACAATCTGGTTATTATAGTATTTGTTATCTTTCTCTTCCCACTAGAATGGAAACTTCATGAAGACAAGGATTGTTGTCTGTTTTATTCATTGCAGTATCCCTAGTACACAGAACAGTGCCTGGCACAGGGTGGTCACAATAAATATTTCTGAACGAATGAAAGTATTCTCACAGCTCTGTACCTTTGTCCAGGTTGTTCCACCTCCTTGGAATGCCTTTTCCCCATGGTGCCCCCCAAATTCCTAAGTGCCCTCTCTGTGACCACCTCCAATTGCACTTCTGTCAGGAAGCCTTGAGCCAGGCTCCCCCAGATGCTCGCAGCCCAGGAAGCTGGTCCTATATCACCCACTACACGCACCGTCTGTACTGTGTGGTATGATCCCTGCATTTGACTCATCACAAGTGGGGATGGGGATACTCTGCCAGAGGACAGACTGGTGCCCGACTCATCACTTGCTGTCAGAAGCCAAGCTCCCCTGCTGCCCAGCAGATTCAGATGAGACAAACCCCACAGAGCAGAGGTACCCAGGGGAGAGGATTCATCAGCACCGCCCCCCACCCCTTTACTGCAACTTGTGGTTCCAGACGTGCCTTTGCAGTTCTCTGGGACTTTGCTCCTCTGGTTTCTCCTCTGACCCCTGGGACCTTTGACTCTTCACTCCAAGTCCAAATCTTCAAACTATTCTGTACCTCTCTCCAACCTGACCCTTACCTTCCCACCAATCTAGGTCCAGCTCAGCTCTGGGCCCAGAGTCTAGGTTCACCATGTTCAGCCCTAGAAGTTGTACACTGCCCAATTTAAAGGGGGCATTCATATTGTAGTCTATGTAAATACCACTCCCTGGAGCTTGTGCAATGCCAAATAGCACAACCAGCCTAACAGACCTGCTGGACCCCCACTCATAGTAACTCCTTGGGTAACATCTCCACTGAGACAGCAGTCTTTGGGCCTTTCTGGGGGCCACGCCCTGTTCTACTCGTGTCAGACTTTACCCACTCTGCTGACCACAACCTAGCTGAATTGTCTGAAGAGAGAGGAAGGTTTGAGAAAGAAGGATGCTCTGGTTCTGAGTCTCCCTTCCCTCCTGTGGGAGAGGCTAAGCCTGCAGAGGGGAATGAGGAATCCCAGCTGAGAGCAGCAGCCTCCACGGACTGGGAGTTGAACCAGTAGCTAACCAGTTTCTGGGCCCTATAAACCTGATGGAGAGACAAGAAGATCCGGTGCGCAGGTTACTTTGGGGATCATTCCTGGGCCAGCAACAGTAACCATTGCAGTCACTCCCATTTATGACTGTTAACCACACACCAGACAAGATGGAGGCTATCACGATGCTCGTTTTACAAACGAGCACATCAAGGCTATAGAGGTTTCATGACTTAGGCCCAACTCGTAGTTAAGTGGCAGAGTTAGGATTTGAACCCAGGACCATCTAGCACCACGTCCTACATTCTCAGCCACCCTGCCCTCCCTCCTGTAGCGCCTGTGGCCACTGAACACCTGGTTGGATAGGCATACACCCTCCACCCCCAGCACCCAGGTGCAGACGTGGATGTTAAACCGCGCCCAGTCCCGAGGTACTACCTGGGTAAAGCATGGCCAGTAGGTGGGTGGATTGGGTGGGGGCCATTTCCATGCACGTCTGAAGATCTGAGGAACAGGACATGGGAGGCTGGGCCTCTCTTCTCCTGACGGAAGCAAGCGCCTGAGTGGATTTCTAACTGAGCGGAAGTCAGGCTAAATCTGCTAGCTCCCAGGTGTTAGGTTGCTTCCCTTTTGGCTGGAAATTCGACTGTGGTTGATTTAAAATCCTGACACCTGTGTCCATCACCCCAGCCTCCACCATGATTACCGTCCCTTTAAAGTTCTAAATCCCTGTACTTGTGCAGTGTCCTTACCCTCTGATGGGCCGGACCTATGTGAGCAGGGAGATTGGGTTATTATGTAGAAGAGTTATAATAAGAAATATGACTGCAAAAGCCAAGTCAGTTGAAATTGGACTATAATTAAATGCTTAGAAAATTCTATGCTTGGCTCATTTTAAAATCAAGTGCTTCTTTGTAGCAATTTCCTTTCTTTAATTACAATTTCCTGTCTAGTTTGACATTTACAATGCAATCTTGGGGGACATGTTTGTGATTTATTATTCCTGCTCCTATCAGGATATCACTGTGCAGAAATGAGTTTATAAAATAAGAGCTCAAATTATTATGGCCTTTGACCAATAAAGCAGGCTCATAATTTCAGGCCTGAGAGAAGATTACCATTTTTGACAACCCAAGGCAGAAATAGTGGAGAGGGGGAGGGCACAGTTTAGGAATTCACTCTATGTTCAAAAACATTGCATCGTCTCCTCGGGGAAGGCCAGCTTTGGAGGCAGAAGAACATATTAATAACGCTTCAAATATATACAAGCCTTCGCGGCTTTGAAGAACTTTCACTGTCGTTGATTCATATCATCCTAGAGTTAGACAGGCAGGCATCATTATGCCCACCTGACAGAGGGGAGAATTGATGCTCAGAGAAGTTAAGTGACTTGCCCAAGGTCATAAAGCCTATAAGAGGGGTCTTAGAATCAGCACTGAAGTCCGACTTAGTGAGTCCTTTTCCCACAATATAATAGCTGACCTAAAGGCCTGAGAAGGGACCTGAGACACAGAAGATACCCTCAGTGCGCATCCAGGCAGAGAGTCCTTCTGCCCCAGTTTCAGGAGTTTTGACCAACCCCGAGAGCAGCACTGCCCATGACCCAAAGGAGGCCTCTGGGACTGTGGCCCCAGCTCATGAAAAAGGCGACATCATTTCCTTTTTTCTTTTTCCTTTCATCTCAGGGTTCTCCCTAGAAATTTGGGAGTACTTACTGGCCTGCATCACGTCTTTTTACCCTGGGCTGCAAAGTGAGACTTCCCAGCCCAGTGTATGAGGGTTTACCTTCATGTGCACATGTGGACTTTCAGTTGCTCAGCTACATGGTGCCCAGACATCTGCACTTGTTTGGGGGAGGGTGTTGTGTGAGCACCTGTGCACATATGTGCTGAGTATAGGAGGTATAAGGATGCTTGTACAGAGTGTGCCTTATTACCCAGGCCATTAGACATAATCTAAAGACCAGAAGGCCAGTGTGGAGGCACAAAGGGATGTGCCTCAAAATCACGAAGGACTCAGTTTCAGTCCCTCTGGGAAGGCCTTGAAGAGAACGGGAAACACAGAGAGAAGTTGGGTCCCCTGGGGGTTGTCTGTGGACCCTTCATCCTTCTATTCCTTAGAACTTCCTGCAGTGAAGGCTCCCATCAGCCTGGTCCCCAGCGGGGGGTGGGGGGTGACTTCTGACCAGGTGAAGAATGCCCACTGGCCCCTCTCTGAGTCTGGAGAGTCTCTGGGGAGTGAGCATCCCACTCCCTTCCAGAATGCCACCCGGCTCGGTGCCCTGATCAGGAAAGGGGCGACACCATCTTGGTGATGAGGACCACAGGAGGTGGGGCAGGCCTGGGAGTTGGTGATGAGTCTAGTTGTGGACACAGTGAGTTGGAGGCACAGGTGGGACATCCAAGGGGAGGTGTCCAGGCGGTTGCATGTGTGGGTCTGGAGCCTGGGGAGAAGCTCTGAGCTGGGCTTGTGGGTTTTTGCCCTGCCCCATTAACACCTCGCTGTGGTTTTCAGCCTCAGTGCCCCTCCCCAGCTTTGACCGTGGCTGTGCAGCCAGGATCGGGATAGATCAGCCTACCCCTAAGGTAGGCTGAGGCAGTCGAGCCGTGGCCATGGTGGCAGCGAACACCTGGCTGAAGTGGGGTTCGTGGAGCTGCTGGCCTGGGTTTGCTCATAAACAAGGCTTCTGGGCCAGGAGCAGGGGTTTCTGGGGCGCTGCCCCTCTGTGGATCCCCTTCTTCCCCTTTGTCTCACTTGAAAGGAGTCATTATGGGAGGTAAATCCCCGTCTCTGGCTTTTGGCCTCAGATTAAGTCTGTCCAGAGACTCATCTGTTGCCTGTGAAAATCCCTTTATTACTTCAAAACAATTTTAAAGCAGAATATATTAAGATTTTCGAAGAAAGAGAAAGAATCATATCCCTACACCAGGATGCTCGTTATGAAAGTCAAATGGACGGGCCAAGGCAATCCTCTTACACTGCCTCCCTCACGTCAAACTGGGAGATGGGGCGGGGGCTCGGGCCCACCCCTCTGAGTTCTGAGGAAACTTCTGACCCTTGTACAAAGTGCTGCTCTCCTGAAGGCCGTGGCAGGACTGGCATTGCCTGGGCCAATCTGCACTCGCTTCCCTCCCCAACGCATGTACACACTCACCTTCACACCAGCACACCCACAAGCATGTGTGCACGCACTGGTCCCTCCCTGTCTGCAGTTACTTCTTTGAATCAGGGAGGAAGCCTGGAAGGCTATTTGATCTCTGCTGTTCAAAGGAGAAAATGAAAGCTCAGATGGCGGAAGTGACCCTTCCAAGGTCAAGCAGGACCAGATCTGAAGTCTTCTTCTTCCACGGGCAGGACTCTCCGCTTAGAACTTCCCAGACCTCCAAGCGTAGGTTTGTGGCTCCTCCCAGGTTCCTGACTCCGTGAGGAAGGCCAACCTGGGCCCAGGTGATCCTGGGTCCCTAGCTCCTCCCTTGTTGAGTCTGCGAGGCCTCCGGTCCTCTCCTGCCCAAAGAGACAGAGAATTAGGCCAAGCTAATGCTGCTGCCCTAACCCCACCCCGTCCCTCTCCTGAACCAGCCCCTTCAGGCCCCAGCACCAAACTGGGACAAAGGCCTGTACAGGAGGAGATGGTTTCCAGAACCCATGGAAATCCATCCACCCGTGCATCCGTCCTTCCATCCACCCAACAAGTTCAGCTACACCGCAGCTGCAGCAGAGAGTAAGGCAGCCACAGTTCTGCCCTCAAGCTGCTCGCAGATCTGTGAGAGGACAGGAAAATAGTCATTGCAACCCAGCGTGTTAAGCATTGTGACCGGAAAAGTACAGGGAGCTGCGGGGTGGGGGTGGGGGGGCCGAGGCACAGGCATGTCACTTATCCAGCCTCCTGAGCCATGACAGATGGAAGAGCTAGCCACACGTTCTCAGGGAGGAGGGAGGTTGGACAGTGTATGACCAAGTTCTTTCCAGATGTTTTTTGGGAGCAAAGGTAGGGGGTGGGGGTGGGGACTGGGGCCCAGGACTGCCTCTGTGGAGTGCCACGGAGTTACTAGGAAGCCCTCGCCTGGCCTCACCCAGAGTCTACCGACGCCGATTCCACAGAACATCCACTGTAATTCCTCCATTGCACATTCATCAGTAGGGGGCCCTTCTCTAAGAACCGCTTAAATACAACTAACACTTCAAAGATGCCTGCCACACCTTATACTAAATGCTTTAGGGATATCATCTCCCTTGGAGGTAACGGAGCAGGTGCAAATTGCTCTGCGATGCTCAGGATACAAGCAACGGAACTTTATCTTATTTTTCTAACACAAATTAAATCTGGTGCCGGCCCAAGCTCACCAATGTTCGTGAGAGATCCAATGCCAATCATTTGTAGTGTGCTTTCTCTTCCTCTTCTTTTTTTTTTTCGGTACGCGGGCCTCTCACTGTTGTGGCCTCTCCCGTTGCGGAGCACAGGCTCCGGACGCGCAGGCTCAGCGGCCATGGCTCCTCCTGTCTGAGGCTCATAAGTTGGCCTAGTGTTCTGGGATCCCCTTTGGTCACCCAAGGTCTTGGTTGTCAACAAGCCCAGCACTGTGTGTCCTTCTCACTGGCCACTGGGAAGGGTCCGGCAGCCTGCTGTCCCTTCACTCTCCTACCAAAGCCCTGCCAGTCCCTTGATCGCCTGCAGGCGGACCCAGCTCTGTGACAATTCAGAAATTGTGCATTCACTGGGAAGATTAGGCCTGATTAAGAAATTCATGCTAACGAACTGTGCTTAATTGGATTTGGGGAAGGACACAAAATGGGCTGCTTGACATTCCAGGGTCCTCAGCACAGTCCTGGGGCCTCCCTGGTTCCTCCCGGCAAGGCTGACCATATCAGCCGCCCTTCTCCCCGAGTGCCACAGCCTTCGGCCTCTTAGCCTAGTAACCGGGAAGTTATCTGCCTAATCAGACTAATTAGCACTGGGGACACAAAGTCATAATCTACAAAGAATGCAAATGCCAGTTTTACAAAATGAAAACGCCATATGTGCAGTAATTAGCAAACCACGGGCACATTTTATAAATCATATTTATTAGTTTGTAAACAAATCAAGCTCTAAATGCAATGAAAGATGCCATTAAATGTGACTGCAGCAGTGGCAGTGCTGAGCAGGCCTCAATGGGGGGGACTGGGGGTACAGAGTAGAAACTGACCCAGGGCCCCTGCCTGGGAACCCACCAACCTCCCTCTAATCTCCCTTCCAGCCCAGCAGCCTTGGTGTGGGAGGCAGGGGTCTGTGCCCTGGCTAGCCAAGATCCATGGACCACCTGTCTTCCTACCAAAGCCCCCTGGTGGGCTGCCCACCTGCCCAGTATCCCATGACCCTGGGCTGGTTACTCAGACTAGGGCTCAAACAAATGATTGTTCCTACCATGACAACAGACGGCAGAGCCCCAGCTCAGCACCAGACCCCTCTTCCCTTGATTTTGGAACCATAGGCCTCTTTGTCTACTTACACACCTCTGGGGCTTGAGGAAAAGTAGAGAAAACGTCTCAGCTGAAGGAACTTCATACGCTGACCAAGCTTGCCGCGTGCTTCTCAGCTTCTGCTGTCCTTGGAGAAGAGCTTGAGGGAAGGAGGATTTTCCCAGGTTGGTCCTCTCCTGGGTTGTACTAATGTGTTCTCCTGTTCATCCAGCTGAGGTCCTGCCTATCTGGAACTCAAAGGGTTGAAATAGAAATATAAGGGTAAGTTTAAGCTTCCCGGGTACTCCAGATCATGAGAAAGGGTCCCAGTGTGGATTGTGGTAGCCATGATTTTGTTCTGGTCAGTGTATCATCCCATCTCCCTTCCTTGGTGAACTGTTCCTTCTTGCCTTGGGGAAAAAAACCTCTTTCTGCCCCATATGACTATGATAAGGCTTTCAGTCCAGGTGTCCGGCACCACCTCCACCACAAGGTGGGCATGTGATCTAAGTTATTGCACTGCATGCCCTGTACCCAGTGACACAAGTTGGACCCATCACTCTCTTTATCCAGATTTTCTGAATAGAGAGAGAGGGATTGTCAACTTCAGAATTACATAGGTGGTTCACACTTTAATGGTCTGATCTGGTCTATACAAGGAGCAATGACAATCGATTATATAAAGAGAAAACCAAAAGCTCATAGGCATATATATATATATATATATATATATATATATATATATATATTAGATTGCATGTAGAAAGATAGGATAGATATCTAATGCATATATATATTATGCAATTGAGAAACATGGAATTAGATTGAAGAGCTCTAACATGCATCTAATAAAGGTTATCTAATAAGAGAATGAAAGAAATAGTAGAGAAGCAATATTTAAAAAGATAATTGTCAAAAATTTTCCAAAATTGAAGAAAGATGTGAGTTTTCAGATTAAAAAATCTACCCAGTGTACTGAGTTGGAAAAATAAAAATAGATCCACATTCAGACACATCATGTGCAACTTCAGAACATCAAGGTAAAAAGATCATTTTAAAAGCTATCAGAAGAAAGAAACAGATTATTACAAAAATCAGATTAGATCAACAGCAGGTTCGTCTTCAGTGACCCATGAGAGAAGAAAATGAAATAATATCTTCACGATACTGGAGAAAAAATGACAATCAATCTAGAATTTTATACCCTGTTAATCTATCATCTAAGAGTGCAGGCAGAATAAACCCCCTTATAGACACGCAAAGACTAAGCTACTATGCCCCTACAGCTCCTCACTGAAATAAAGATGTCCCTTGAGTAAGAAGAGAAGTAAACATGAAGGTAAGGCAAATGGGGTGCAAGGGACCATGGATGACCACAGGAAGTGATTAAAACATGTTGGTAAATTCAATCAAGTGTTGACTATAAAAAATAACAATAACCATATTTTGTATATTTTTCAAAGGTTAAACTAAACCCCTAAACAAAGATAATGAAAAGGATGGGCATGTTCAATATAGCATTACATGGGGGGGAAAAAAAAAAAGGGGAAATCTCCAGGACCAGCAAAAGAGTGTATTTATTGCTAGGATGGTAAGCAGGAAGTGATACTGGATACAGGAAGTGGCATTTTAACACCCAAGTAGGGACAGGAGATTTAGCCTCCTGCCCATGAAAAGCCACAGAAACAGAATTAAGACCCCTTGCATACAGCTGAGGGCACTGAAAGTCTGCCATCTATATGAAGATGGAACTAGAGAAACTAAACTCATAAGTGTAGCAAGCAACAAGAAAACGTATTGTGTGTCTGGGGCAGTGGATGGGAGAGAAAAAAAGTCCACAAGAAGTTGCAGCCTTGGGAATGGGCCAGAAGCAGGTATGAAGTCCAAATGTACACTACCTGGGGGCCTAGGATCCACAAGCTGAGAGAATAAGATGGGTCTAGGGAACCGGCAACGAGAAGTATGAAGCTGGTTGGCAAGGAATATTATGACAAATACGGTACTCGAGACTCCATTAGAAGCACAACCCCTGCTAAAGCTCAGAGAAACAAAAGCTCAACGAAAAGTTACCAACCACGTGAGGAAAGGAGGCACCATGAGGGAGTATCAGGAGAAATCAGATTGTTCAAAGATTCCCAATCGTTCCAGAAGAAGAGAGTAGAAAGAATGGAGGCGGGCACCCTAGAAGAGAAAATGCCTAAGAATTTTCCACAATTGAAGAAAGAGCTGAGTCCTCAAATTGATTAAATACCTTAAATCCTGAGGACAAATTAAAAAAATCCACATCTAGATGCATTATGGGGAAACTTCAAAACATTAAATAACAGAGAAAAGCAACGAGAGACAGCAGAATTCCTAAAAAAGAACAACAGTTGGGCTGGCAGCAGACTTCTCAGAAGCCCAATTAATTCCAGAAGACCGTGGAATAACATCTTCAGAGCACTACAGAAAAATAACTGGCCACTTATAATTTATTTGGAGTAAAGGCAAAATAAAAGATATTAGAAAAAGTCAGAGAGTGTTTACAACGCACAATTCTCTCTGAACTAACAACTAAGGGGTGTAACTTAGAAGAAAATTGAGACCAAGAGGAAGGAACAATGAGCAAATAAATTAGAAAGCACGTTTGGTTAATTTAAATAAGCATTGACTACAGAAAATGACGACTAATCTTTAGAATGTGTTAAAAAACAAGGTAGAACTAAAATATTTTATAACAATAGCAAGAAGATGGGAGTGGGGATTGGAGTTAAAACATTTACAGATCTTTGTATTGTTGGAGGCAAATAAAGATATTGACTAAATTTAGACTTTTTAAAAAGATATAACATCCAAACCAGTAGAGAGAAGAAAACAGGTTATAAAAAGAACTCAGGGGCTTCCCTGGTGGCGCAGTGGTTGAGAGTCCGCCTGCCGATGCAGGGGACACGGGTTCGTGCCCCGGTCTGGGAGGATCCCACATGCCTTGGAGCGGCTGGGCCCGTGAGCCTCTGGCCGCTGAGCCTGCGCGTCCGGAGCCTGTGCTCCGCAACGGGAGAGGCCACAGCAGTGAGAGGCCCACGTACCGCCAAAAAAAAAAAAAGAACTCAGTAAATCCTATTGAATACAGGAAAGCAAAAAAAAAAAAAAGAAAAATACATGGTAAAAAATTTTAAAGACGGTATAAAATAGTCCAAGTTTATCAGTAATCACAACAAATTTAAATGAATTAAACCCACTTATTCTGAGATATTCTAAGGTAAGGTTTTAAAAATCTAGTCATAAGTTGTTTATAAGAGACATAATAACTAAAATATAATTTTGCAGAATGCTTGACAGTAAAAGGATAGAAGAATATATTGTAAATACTAACCAAAAGAAAGGAGACATGTTAATAGCAAGTAAAAGAGCTTTTAAGACAAAAAAGTTTTGAGATTTAAAGGAGGTGAATATTTACTGACAAGAGGAAAAATTCAGTAGAAATCTATATTGATGCTGTACCTGGTTGCTATTAATAACATAACCTTAAAGTGACAGAATTACGAGGAAAAATTGACAGTATATTAAGCAAAATTACATAGCAGAAATTGACAGAATTGTGGGAGAAACTGACAGACTTACGATCATAATGGGAAATTTTAACATTGCTTTTTCAGAAACTGATGGAACAGAAAAAATTAGTAAAAACATAAGCAGTTGAATACATATGATTGAACTACACAATTAACATTTGTTTAATAACATTAAACATTTGTTTAACATTTGTTTAAACCCCTGTGTCCAATAATTAAGGACTACACTTTATTTCAAGTATACATGGAACATTAACAAAATTGACTATATAATAGGCCACAAAGGATGTCTTAACAGACACTAAATATTTGATGTAATTAATGGCACATTCTATGACTCCAGTGCAATAAAATTAGAAAACAGTAAAAAAGATCTAAAAAATCTCATTCATTTTCTTCCTGTAGTGAACTATACTATGTGTGTAAAAGAGTATACATATGATATATAGAATTCAAGGAAATATAATAAAATGAATATCTGTGCAACCATCACTCAGATTTAAAAATATTATTTTTCCAGACTCTTTCTCTCCAGCTGCATTCTCTTCCTTCTTCCCAGGGATAACCACCATCCTGACGTTTAGGATAATAATTTTCTTGTTTTTTTCTTACTGTTTTACTACTTATGTATGCATCCTTAAATAATATTGATTAGGGACTTCCCTGGTGGTCCAGTGGTTAAGACTTCACCTTCCAATGCAGGGGGTGTGGGTTTGATCCCTGGTCAGGGAACTAAGGTCTCACATGCCTTGCGGCCAAAAAACCAAAACATAAAGCAGAAGCAACATTGTAACAAATTCAATAAAGACTTTAAAAATGGTCCACATCAAAAAAATCTTTAAAAAAAATATTGATTAGTTGTCTGGTTTTTATCTTTATACTAATTGAATCATACTGCCTACACTCTGCCTGGTGTCTATAACCATGTGCTGGGCAAAGGGATTATAGAGATGGCTTAGACATGGATCCTGCCATCAACATGATCACATCTGGTTGTGGGAATGGGTAATTATGACACAATATGAAGTAAGATACGGAAGCACACAGAAGGGGTATTATCATAATCAGAATGGGAAAAAGAGAGACTTCTTGGAGCTGTTGACATTTGAGATGAGTCTCAAAATGAATTGTCTTATTTTCCAAGACAAGGGGGGTGATAATTACTGACAGTTTTGAACACATAGTGTAAAGCAATTTTTGTAAATTTTGTAAAGTTTACAAAGTTTACAAAGTTTGTAAAGCAAACTAAGCCATTGTCTTAGTCAAGATTCAAACTAGGCCAAAAAAAAAACTGTTTTTAACTTACATAATGGAAAAGTCATGTGCAGTGGGTTCAGGCATGGCTGGATCCAGGAGCTTAACTGATTTCCAGGTTCTGATTCTCTCTATATCACTCAAATAGGCTTTCTTTATGTAATAGATCAGACAGTCCTCAAAAGCTCTAGACTCACTTACTTTCATCATAACATTATTAGTAGGAAGTATTTTCTTTCATAAGTTTCAGCCATGGTTCCCAGGGAGCATCGTAATAGGCCCTGCTTGGATCAAGTTCACTTCCTGCATTAATCACTGGGCCTAGAAGGATGGGGTATTGTTATCGTCCTAGATCACAGACCTAGATTGCCTACCCATCTTCATCCAAACCACACAGAACTGGTTCGGGTCTCAGAAGTGAGAAGAAATCTTAAGAAAGCAAAACCAACCAGAGTTCACGCCAAGTATGAGAAACGACAAGCTATTTGGTATGACTGGAGGGTGTGACGAAGAGGGACGTACTGGGGGAGATGCAGAATATGTGAACTATCAAGTTTTACTTTATCCTGAACACGATGGGAACTTTACAGTGATTGAAGGGATTGAAGCAGAGGGTGAGGAGTTCAAATGTTCATTTTGAAAGATCCCCCTGGGACCTGTGGGAGGGAGGGACTGAGAGCAAGGACTGTTATAATAATTCTGGTGAGGAGCCTGAAATGAGGTAGAGGAAAAGGAAACCTTGTGGGGCAGAGGGCAGAGAGTGATCAGATAGTAAACTAACAAAGAAGTAGAAACTGTAGGATGGGGTAGGAAAGGATGGGAAGACAAAGAAGAGAGAGGAGTCGAGGTGGCAGCCATGTTTCTCATCTGGGTACCAGGTGTCTGTGTCGGGGTGCTCATCACCCAGATGGGAAGCATGAGTGGGATCAGCCCAGTATTTTAAATGATGGCTGTATTTAAATAAGCTCCTGTCTCCAACTTCTTCAAGCCTAGTGCTGGGTACACACTAGTTTCCTGAGAAACCTTTATGGGTAGACAAATTGGAAGTTGCATTGAAAGGTAGGTGTTCACTGTGGCTTGTGCTTCAAGCTGTAGGTCTGCTTCAGGTCCCATTGCCAAGTGCTTGAGAGCCCCATTGAGGAGGGCTGGGGCTGAGCCAGCCTGTGTGTCTGTGGGAGATGACCTTCCTTCCCACTGACAGCCCCATCCGGGACAGCCAGGCCTCCAAGCCCATGCCTCCTGCTGGCGGGATCTGGGTAGGCTGCTCCGCCCCTGCTGCTTAACCTGGTGTGGGCAATGTCCCGACCCTAACCTGCTCCTCCTCTAGCTCCACCCTTCCCACCTCTGCCAAGCCTTTCAGAGGAAATCCTGGAGAGGCTGGAGTGACAGAAGCCATGTCCTAAGCCCAGCCAGAGAGGGTGTTTCAAGGAGGGACGTGACCACAGACAGGTGCTCTACCCCACCATGGACAGGGCTCTGCGAGGCCCTCCCTCCATTCACACCCACAATGCGCTACAAGGCAGACACTAGCACTGTCCCCAATGTACAGATGAGGAAACTGGAGGCCAGAGAGGCAAACGGGGTTGCCTGAGGCCCCTAGTTTGTAAGTGGGGGATCAAAGTGCAGGTCCAATCAGAATCTTGGGCGCTTCCGCCTACTCCTGCTGTCAGGAGGCAGGCAGCCTGGAGTGGTAGAGGCCGGGGTCTCTTGGGAGAAGAGGCTGAGCTCAGATTTTCCCGGGATCCAGGAGGAGTAGACCAGAAGCCCAGCTCTGCAGTGAGCATGGGGCCCCTCCCTCTTGGGCCTGGGTTCCTAGAGGCCCACGCAGAGGATGGTGACAGGCAGAAGGCTGGTAGCAGAGGAGGTGGCTGGGGGTGGGTTAACGCTGCTACCTTATGAAGGACATTTTTCAATTGAGCCAGTAACTGGAGGCTCTGAGAGTGTGTTCTATCTCAGCAGCTGTACAGTCGGAGGATATGAACTGGCTGTGAGAAAGCCATCAGGGGCTGGCTATTCCCAAACTCTTGGAAGGCACAGAGTTAGATTTAATAAAAGGGGAAAATGGAACATTTTCATTAGCACCAAATTTTCCATTTAATTTGGACTTCTGCAAAATAAGTGGCCTAATTACTGCCATCATTTGAGCGTCTCAGTAAGTTTTTCCTCTAAGAAGTTGCAGGCTCCGCATGGGCTCCATTCTCCAGGGCTTATTCTTGTACCACTGCCCCTCCCACCCCACTCCTGGAAGCAGGAAGGTTTCAGAGGCCTGAGGGGGGGCAGGGCAAGCCCCTGGAGGGGAGCACAAAGCTTTGGGTTCACCTGAGCTCACAGGGCCCTCCTCTGCCACCAGCGCCAGCAGCCAGTGGGAAAGCTGCCATTCTGGGGTCTGCAGACCCCCAACACTGGCCTAGACTGTGTCTGAGCCCTGACTGGAGTCTTGCCTGGGTGTCACCTCAGGCCTGGGAGTTTGCAGAGCTGCAGTGAGCTGACAGTATCTTCTTCCCCGTGGTCTAGCTTTTGCCTTTTTTGCTGCTCACCCCAGGCCTCCGTCCTTGGCCTATAAAGATGACTGCAGCCCAGCAGTCTCAGCCCACTTAACACTGACCCTGCCCATCATGGGGAGGTCAAGGAAGAGGAGGTAGCCTCAGTCCTGGGTCTCACAGCTCTGGTCGAGGACCCTTGAAGGCCCTCGCTATCCCCACCCCGTATCAAGCCTGGATGCCGAGGGCTGGAGCCACTCCTTCAGCTCCTTTCACCCCTCCCCCAACCCTCCCCCCAACAGGCCTTCGGCTTTTGCTTTTTTCTCTTCCCTCTGCGCTTGAAGAGAATCAGGGATTAAAGAAACAGAGCAAGAAATTGCCACGAACTAGCCTAGCAGAAGATCAGATAGAGTGATGGGGGGAAAGGACCCTCCCCTCCAAAGCAGCCTGGAACATCCAGGCCGAGGGGGGCCCCCCGAGAGAGGCAAGGTAAACCAGTGGGCAGGGTCTGGTCCTGGGTGTGCCCAGTGCCAGAGACCAGGGCACTTCCCTATCATCGCCAATTCCTCTTCTCTCCCAGAGAACCAGTCCCATTACCAGTCTCATTGCAGGGCCTCTGTCCTAAGCACAGCTCTTCAATGCTCCCCTTCCTGCCCAGGAAAGCAAAGCCCACTCTGGCCCCTCTCCAAGCCGAACCCAGCAGCCCCAAAACCTCTGAGGGCTCCCGCTCCTCATTTCCAGTGTCCAGGCCCGTGTCACCTCAGCACCCCAGTTCTGGCCCTCCCCTTCCAAGGGAGAGAGAGAGAGGCCACCCCAAGCCCCTTGTGGAAGAGCAGCTAGAGGCTGGTGGGGACACACCAAAAGCCACATCATAACTGGGATGTTGGCAGAACAAGGTGAGATGTTTGCTGGGGAGCTGCGGGTTCCCTTCAGACCCATGGCCCTTCCTACGGCGTGGGGGAGGGTCTTCTTATATTGGCAGTTCTTAAGCTAGACCCTTAGTAGGGGTGAGGGAGGACACAGAGGGGAGTCCCTATTCTCTACTGAGAACACTTTCTGTGGTTCCTACTCTCATGGAGCTCACAGGCCAGTGGAAAGAGGTAGGTGATATCCCCCCCCCCCCCCCCCGTTTACCATACATGAAGAGACTGGCCGATGTGTCCTGTGACCCAGCTGGGGCGTGGTAGAGTTGGGATTCCAACTGAAGGCCTTAAGGGCAAGGCCTATGTTTATTTGGTTGTTACTACTCAAAATTTAAATTTACACATAGCAAAGCGTGCAAGTGCAGCTCAATGGGTTTTCACATACGTGTGCACCGTGTAACCGTCACACGATTCAAGGTCTAGATTCCAGCATCCCAGAAGGCTTCTTCGTGCCCCCTTCCAGTCAGTACACTCCCACAAACGTCACCTCTATTCTGCATATCTTGGCACGTTTCTGTGAGCCAGAGGATCGATTGGCCCAGCAGGGCTCCCCGCTGGTGCCTATGACTCAGCTGTTGCTGGAAAGGTGGCATGACCCAGCCCCCGACTGACACATAGGAGGAAACCCTGGCACTCTGGGGAGTGAAAAGAGTTAATGATGTCAGGACGACAAGTATTAACAGGGACTGTCCCAGTCTCTCTCTTTACCCAGGCCTGCTGCCTCTCGGCCCTCAGGGAGAGCCCAGAGGCGCTGAGGCAAGGTTTCTGGTGGAGGCTGTGGAGGCCCTCACCTGTAGTAGGACCAGACCTGGCCCACCAACCCCTTCTGGGGGTCCACCAGCCTTGGGACTCAGCAAGAAGGGTGGTGGGAGTAGGTGCGGAGCCAAGACACCCCGGAGGCCTGGGAGAGGCTTCCTTTGCCTCTGGTGGCAGCCTGCTCACCTAGCTCTGCCGGGCCCAGGCTACCCTTTCCTTGAGGGTGGACCTCAGAGGTGGCTGGCAGGGACTGTGTCTGCCATCCACAGGATGGAGACGGTCAGGAGGCAAGTTTCCCCCAAGAGGCCTTCTGGTACCCCAGGGCTCCCCAGACCCACGACCACTCCACCCACCCAGCATCCACTGGCCAGGAAGGGACTGCCCAGGCAGATCCTCCTTGACCCCAGCCTGCCTCTTTATCTTTGAGCCAGGCCGGCCAGTGCAGTGTTAAAGCCGCTGGAGTGTCCAAGGAGACATAAAGAAAGTTTAGAGACTTTTAATTTGCCAGCACGGCCACTCCTGCCGGCCGGCCGGCAGGTTGAGCGTTTATGGAGAAGGGCAGCTGCAATAAAGGCTTATTGTTCCTCCCCTGAGCCACCGCTTGGTGACTCCTTTCTTAAGTGAGACAAAGGGAACCCAAGGCCCACTGGCCTCCCCAGGCTTGGGGGGCTGGACCCACAGTTAGCAAGCGTTCCCCACAGCCACCCCAGAGCCAGGTCTGGCGTGGAGGGCCCAACTCTGGCTCCATCTGGACTGCACTCACGGGAGAGGGCAAGCCGGGAGTGCTGACCATGGGATCCACACTCCAGTGGGGACTCCAGGGGACGTTAGAGCTCCGGGAGGCGGGACTCTGACAAGGAGGGGCCCCGAAGTCCCCCTGCAGGGGAGCTGCACAGCCAGCAGAGGAGCAGCTAATGGGACGCTGGGGACAAGCCTCATTTTCAAAGTCCTCCTGGGGGTAGGGGTGTTCCAGGAAAGGTTTCCACTGCCAGAGAGGCCACCACAGGAGAGAGTGAGCTCCCCACTGCAGGAGGTGTGTAAGCCGAGGCCAGAAGCCCACCTGCCAGGAGGGTGTCCAGAATGAAGGCTGAATTCCGCACAACGAGCTCACTTCCAATGCCCAAAAGCCCAGACTCAGGATCCCCAAGCGAGCCCTCTTGGCCAGGCAGGAATGGGGGGAGCAGAGGGGTGTGCTGACATTTCTAGAGATACTCTGAACCTGAGGCCACCACCTGGTGCTGCACACACTTGGGAGCCAGGTATCCCATACCCTTGGGGAATGGAGGCTGAAATGTGGCACCATGTCCCAGAGCACCC
The DNA here is from genome assembly GCF_963455315.2 of Globicephala melas. Taxonomy (NCBI): domain Eukaryota; kingdom Metazoa; phylum Chordata; class Mammalia; order Artiodactyla; family Delphinidae; genus Globicephala; species Globicephala melas. The sequence continues at coordinate 46,715,876 of NC_083321.1, read as the reverse complement.
TTTACTCAAAGCAGCTGCTACCATAGCCCACAGGCAGCACTGCCCAGGCATCCGGAAGGGAGCCTGAATGGTTTCTGTCCTGCTTGCCCTCACCTGCCATGATGCCTGAGATCCGTGGGCACCCCGGTAGATAGTGATGATGGGAACATCCTTTCTTGCTGTCCATCGCCCCCTCTGGAGACTTGCCTTGCTTCACTGCCCAAAACGTTAATGGCTTTGGAGACGTGCAGACAGTAAGTTGCTTAAACAGTAGCATTTCAGACCACGATGTTGCTGGCAGGGGGTAGGGCCAGCATGTACAGTTGTGTAGGTTGTTCACTGCACAAGGGTAAAGGGAGAAAATGAGGGCTGGAATCCAGACTTTGCTCTGCTCACCAACCTGTGGGCCCTGCTTGGCCCACCCTTGCCTGGAGGAAGGGGAACCTTTCCTAATTTTAAGATACACAGAGACCCTGTAAAGGCTAGTGGAGACCCTGAATGTGTAGTCACCTGGTTCTTGAGGACTGGCCTTTCCTCTCCAGGGCACTCGGACCAAGGGTCACATTTCTGAGGCTTCTGTGATAGCCACAGGCTCAGCTCTAGTGCATCATGGGTGCATCCCCAGCACATGGTGCCTTTCCTGCATGCTGGGGTTGGCAGCAAGAACTGGTGCCTGTAACTTTCATGTCTGCACACAAGGCCTCAGCCCCAGTGACCTCGGGAGCTGCCACCTCAGGCCTCCCACCTCCCAATGCCACTTGTCCTTGGATAACTGGATTGGGGAAAGGGAATATTATTTACCAGTCGCTTAGACCTATTCCTCTCAGCCCGCCCCCATTCTCTGCCTTGCCAAAGAATGAAGATTGGGGATGAAATGAATTCGATAATAACCAATAAGGACCCCCAGAGAAAATAAAGCAGCTTTTATTAAACTTCTTCCAAGACCTTTTGTGTTGAGCCTCTGCAGGCTCTCTGGGTGCAGCCTTCGCAGGATTGGCTCTGTTCCTGCGGGCGAGGGGAGCCCCAAACCTGGCTCTCGTGGTCCCTCCTGCAAATGTCCAGCAATAACTCAGGCTCAGATCCCTCCCATGGCTGCCCTGAGTTGACTCCTATTTGAAAGGCAGTTAGAGCCACAGAAAAGACCCCGGCCATGCATTGCGGGGCTCTGAGGTTCTGGTGGAGTGGTCTTCCTCGGCCAGGCCAGGGCCCTGGGCAGCTGGTACCAACGGGTCCCAGCCCAGAGGCAACCGAGTTGAGGCTTGGGACCCGCTACCATTCATCCCCGGAGTCATCTCTCCAGGTTGAGTATGGCACGATTTAATGCTCCCATTCCTCCATTCCTGCTCTGCATGACAAATTGTTTTAATAAACATAAACCGGGTAATAATAAAGTCATAATAAGCCCGCGACTCACCTTATATCACTGCAGTTAAATCCTCCCATAAGCCGGCGCTGGTTACAATGACAATTACGGCCGGGCCAATCCACAGGCAGGCCTGCGTGCGGACAGATTTAATATCGTTTGTAAATATGATTAGTGGGCTGTCATGTTATTGCAGGCTGCTATTTACATTTCTCTCCGGGGTTATCCACTCCGCCAAATCAACATTAAGTAGTGGGCCTCTCTTTCCTCCTTAAATCATACATTCCCTCTGCCTGCGCCAATCCCGCTTAATGAAGAAAGGGAACCTGACGGCGGGAGCCGGGCAGGATGGAGCCTCGCCTCGGCATTCTTCCGAAGACAGATGGGCACGGGGAGCCCCGAGAAAGCTCCGCCCGGAAACTCCAGTGGGTGGATGGGCCGTGCTCGCCACGGCCCCCTCCCCTCTCACCGGCAGCCCCTGCCCCTCTCCCTGCCTGCTCGCTTATGAAAAATGTTCACATAATGAATGGTTGTTGTTTACAGAAGTAATTTCATGCTACATTTCCATTATTGCCTGGATTTGTTTGGCTTGGCACACTAGCCCATTGCCTACGATGAACTTTTAAGGAAATATTGCTCGTGCTTCCTGCTCTGCCGTTCCGCTTCTAATGGAAGCCGCTTGCATTTGAGACATATGTGACACTTCATAACTGTGTGCAAATAAGCATTCTTAAAGTGCTTGGCTCAATTAATAATTGTTGCGAAGTCCGGTCTGCTCCTGGTGCGCCAGAATCCACCCGACTGGGGCGCAAGTTTGGAGGCGAAAAATCTAAAATCGGGAGGGCGCAGGGGATGGGGAGGGCCAGGAGCCACAGCTGTGCTTTCCAGATCATCCTGTGTCACTGGAGACAACACAGGTGGGTTCCTCTCTGTCCCCAACATAGTTTAGGGCGGCCCTCTCGGCCAGAGAGGGGAGAAAGGTGAGGGTGGGGAGCCGCTTGGGAAGAATAAACCTCGAATATCATACGCCTCTGATGCCTTCTGTAAGACGGCATTCTAGACAGGATTTCATCTACTTGAGATGCCTAAGGTCACCGTTATATTTGAAAGTGGAATATCTAGATGCACTCAGAGGCTCTGAAGGCTGTTAGTCCTTGCGCAGAATGCCCCAGCGCCATGGTTTCTGAGCCCTGTGTGTACGGTGTGGATGTGTACGGTGTGGATGTGTACGGTGTGGATGTGTACGGTGTGTGTAGCCGCCAGGGTGTCTGTCCCTAGCATCTTCACTTCTTGTGCTACTCCTAATCTTTGGTGAGCTTGGAGACCAGGAAATCAACTTTGCAGCATGAAGACTAGAAAACCAAACTTTATACATTATTTGTAAAAGAAGAGGAAATAGATTTGGCTGACAGCGTGGAGACTCTCCTCAAAGTAAGAGTCAGGGCATGTGTTTTATTCAGAGCTCTTTGTTTCCTTCCCGATTCTCAGCTGAGTTGGAGCTGAGAAAGGGCCTGGATGGAGGCTAGGAGGAGCTCTATCCTGACACTGAAGCATGTTCATTAATTCATTCTACAAATACTTTATGTGTTAAGCTCCTGCTGTGGTCTGGGCACTGTTCTGGGCCCTGAAGGTCACAGAATCTCCTTCCTCCCCTGAGGAGATGATGCTTGAGCTGAGATAAACACACCCTCTCCTGGTGCCCACATGCAAATCCTTACAGACTCCATATGCATGCACACCTGTGTGTAGTTTCTTCTTCATTAATGACTCCTGAATGAAATCATTTCTCCTCATAATGGCCTATAATTGCCAGACTTTGTATAATGAATTTTATTATTTTAACAAAAAGAGATAAAGATATAGTCTTTTTTTTTTTTTGCTGTACGCGGGCCTCTCACTGTTGTGGCCTCTCCCGTTGCGGAGCACAGGCTCTGGACGTGCAGGCTCACGACCATGGCTCACGGGCCCAGCTGCTCCGCAGCATGTGGGATCTTCCCGGACCGGGGCACGAACCCATGTCCCCTGCATCAGCAGGCGGACTCTCTACCACTGCGCCACCAGGGAAGCCCTAGTCTTTACTTAATGTCAGGAGATTTAGGAAAAATTTTCATTCAAAAAGGTTAAAATGATAAAGTGGGTGCTTGTATGGTGACACATTCCACTATCTGGAAAATGTGGATGACATGAGTCAGGGTCGAGTGTGTGTGTGTGTGTGTGTGTGTGAGAGAGAGAGAGAGAGAGAGAGAGAGAGAGAGAGAGAGAGAGAGAGAAGGGAAGGCAGGGACGCGTATAGCTAAGGGCTAGGTGACAGGCCCCGGGTTCCCAGGTACCGTGAAACAAACCAGGGGCCCCAGAGCCATGTGTTCACCAGGCTTGTCAGCCTATACAGAGATTAGGGCTGGGACCATGGCCAGAGAAACGTCTCAGTCCCCAGCAGCACAGAGGAAGCGCGACATGTAATGAAAAGTAGTAGCCCAGCACTGAAAGTGGAAAACGGTATTGATTTTCCAGTGCTTGGTTGCTCAGGGGAGCTCATCAGGTACAACCTCCCAGGCGTCCACCACCCTAGAGGGGTCTGTGGCGCCCCCTGCCTGCCTTGCTTCTCCACTCCACAGAGGCCAGCTCCCCAGCCCAGCCTTTGCAAACCCCGTGAAATGCCTTGTCCTCTGTCCCAGGGGTTCAGCTCAGACAGTGGAAGGACAGGTGACAGTGCGCAGAAAAGGCCTGGGAGGACACAGCTCTCAGCTCTGGTATGTGTGACCAGAGGGCAGGCCACTGCCCACAGGCCAGGCTGCTGCCCTCCTTTAGATCCCTACCCTCACCAATCACTGTGGCGTCCAGGCACTCAGGTGAGCGCCCAGCATTGGAGCCTGTCCTTACACAGATCGAGAGCCATGTAAAGGAAAAGCAAGCTCTACCCTAGAGCGAGAAGCAAGGAATAGAGGCAGAAACTACAGCGAGTGGCCCTGGATACAAGGCCGATGCAGCCCCACAGGCTCACACCCATAAGCAGGGGTCACCAGCTGAGAAGGTGACATAGTGCAGCCGTTAAGAGTGGGCTGTTTGGAGTCATCCAGGCTTGGACTGGCATCCTGGCTCCTTCACTCGCCAAGTATGTGAACCCAGACAAATTATTTAACTTTCTTCAGCCTCAGTCGTCCCATCTACTGAGAATGGGGATTCTAGTCGTCTCCTTAAGGGTTTAACGTGAGGATACCATCAGATAAAGCAAGTAAAGCACCTGGCACGTGCTTGGCTCTAGTAGTGTTCCAGATTATTAGCTAAAACAACAGCAACGATAAATATCAAGGATTCAGGGTAGGGCTGAGGCTCACACCTGTTCCCCACCCTGCCTGGTTTTCGCTTCACCAGTGGTACCACCATCCCCTCATTGCCTGATGCAGAAACCTTGCAGTCATCCTAGACTCTTCCCTTGTACCCCAGGCTAATTAGTCACCCAGTCCTGCCCATTCCACTTTCTGGACACCCCTCCATTCTCGTGGCCTCCTCGCCCATCCAGGCCCCGTGATTTCTCTGCTGGATGACTGCGGTAGCTCCAGACGGGCCTCCCCAAATCCACTCTTGCCCTTTCCACTGCATTTGATGCCCAAAGTCTGAAGCAAATCAGGATTCCATCACACTCTGACTTTCTGTCTTCAGTGGCTCCTCTTTATTCTGTACTTGCTTACCTTCCCTTCTATCTCCCCCAGGGGGCCAGTGAGCTCCTCCAGGGAAGAACCCTTGGATTTTTAAGCACTGTAACCCCAGTGCCCATCCCAGTGCTTGGAATGAAACAGGCTCGTGGAATGATTGTTGAGTGAATACATGAATGTATACCTCCCCAGGCCCATCTCTACTGATGTTTAAAGTCAACACTTTGGACCAGCAACGGACCACTATGTGTTAGAGTCATGAAGCAGTGGCCTTTTGTGGGTGGGGTGGGCATTGAGGAGTAGGGTGATTGGGGCAGAGCTGCAGAGGTGGGAGAGGCAGAGGAAGAAGAAATAGTGCACAGGGGTGAGATCGTGAAGAGCCTGGGATATCTGGTAAGGGTTATGCACTTTACTTTGTAGGCAATGGGGGAGCCGTTGACAGTTTCAGGCAGTTCAAAGGCATGCTTTGATTCCTGTCTTAGAAAGGTTGCTCTGGATCGGGGGCATGTGGAGCAGAAACAGGAAGACCAGACAGGATCAGGGTGGTGATGGTAGTGGAGAATGGGAACCAGATTCAAGAGGCACTAAAGAGGTAAAATCAATAGACCTTGGTGACTTTGTATTTGAAGGAAAAGAGAAAGAGAAGTGGGGGGCCTAGTAGGAGAATTACCCGGCAGTTGTGTGATGGTTAGTGTCATTCACCAGGACGCTGAATACAGGAGGAAAGGGCAGTTTGGACCAGGGATTGTTGGGGGTAGAAAGTGATGGGATAAATTTTGAATGTGGGACATCACGTGAAGATGATGGAATCTCTTGGCTATGAGGGTCTGGAGCCCAGGAGACAGCTCAGTGCTTTAGACAGAGGTGAGGGGCCCTCAGTGTACAGTTCAACAGTGGAAGAAAGTCAGGGCCAGGCCAGATTGTAAGGAGGTGTGTTTAATGAGAGGAAAAGTCCTGGGGAACACTGACATCTAGGAGGTCACTGGAGGAAGAAGAGAGAGAAGGGAGTGAGGACGAGCAGCCAGAGAGGAAGGAAGGGTCAGGGAAGATGAGAGGAAAAGAATTCATGGAAGCGTGGTCAGCCGTGTGGCCCACAGAACCTTGACGAGAAGGGAGGAGGTTCATGATGCCTTGGGCGGGATGCCAGAGGGGATGAAATACTTAAAAAAATTTTTTTTGTGTGTGTAATGATTGAGGAGACTTGCATATATAGTTACCTATTGATTTTAATTTATATCGGCCTCCTTTCTAAAACAATTTAAGACAGCTGAGGAAAATGTGACCTTATTTAGAGCAAGGGAAGGACATATAAGTGTGGCCAGGCCCACGTCTTCCATGATCACCTCAGAGAAAGGCCTGCACTGAAATGCCCCCTTGGTTAGTCATGAGGGTCTGAGTCATGAGGACAAAATCAGTTACATGAGGTCAAGGTGAGGTCAAGACGTGAAGTCAGGGACGGGTCACTTTGGTGTGGGAGGTGAGGTCACGGTCAGATGAAAACAATGAGGGGGAGAGACTGGAGGGTCGGGGTGTTGAGGGAGTGAGATCTGGGCGCATGAAATCCCGGTGGGAACAGGATGCGGTCAGAATCGCCCACTGAGGGAGTGAGGTCAGGGTGGGATCAGGCCAGTGGGACATCAGCAGGAGCATGGGGGCGTGGTCACGCTGGGTGGTGATGCTGGGTGGTGACAACGATGACGATGAGAGCCGTCCCGTCCCTGTCCCCACCCCCAAGTATGTGCATAGGTACACATTTGGCTACCATGTGTGCCCAGAGCACATGGCCTGCATGTGTGCACATGTGTGACGTGCCCTTTTCGAGTGTATGTGTGTGCTCACTTGTGGGCGTGGCACATGAGTGCATATTTTGTATAGTGTATCTGTGGTTATGTTATGTTTTCTAAAAGCACACAACGGACTGAGGATTATAATCAGAAACTAGATACAAATCCCTCAAAGCTATGGCCAAGGGGCTTCCCTGGTGGTGCGGTGGTTGAGAGTCCGCCTGCCGATGCAGAGGAAACGGGTTCGTGCCCTGGTCCGGGAAGATCCCACGTGCTGCGGAGCCGCTGGGCCCGTGAGCCATGGCCGCTGGGCCTGCGCGTCCGGAGCCTGTGCTCCGCAACAGGAGAGACCACAGCAGTGAGAGGCCCGTGTACCGCAAAAAAAAAAAAAAAAAAAAAAGCTATGGCCAAACATCCCATGCTATTTCCTGATGACTTCTCAAGGCTGAAGAGCTCTGGAAGCCATGTGGAGAAAGAAGAGCTCTGGTCCTTGTTGGCCTCAGGAGGATGCATTCCCAGTTGGTGGAAATAGGGTGGGGGGCAACTGGTAAAGCAGGGGTCCCCAGCCCCTGGGCCGCACAGCGGGAGGTGAGCGGCGGGCAAGCGAGCGAAGCTTCCTCTGCCATTCCCCACCGCTCGCATTACCGCCTGAACCAGCCCCCGCCCCACGGTCCGTGGAAACACTGTCTTCCATGAAACTGGTCCCTGGCGCCAGAAAGATTGGGGACCACCGTGGTAAAGAACTGACCCCCCTGAGTCTGGAATGTTCCCACCCTGCAGCTCTCATGCCCTGGCAGCTAACCTCACTGAGCCCAAACTATTCACCCACCTATGTCAGCACTGGAGTGAATGTCACTGTCCCCAGTCCATCCTATGACGGCAGTCACAGTGAGATGGAATCGAGTCACTAGAGTGTCTGAACCCTTCAATGGCTCCCCATCATCCACAGAGTAAAGCGCAAAACCCTTACCAGAACATTCCAGGCCCTTCATGATCCAGCCCCTGCCCACCTATTCTTCTGCTTCTGCCTCCCCAATGCCCACCCCATTCCCAGCAGGCCACTGCTTCATGCCTCCCAGGCTGTGTCACCAGTCGCAGGTTGAAAAAGCTGGCTTCAAATACCAGTAGACGATGGGGCCAGGAGTGGCCTCAGGTGGACCTTCCTTCTTTCCTTCCCTCTTTCTTTAATTAGACAAATATTTATTAGTTGCTTCTAGGCCCTGAAGATATAGAAATGAGTAGACAGTGATCTTTGGGGGCTGGTTAACCTTCAAACGAGAGTGTTAGCGAGGCTGTAACTGAACATAATAGATGCTCAATAAATATGTATTAAATAAATAAGTGAACAAATAATAAGTACCACAATAGGTTATTGCAGGATAAAGCACAAGGAGAAAAAAGAAAAGAAGCCTCTTTACCTCTTCCTGGAGATAGGAAAGACTTCACGAGGCCGGTGACGAGCTAGATGAACTCGGAAGTGTTGACTCAGAGCTTGCAGGTGGCGCTGGGAAGGGCGCTGGGCACAGGCACAGGCAAAGGCTGGGAGACAGAAAAGGGCCACAGAGTGTAAGTAGATTGACACAACCAGGGCACAGGTGCAGGGGCAACAGGCGGGGCTGGGGAGGAAGCGGGCTCTGGTCACAGAAGGCCAGTAAGCAAGGACTCCCTCCTGGAGTTGAAGGGGACTCTTCCAACTAGTCAGGAGGGAAATGACTGTGCAGAAGGCCTGGTGAAGAGGCATTTGGATGTGGATCCGTGGGACCTGGCTGTTGAACAGACAGCTGTGTCCTGGACGTAGTGGCCCAGGCTCAGAAGGGCCCCATGCTTGGGGTTTAATGCTCTGTGGTTGCTGTCTTGGAATTCTTCTATCTATGAATCTGTGTTTTGTGTGTGAAGGCTACTGGGACAGTGGCGCATGTGCCAGGGGCTTGGAGCACAGTCTAGCTTTGACCCCCTCCCCGGGAACGAGTTCTGGACCTGCTCCCTACCCCTGGGACCCCAGGCGGGAGCCGTCACAACCTAAGCCTTCACTACTCTGTGCTGTGATTCAGGGCAAAAGTCCCGAGTGTGGGCTCCACGGAGGGAGTAAGAGGCGGAGGCGTGAACCTCTCCTCACGTCCCAGCTGACTGGGCCTCTGGCCCTGACGCCACACCTCCAGGGACCGGGAGCGCACTGCCTCCTGGGGTAGCTGTGAGAATGCCACTGGTCAGTCCAGCACCACCATCCTGCCTGTAGCTCCTCCCCCCAGGGGCTAACTGGGTCCTCTGAAGCCTCTCGCACTCACTAGAGCTCAAAAGCCTGCTCCTGAGACCTAGCTTGCTCCAGGCCAACACCCTTCCCGGTTCCGTCCCCTCAGACCCCCTCAAACAGTCACTCCAACAGCAGCCAGGCCTGGGATGGAAGACACAGGGTCCTGCAGCCTGCTAGAGCCAACTACTAAATATGCAGGAATTCTGCAAGTCAGTTGTTAAACTGTCGGTAGCTTAAAATCTGCCATCGAGGAAACTGGCAAACACTACAAATCAGGGCCTGTGTTTTTCCCTTGGAGAGCAGTTTACTAACTCACCACAGCCTGGGGGCCTGATTCCCAGGGGCCAAGTGTTTGGAAAGGCCTAGGGTGATTCCTAGTATGTGTGCGTGTGTGTGTGTGTGTGTGTGTGTGTGTACATATGTGCATGTGTGTGTTTGCTCTTGTGCGTGTCTCTATAGGAGTTTACATGTGCATACATGGGTGTGTGTGTCCTTCTGTATGTTTCAGCACAGGGACTGGCAGTGTGGGTTCTCTGACAACCAAAACTGCCCATGTAGCAAGAGTTTCCCACTGTAGGGGAAATGTCCCCCAGAGAGCCAGCAAGAGGCTCCACTCTATGACCATGCAGGCTCTCCTGCCTGACCCCAGGGGCCTCAGGTCCCCACCTGAATTGTAGAGTAAAGGGCTGGGGATTCTGTGCACATAAGCGCCTTAGCAGCCCCAGAATCCCTGCACCTGGTGTAGCTCTGTTCAAAAACTGTGTTCTGTTTCCTTTGGTTGTTTATATTTCATTTTAATATTGACAGAAAACAAAATTTGGCCCCTTTGGAAAGTCTTAAGTCTGAAACAGTTAAAAACAAAATAAAACAAAACAACAAACTACTAGAAGTTAGTTAGGAGATAATCTTTAGCTTGTCATGCAAAGTTATGCTCATACCAAATCCAGAGAAGACCAGTGAGAAGGAAGAACTGGAAGGACCTGGTACTATGGGCAACTCCAGCCTGATGAGGAAAAAGACAGTGTATGAAATGAGCTCAGTGCACTACCAGGGCTGGGGCTCAGCTCAGCCAGGCACTGGTAGAAGAAGGTGGGACTGTTTCTCTCAGTCAACAGAGGTCATGAGGCAGACCTGGGTGCACCTCAGATGGGAAGGCTGACAATTAAGTAACACTGCCATGTCTCCGTGCTGGCCAGGCACAGAAGGTACTCAATCAGTGTTTTTTATTGTTCTTTTATATGGGGGGGGGGTGTCTTTCTTTCTCCTTCCTCCCTCCCTCCCTTCCCTCCTTCCTTCCTTTTCTCTCTCTCTCTCTCTCTCTCAGATGACGACTGAATATGTCTGCATACCCTTCATCTCCTGGTCACTGGCTGGAGCCCAGGATGTGAAGATAATGATTCAGGCCCCTTTCCCATCTTCCCTGAAGTTCTGAGAGGGAAGGACTATGTTGCTATGTCCCCAAAGGAAAGAAGCCAAGAAAGGAATCTACCTGCACAATGGATGAGCAAGAGGGTTGGGACCTCAGGCCAGGACCCTCTCACTCTCTAGTTTTAACTGGCCCCTCCTTCTGGGGAACTCTCAGAAAGGTACCTTATAAAGTTTCTCAGCCCTCCTGGCCACAGCAGCTGTCCTCAGTAGCACTTGGAGGAACTTGGCTGTGTCCCCACTCACTCCCTGACCATCCCAGGCATTTCAGCCACATTCAGCAGGCTGTACCCACTGATGGGAGCCCCTCAGGAGGAGTCCCTGGGAACCACAAACTAGAGGTTCAGATTCCTGGTGCCTAGGTGGCTGCCCCCTGGTGGAATTCTGGGGGTTCTCCCAGATGCCTCAGAATAGGGGGTAGGGGAGTGGCAATTAAAACATTTAACTCGAGTTCTGTTATCTACTTGGCATAATAGCCTTGCTTATACAAAAGATTTTGTTTGAAGAAAGGGTTCAGCTACTTTTTAAGAATTGCAAATCATTGTTCTAGGAGTAGCAATTTCATTAGGTAGGTTTGTTAATAACCTCTAGGGGATTCCACATGGGGGTGGAGGGCTTGTGTGTATTTTGTAAAAGATTCTCTGGGGCCCTGATTTGCCCTGTGTGAGAACCAGTAGCCTAGTGGGTCAGAGAAGGCCAAGCTGGGTGGGTCCCACAGATCATGTCCTTTCTGTGTCCTCACACCATCCTCCTCTGACTGGATGTGGGCCTGATGCCTGCCTGCCTGTCTTGTGCTTATCTGGGCGCTGTTTTGGCGGCCTGGGCAGGCCTTCCTATGACTGCAGCCTCAGTGGGTCGTGTTGGAGAGAGGTGGTTGGACCACCCTCCACCCCATCCTCCCTGCCCTCGGGTGTGCCTCTCAGAGGCTGAAGGAGAGACAAGGGGGCTCCCAGGGGACAGGGAGTCGTCCCCCATGGCTGGGGCCACGGAGTTTCCTCAGGACAAGGAAGGGGACCTTTGCAGAGAGTGACTCGGCCCCTGGATTCCCCACCTTCCCCCATCTACCCTCTCAGTGCTTTGGGAGTTGGAACCTAATGGAAGGGGTTACTTAAGAGAAAGGGGGAATGGGGGCCTGCCCTGGAGGAAGCTGTGCCTAAGGTTGGTCTTGGGACTTGGAATTGGAACGCTGAGGGGCAGGGGGGTGGGGTGGAACCAGACAGGAGGTCCTGGTCCCGAAACCGTCCCCCCTCCTGGGGCCTGCAGGCTTTACCCGCCCCTGCCTACCCACAGACTACCGTCCCCAGGCCCCTTCTTTCAGCTCCCCTTGCCTGACTGTCCCAGTTTGGGCCCACGACCTTCTCCCCCTCCACCCTCTGTCCTCTCTGCAGACCCAGCCTCTCACTTCTGGGCTGACACAGGGGCTCCTGCCCTGTTCTCCCCCTATTCCTGCGCAGGTCTCTGCACCTGCCCTGGTGAGCCTGTGCCAGCAGCCCTGGGCCTCTAGGGGGCAGCAGAGAGAGGATGAACAGGCTGAGCGGCCAAAGAGCCCTGTTCCAGATGCATTTCTGTCTCTGAATTGCTGCGTGCCTTGGGACGATCCATTGACCTCTCTGGGCCTCCGTTTCTACATTGGCTTTTCTGAGGAGATGACTCACAGGCCCCTTCCTATCGGGTATTCTGCTGTGGTTAAGCCGCTGCAGAGAATCTAAGGAGGAGGTGGAGAAGGGAGTGTTCAGGCTGCCAGGAAGGAGTGTAGGAGGCTAAGCAGTGGGGAGGCCCCAGCAGGTGTGTGTGCCTCCACTCAGTAACCCCCAACCCGAGGACAGCCGACCAGAGGCGACAGACAGGCCAGGAAAGCACGGTGGGGGAGCATGGTGGCTGGGGACCTAGCTGCAGGCACGGGGCCCTAAGAACCAGAGGCTGCTCTGTGCCTGGAGGAACCCAGCACCCCCGCGGCATCGCGGGTCCACGAATTGCCCCTCCCTCTGCCACCCCTGCCCGGGTTTTCTCAGCTCTGATTGTAGGACTAATAGATTTGTGATTTCTCTTTGTAAAGAAATACAACCCCAGTGCACCAGGCCGGGGAGGTCCCTAGCCCACCCAGATGCCCAGAATCCCACGTGCCCCCCCTTCCCTGGGGAGGGCTGGAGTTTGCGCTTGGTGGCAGCTTGGCCGGCCCTGCCCAGGAAGGGCTGGGAAGTCAAGGAGGCTGGAGGGGCCTGTACCCGGCTCTGGCCTCTGCCAAGCTGCACTGGGGAGGCCCAGAGGGGTTTATTTGGATTTTTTAATTATCATTTTTACTTTTTTTCTCCTCATGAAAAAGTTTTAATATACACAGTAAGTTAAGCTCAGAAAAAAAGGAGGGGGGCACATTTCATCTTTAATCTATTTACTTCTGAATATTTAACATACAATTCTGGCACCAATCACCAAATTTAACTGGAAAATTACTCACTAATCTGTTTGCTTATTTGGAATAATTGGGTCGGCTGCCAGCGCGAGGATTTCCCCCCCTGTTTAATATCTCAGTTAGTAGTCCAATTTCAGCTTGGCGGCATAATTACTCTGACAGAGCTGTAGCCATGGGGCCTGTGAGTGGGGCTGCTTTTAAACCGTAAATTATGAAGGATTAGCATTTATGAATTTTAAATCAGGGCTGGGGTAGGAGACACTAAAGCTGCTTAATGCTGGGGAACAGCGGCCTCCACTCAGCAGCAGAAGCCGTAACCCTTCCGCTCCCAGGACGGGCCGCAGGATGTGGGAGCCTGGGACGTGGCAGGTGGTGACCCAGAAGGTGTGGGAACACAAAGGACACAGGGGTGGGGGACGCTGCCACAGCGATGGAACCCCCAGGAGTTAGAAAACCTGGGGTGATGTGAGCAAGGGCTTTGGCCTCTCCCCCTGCCCCACCCTGGTCCATAGGGTGCAGTCTCCCCCCTTGGTTAGTAACAGTTCACCTCCCCCCTGCCCTAGAGGAAGCTCAGAGCAATGACCTAACTAGGAGCTGAGGTCACTCCCTGCAGCCCCCCCCCCCCCCCCCCGCCTGCACGCAGGAAGGGTCCCTGCTGCTCTTAAGCATCCCCATCTGGCCGTGAGCCAGTCTGACTCAGCATCCTTTGGCTCTAAGTGTGACTTCCCGGCGTACCCAGCTCTGGCCAGCTGCAGAACGGCTGCCCAGGTACGTCACTCTCAGTCCTCCCCTTCCCTCCCCTCTCCCTCCATCCGCACCCCACCCTCTGGCACACGATGGCCTTAGACCCGCCTTTGAAACCATATGAACTTGCGTTTGAAACCCAGCTATGCTCTTTACAAGCTGTGTGACCATGGACAAGTAACTTAACCTTTCTGAGTCTCCATCTTATTCATCAGTTAAATGGAGACAGTCATTCCTACCTTACAGGGCTGCTGTAGACTTTTATTAGATACTGTGGGTGGAGTGCCAGGCACAGTGCCTGGCACATGGCAGGTGTTTTTTCTGTCAGCGCCATGCTCCTTGGGCTCTCCCCAAACCTGAGTCAATGCCCTGCATCCACTGCCCTCTCCCTGTGTCTCATCTCTCACAGCACAGGGAAATTTCAGCCTCTGGACACTCAACCTGCCCTCATGGTAGATGCCAGGGATGGATCTCAGGACTCTACTGGACTCCAGCCATCAGTGGCCGCTAGAGCACAAACTCTGGGGCCACGCTGGCTGGATGTGAACTCTTACTCTGTCATTCACTAGCTTGGTGACCTTGACCAAGTTATTTAGCCTCTCTAGGCCTCAGTTTTCCTAACCTGCAAAATGGGAATCATAACAATAGTATCTCATCATAGTACTGTTAAGATTTGGTGAGTTAATGTACGGCATTCAGAATCGTGCCTGCCACACAGTAAACACTAGCTGTGCTGGCTATTGTTATTTATTATTCGTATGAGGAAGATGACTGTGGCCCTCTCTGTGGAACTTGCGGCTCCAGGTGGACCTCCCTTGAGCCTGAGGGATCTTTAGGTAGCTTACAAAAATAGGAGGAAAAGAGGCAGGATCTGAGTGGGCAGGACCAGGCTACCTGGCACCTCACTGAGGACCAGTCTGGAGCACATGTCTCTGAGATAAAGCAGTCCCTACAGTGGCCAGACCTCCACCTGTCCCATCTATGGGTGATGGGACCTTCCCATGACCTGCAGCTCTGGAAGAACCTCCTGATGTGCCTGATGGGACAGATTTCTGGGGTACAGGCCAGCAGTGCGGGCAGCAGAGGCCGAAGGGGCAGGAATGAGACCATAGGGGCACATCAGCCCAGAGAGACCCTCTGCATGGGTCAGCCCTCTTTCCCAAGCTGGCCAAGATCTCTGTCCTCCCGGTCCCCAGGCCTGGGCTAGACCAGGTCAGTGGGTGGCCAGGGAAGGAAGAGTGGGGGTGACTCCAGGCATTCCAGCCTGCAGGGTGAGTAGGCCAGGCCAGGCTGAGCCCAGAGCCTCACTCTAGGCCTCCAGGGCTAACCTGTAGGCCCAGCCCTTCCCACTGCCCCTCACCAGCTTCAATGACAGTCTGTCCTAGCTCATCACGTCCACCGTGTGACAGCTGCCAGTGCCTTAATGTGAGTCCTCCGGCAGTTCACTTCCCCTTTGGGGACCTGATTTTGCACATCTGAAAGAAGAACAGGAGGGTCTTGCCCGCCTAGGGGTCTATGACTCAAGTTCATAGCCTGTTATCTCAGCAGAATGGACACAGCGTGTCATTCACCTGTTCTCTGCAGAGCAGGTCCCACAGCCCACCCACAAGTCCAGGCTGGGTGCAGTTTGGCTTCGTGTGACAGACTGGATGGATGCGGCAGCCCAACACCATCCACGACCCCAGGCTTAATGACAGACCAAGCCGCAGCCTCAGATCCTGGGTGCGGGCTAGCCATGGGAGTCCCGGGGAAATGCTGCAGTCCAGCGGGGGCTCACAGGCCCTCATGTGGTATTAATGCTCTTTTTAAAAATGTCCTGAATGATAATTTTGCTTTGGCAAATAAATCCTTAAGTGTCCCCCCACTCCTTGTACCTCCATATACCTCACACCATCACCCTCAGCCACCCGGCCCTTAAGGACTATGACTTGGGGGAGGAGTAAAGGGGGAAGGAAACCGGCCAGGGCTGCCGCTGCTTGTGCAGCTGAGGGAGGGCTGCATTCCCAGGGGACCCCCAGGACTTCTAGTGCGGCTGGTCTGCCAGCACGCTGGGATGCTTGATGCAGGGGAAGTGCCCGGTTTGTCGAGTCCTTGCTGCGCTTTGTGATAACTCATTACATTTCTTTCTTTACAAATTGGCCCATTAGTACTCCTGAATTGAACGGAATTCTAACGCCAGGAGCCTCCCAGCCTGGGCCGAGCCTGGGCCAGGAATTACCTGCGGCACGAAGGCCTGCATTCTGGGGAGGAAGCCTGGGACGGATGTCTGGAGCGGGCCCTACATTCTGCAAGGGAAGTGGGTTTGTTTTCTTTAAACTCTAGAGAATGAAAGAGTTCTAACCAAGCCCTGCTGGATTTAAATAGCAAGATCTGCCTCACTGCTCACTGGCTTTCAAGCTGGGGGCTCTGATCCCTGTTTGAGGGGTTAAACTCTAACCCCATTAAGCCATTTATGGAAAGCTGACCACCAGGGAGGGAGGCGGCCTCTCTTCCTGCAGCCTCCCTAAACCCCACAGATTCTGAAATTGGTTGTCACTCTCGGACTGAGGATTCTAAACAAGTAGGCGCTAATCCCCTCTGTTAAGGAGATACTTATTTTGTCTGAAAAACTTCAAAGAGCCCATGACAGACACTCAAAATCAAAATTAGCATTCCAATGAGGATTTAAAAAATAATAATTCTTACAGTTCTGCTGAGGAGAGGAGGAGAGGGGAAGTGACTGGCCGGGAGGCTGGGGGAGGGAGTGGGGGCAGTGACTTTCATCTGCCTACCCTCAGGAGCTCTGGGGATCTGCCCCTGCTGGCTGAGATGCTGAAGCCCCCTCCCCAAAGAGGCAAAGGCTAGGCCGTAGCCTGGGCCCTCCAGGGTGGGCAGGAAGTGGCAAACCCCAAGGACTGTGCAGATGAGAAGTTCGAGTCTCAGAGAGGGAGGTAGCATCCGGGGCCATCAGCTACCAGTGCTGCAGCTACAGCCAGGCATTTGGACCCAGGTGGGCCTCGGGTCTGCCTGCCTGAGGCCTCAATGGTGCTCGCAGCTCACAGGACTAGTAGGAGTGCAGAGAGGCTGACAGGTGTCCTGAGGCAGCTCAGTGGCAGAGTGTGGAGCCCCACGGTCTTGCCAACGTACCTGTCCATGTTACGGCCATGTCTGGAGCCACTGCAGGGTCCTAACATTCCCTCCAGTCCCAGCAGCCTCTCTTCTGGAACCCAGTGAGCCCCCTGCCACCCCCAGGCCTGACCTCTCCCTTTGTTGGACTAGTGCCCCCAGCCCAGCCTCACCCTGGCCTGTCCCACCCCACAACCCAGCCTACCCCAGAAGGTCTCCCTCATCAGAGTCATTCTGGCATTTCCATCTCTCAAGGGACCCTCCTGTTCCAGATTCCAGATTCCCAGGCCAGGAGGAGGCCCCTATCTCCAGACAGGGGGCTCTTCTCTCCCAGTCTCTATAGCCCCTTTCTTTCTGAAGTCCCTTAGGTGCCTGCAGGATCTCCTAGGCCCCTCTCAGATCCTGGACCAAATCCCCCACTTCCTCTATTGGCTCCTGCTTGGCCTTCCCAGGAAGCCAGGGGGCAGGACCTAACCTTCCCACTCCCCTCAGCCAGGCTGCCCTAAGCCTGTTTGGTGTCATCCCCTCCAGGGAGGACCTCACACCTCGAAGACTGTTAATAGAAGTTCCTGGACTCTCAGTCTTCCCCCGCCTCCCCCAGTTCACACTGCTTTTCTGCATCACCCCCAAGTTCTATCCATCACCTGCCCAGTCCCCACTAAGCACTGTGCCCCATTCCAAGGCTGATCTGGAACCAGATTCTGTCCATTCACTCAAACTCTCCTTCAATGTGTAGACCTGCTCTGTGCCTGGTCCCGTGTGAGTGCTGGAGCACAGGGACCAGACTCTGTTCTTGGGGTGCTTCCAGCCAAATAGGAATGCTGGTCCATCACAGTACAGACGGATCAGAGAACTCCATCTGTGGGGCTCCCTGAGGAGGTGCTAATGAGCTTCAACAGGAAGTCACCAGGTGGGCAAAAGAGCAAAGGGCCTTCTAGGAGGTGGAGTGGTGTGCAAACACAGAGAGGCCAGGGAAGCCTGGGAACGAGGCAGAACCCCGACTCTAAGACCAGTACCCCTTCCTCATCCGTAGCCCGGGTCCCCAGGCCCTTCGTGAAGACCACGAGGTCCTGGTCACCTGTTCTAGTAACAGTATTGCACAGCACGTGAACCTCAGAGAAAGAAGGAAGTGCCCATGACACCCTAGGCCACAATGAGAGAGACCCCTTGAAAGCACTGCCTCATCCATGACAGTGGTCACTGGCTTCTGGTACTAGAAAAGCCTGAAGGAGATATCCAAAAGGCCCAGCTTTGGGCAATAACCGTTTCCGAGGCAGGCCTGGTCCCTCCTGGCTGCCTGTATTATCCCTGTGAAAACTGGCTCTGTTCAAAGCACTTTCCCACCCATATCTCATCATAGATTTCTAGAACATTCATGCTCAGAACCCACATAGACTGCTGTTGTCCAACAGAAATACACTGCAAGCCACATACATGATTTTTAAAGTTTCTAGTAGTCACACTGAAAAGATTAAACTAATTTAATAATATATTTTCCTTAGCCCCATATTATTATTGGGTTTATGTAACCCAAAACACTATCATTTCAACATGTAATCAGCATAAAATTATTACTGAAGTGTATAATCTTTTACACTGACAGCACATCTCAATTCCAACTAGGCACATTTCAAGTGCTCCATGGCCACAAGCGGCTAGTGGCTACTATACTGGACAGCACAGAGACCAGCCCAGCGTGTCTCCAGAGGAAGAAACTGGGAAGGAGGGGAATGGACTTTGCTATCAACTGAATGTTTGTTGTCTCCCCAAAATTCATACGTTGAAACCATACCCTCAGTGTGACGGTATTAGGAGGTGGGGCCTTTGGGAGGTAATTAGGATTAGATGAGATCACAAGGGTGCAGCCCTCAGGAGTGGGATTAGTGTCCTTACAGGAGACACAAGAGAGCTTGCTTCTTCTCTCTGCTGGCCACCCTGTGAGATGCTGGCCGTCAGCAACCCAGAAGAGGGCCCTCTCCAGAACCAACCATGCAGGCGCCCAGATCTTGGCCTTCCAGACTCCAGAACCGTGAGAAACAAAGTTCTGTTCTTTATAAGCCACCCAGTTTATGGTATTCTATCACAGCTAAGGCAGACCTGCTCAGGATTAAACGCAAACCAGGCTGTGGGAGGAAGTCCCCTGACTCCAACTT
Organism: Globicephala melas; assembly: GCF_963455315.2. Lineage (NCBI taxonomy): Eukaryota > Metazoa > Chordata > Mammalia > Artiodactyla > Delphinidae > Globicephala > Globicephala melas. Next base: position 46,697,009 of record NC_083321.1, on the reverse strand, counting down.
CTGTCCCTCCCACAGTCCTGCTGGACCTTGAGAGGGCCCAGGGCACTGAAGCAGAAGACACTGGGCTGGGGCTAGAGACGGGCATCATGTGCTGGGTCTGCTGCTAACCTTCCCCACACATGGCCTTGGGTGGATCAGGAACTGCATTGAACGTGGGGACCTCCTGCTGGCTGTGAAAGGAGGTCAAATGAAGAGGCACCAGAGTGGCAGACATTTCCAGCGCCTGCTCTGTGCCCGGCCCCGTGTGGTGGCTGTGGGCTGTCCTCATCCTGAGGAGCTTGCGGGTGGGGATGGGACAGTGACAGCATAGGTGATGAGGCCCACAGTGGGGCAAGCACGGGGCCCTATGGAGGCACTGAGGACAGGGTGTTTGGGAGAGGCAAAACTTGAACTGGGTCTGGGGAGAGGAGCACAGGATCTACCTGGAGGCTGGGACACCGCCCCAACGCCCCAGCTTCCTAAGACCCCGGGACCCCAGCTGCCCCTGAAGGGTGAGGAGAGCCCACTCAGGTAGCCCAGCCCTGCCCATCAGGCGACACCCAGGCTCAGAGGTGGCTGGTGCCGTGACCTCCTCAGGGGAGCCCCGAGGAGTCCGACCTCGGCCCTTCGCCTTTTCCTTCAGGCATTCCAGACTTCTTTGGGATGAACTGGGTCTGCCCGTGGGCCAAGCTGGAGCCAGAGAGGCAGCCTGAGTCCTGCCTGCCAAAAGCCAGGGAAGCCACCGCCTGCGGGGAGAGCTGAGCTGCCTCCGGGGCTAAGGCTGGGTGGCAGCCCACGGGGCCTGTGGGGCTTGCAGTCTGCAGTCAGGGCCTCGCTGCCTCTTGCCCCCCACCTGGCCACGAAGCCCCAGAGCCGGTAATGAGCACCTCCGGCTCCACAGCGGCTCAGAGGAGGCCTCCCGGCAGCCCAGCCTTGTTCTCATTGTCCCGCTCCAGCCCAAATGCACCAGGCCCAGGCCTCAATCATGATCAATGGGCCAAGGATGTGCTGAAGCGGCACTTTCATCTTTTCTCAAGGCCGGTGTTTGAACTTCTCCGAGCAAGCGGCCTTCCCAAACGGGCTTGTCTTCTAAGAAGGCGGCCAATCTCCTTTCCCTTGCTTCCTAAGCAGGCTGATCCCGAGAGTTATTGAGGCACAAAAAAAAGAGACGTTCAAAGGCAAATCTAAATTACCGTCCTCTTCAAACTGGCGAAAAGTCTTATTAAGTCACCTGCGTGTGAATCCCGGCCTATTTCTGTCTGCAGACCTTTCTTCCTTTGTGCCACATAAATGGACACATCTTATTGATTTTCTTTCAACCTGGATCACCTCCATCGCTGTGAATATGGGCAGACAAATCCCGCTCCTTCCTTCCTGGTGGGGCTGAGGAAGAATGGGGGTGGCAGCTAGAGCAGATGGGGGCCACTGCACCCTCCTCGCCACCCCTGTGTGCCTTCCCACAGAAGTCAGCAGAGTGGCCCGGAGCAGCATTTTCCTGGGGGAGCTGGGGAGGCACGGCGGGCCCGTAGGGAGGCTCTGTGACTACAGCCAGCAGATGGGGCCTCGCCAATCCTTCCTGGGTTGGGAGGACAGCTCCAGGGACCCTTGAACTCACCCCGCACTGCCCTCAGCCTGTCTTCTGGTGTCCTTGGCTTCCTATAGCTTGTCCTCTGTGACTCCCATCCCCAAACGCTCCCCACTCTGCTCGCTCCATTCCAGCCTTGACCTCTTTGCTGAACAAGCCACACACATGCCCACCTCAGGGCTTTAGCACTGCTGTTCCCACGCCCAGAAGGACCCTCAAGCCTCTTCCCCTCACCGCCTTCAAGTCTCCACTCAAATGTCAACTTCTCAGTGAAACTTCCTCAGGCCACCCCATGTAAAACGGTACCCATCCCCTTAGGCTCCCCCGCACCCTCCCCACTTCACTTTCCTGCGTGGCACTTATCATAATTCACACGCTCTACGTTTTACTTGCTTGTGTTGGTTGGTTATCTGCCCTCTCTAAAGGCTAAACTCCATGCCAACAGAGCTGTTTGCCCCTTTGGTTCACTACAGTGTCACCGCCACCTAGAACAGTGTTCAGTATACCAACATGCTCTATAACTGATTGTTCAATGCAGGCCACGCAGGGGCCCAGCCAGCGCCAGCACCCCACCTTCTGATCCAGTCCCCAGCCTCCAGAGGACACCACGCAGTATGTCCGGACCGCATCCTCACTTCACCATCATCTCTACTGAAGTGACCTCAGGCTCCCAGACAAAAATATCCTCTCCCTAGGCCTGCAGCTTGGCCTGGACACTGCCTGGTCAGGCTTTGGTCTCAGGACAGATAGTTTCTAAGCCCATGACCACACCTCTGAGCCCATCAGTCTCCTCCTACTGGGGACAGGCCCCTGTGTGAGGGTATTTCACCCCATCAGATGCAGCTGACCAGGGCAGTACCACAGAAATGCTCTGGGTCCTTAGCTGCCCTCCCCAAGCCACTCCCAGAGGACGGATCCTCCTGTGGGGACCCCAGGGCTGCCGCCCATCTCCCTCACTACATCCCTAGGCTGGGCAAGTGGTATAATAATTACTGTACACTACGGTCTGAATGTTTATGTTCCCCCCAAATTCAAATGCAAAAATTTTAATTCCCCAGGTAATTAGGAAGAGGGGACTTTGGGAGGTGATTATAAAATGGGCCCCTCCCTAGCCCATTCCACCACATGAGGACACAGCGAGAAGTCGCAGTCTTCTGGAACCTGGAACCTGATCACGTTGGCACCCTGATCTTGGACTCCCAGCCTCCAGAACTGTGAGAAATGCGTTTCTATAGTGTGTAAGCCACCCAGTCTGTGGTATTGTGTTCTGTCAGCCCAAAGAGACTAAGATGCTGTATAAACACCCTGGCTGGCCACTGGGAGCCCTGGGGTTGGCCTTGGCTTTGCAGTTACTCTCTGTATGGCCCCGAGGGACTTTCTTCCATCTCCTGACTTGAGTTTCCCCATCTGCAATATGGAGGAGTGATCCAGAGAACCTGAGGACCCCTTTGTAGGTCAGAGCCCTCTCTGGCTCATTCTGGGGAAAATCAGACCCGCCAACTGGAGGTACTGGGGCTACAGGCAGGGCAAGCCCACCAGCTAGATGGACCTTCTCAGGGCAATTCGCATCTTTGGGCTGCACTGGGCCAGGAGGATGGGTTGAGAGCCTGGGGCAGGGTGGAGCCTTGGGTCTGGAGCAGTGCTCTGGACAGGTCGCAGGGCGCTGGTGAGGGACACACGCCAAGTCCTTACTTCGTTCCCCTTTGTTCCTGGGCCTCAAATGGGCCACAAGGTCAGGTGGTAGGGCTGTGAGCATCGAAAAGCCACCAAACCTGACCGCAGCCCTCAAGGGGACTTTACTCTGATCAGCTCTTCACGGTAGGGATAGGAGTTCACGGGGTGGTGGCCAGGGGTCTCTGACTTAGGCCCATGACCCTGGGGTCTCCCCTTCGACCAGCCCGAATAGGTTGAACAGAATTCTGGTCACCAGCTCAGTCCTGAGCTTGGCCCTATCACTGACCCTGGCCCTGGACCAGGCCCAGCCAAGACCTCCGAGCCCAGTGGCCATGCTACGCTTCAGGCTGCCAGCCTCCTGGCTGAGCTGAGCTGCAGGGAGCATGGCTGTCTCCCTGCATCCATCTCCACCAGATTTCATCTTGAGGCCATGCAGGTGGCAGCTTTGCCCACAGTGACACACCCCCCCCAGGCTCCAGAAGGCCTGCGTCTCTCATTAGTCTGTGGACTCTCCCGGTGAGGCCCATCGTGATTCCTCCTGTCTGGTCTGCCTGAGCACGGCCCCTCCCCCATTCTCCCTGCCTCCCCTTGATTGAGGTGTTCTCCTCTCCCTGGGACCCTTGCAGTCACTTCCTAACTGGCCTCCCTGACCCTGACCCTGACCCTTGGGCTGCACTGGGCTGGGAGGATGAGTTCTAGCATACAGCCGCCAATGATCTTTCTAAAACAGTTTGTTCCCATCTCTCTCTCTCTCGGAAACCTTCCATTGCCCCAAGACCCAGACTAGGGTGCAAAATTTAAGAATGCACTCATCCTCTGGTTGCGCAATGCAGGGTCAGCCTTAAATAGCAATGCCTCCTTAAATCCCTAGGGGCTCTGCTGGACTCACCCAGTCCTAGCCTGGCATTACCCTTAAATCCAGATAAACTCCAGATTCCTTCTCTAGGCTCAAGGCATCACCACATCCCAGCTCCGGCCCTTTCCTGCCTATTTCCTACCAAACCCCACATGACTGCACCTGGCCACACCAAAGCACCTAGGGCTATCCCGCTCAGTGCCCTCCCACTCTGCGTTTCTGCACATTCCTGATGCACCCTCTCCTTTCCTAGGGCTGTCTCTTTTTGTCCTTCTAGGCCTCACTTGGCTGTCACTTTCTCCAGGTAAGCCTTGGACCAGGGCCCCCTTGGGAGCAGAACACAGCACGAACCACATTGAACCACTCAGGCCCATTTTTGGGTCCCTCTCCCTCAATGGGCTGAGTCATCTTTGAGGGCCAGAGCAACATCTGGTTTTTCCCCTTTCCAGCGCAGGGCAGGGCCCAGAGTAAGTTCTCAGTAGGTGTTTGTTGAATGAATGACTGGAGGAATGAAAGAAGAACCCACAAGTCCCCAGGCCCATAAAGGAACCATCCCGAGGAGAAGCCTCATGTATCTTCTTGCTAGAGAGAAGCAGACAGACAGATGGAAACGAGTGAGGCCGAGGAATTCTTTGGGGAAAAGCAGCTCATTTCCAAATGGGAGGCATATAGACCATGGGAAGACAAAAAATTTCTCAAAATTAAACCAGAGGAGGGGTCTGGGGAGCGATGGGGCTCCCAGGGATTTATTAATGCACGCCTCCAAGTGATTCTTCCTCCTGTGATCAAGGCACTGGGTTAGCACTGACTTCCAAATTATATTTAATTGGACAATTATTCAAACTGAAAAACCTGCACAGGAAACGAAGGCGGTCCTTAATAAACACCTTGTCTCCTCAGCCCCAAACAGGCAAGTCATTTACTGACCCAAGAGGCACAATTTTGTCTTTGGTAAATTTATTTTGAAGTAATCGCCGACTCCGAGAGTAACCATTTTTCAAAGGGAAACTTGGCTCTAGCCAGCAGAATAACAAATTGTTCCCTGACCCGTGTGAAGCCTAATCCCTTTAGAAAGATGTGCGCTTAGAGGGTGGCGGGCCTTGGTGGAGAGGGACGACCCAGCCGCGTCACTGCTGTCCTGCCCTGGACAGGTGGGAGCCTCCCAGGCAGACCAGGGTGCACCCACAAGGACCAGCGCAGACTTTCTCTGCAGGGGGGCTGCGAGGCCTGGGCTGGAGATGGTCACCCGCCCATGGTCCACAAGGTTGGGGAGAGAAGGCTCACACTTCCCCAGCCACCCCTGGGCCTGCCTGAAGCCCAGTGCAGCCCTGATGCTCAAGCCTCCCCCTCGGGGCTCCCCACCCGCCCACCACATCCCTCCGCATCCCTTCACCAGACTGTCCTCATCTCCACCCTCCCAGCCCTGCCGGTCCCAGACCCGGCCCCGCCCCCTTCTCTGCACACCTGGTGAGGTTGTGCAAAGCCCTGCACGGTGAATGCACCTTTCACGCAGAAGGTGCACCGCAGGCCAGCCCCCACCTTGTTGAGCAGCTGAGGGCCTTGGGGAACCTGCTTTAATGAATAGGAGTGCGTTTATAAATAGCATATCCAAATGCAAATGAGCACCTCCAACAGCACGGAAACTGGCTGGGCTCTGGTCCCTTCCTGTTAAGCAAACACAGTTGATAAAAACTGGGTTCTTTTTTTCAGGAGCGTCATAAAGGGACTTCCCTTGACTTACAAAGGGATTCCAACTTGGTTTCCTGGAAGATCAAGGTCGCTTCCTTCACATATAGTATAACTCAGTGCCTCCAAACCCATGCTTGGCCTAACGGGGGTCTCTACCAGGGATCTTTTTGTTCACTGATACATCCAAGTGCCCACAACAGTGCCTGCCAGGAGATGGTGTGCAACAAATATTGTTTACAGAGATGTAGTCCTAGAGAACCTAACCTGTGGAGAGGCCAAGCACCCCTCCTCAGCTGCCTCTCACAGCCTGTCTTCAGACCTTGAGCAAAGCAGAGCTGACAAGACGCCAGAGTCGGAAAGACTCTTTGAGTGTTGTCATTTTTCCTCTTCCCCTTTCTTCCAGTCTGGGAAGCAAGCTCTGAGAGACTTAAGTATTAGGCCCAACGGCAAAGCAGGTCAGAGGTGGAAGCAGGGCTAGAACCTGGGTCTCCAATTTCCAGAGCCCCATCCCTCCTGGAGTCCAGGCTGCCTCCCAACATCAGCCCGGCCCCATCAGACAGCAAACAGCATCAAAAGAGCTCTAGCAGTGAGCAGGCCCCCTGAGAGCACTTTTGGCTACATACCTCTGGTTAACAGGGAAACTGAGGCTCACAGAGTGGGGGGTCTTGCCCCAGGTCACACCTTGAGGGGGCTGTTTCCCAGACTCTTAGACATCAACATGCGGCCTAGGAGTTAGGGCCAGGCACCCCATCACCACCTTGGGTCTTCTTGGGGGTCACAAGGCTTGGGCCCCTCTATCTAGCAAGGCCCCTTTGTCAGAGGACAGGGACCCCATGGGACAGGGAGGCTGCCTCTTTGGCTTCTAATTCCTGGGTCATTCTACTGTCCCCATCCCATCCCAGGCGGCTTTTGGAGCACCTAAGGGGGCCGTTCCCACATGGCTCCCGTGGTCTCCCCAAAACCTTCTTTGCTCCTGCCCCTGGGCTCCCAGACCAGCTCCCCCGCCACCTGCCCAGCCACATTCCCCCCACGCCCAGCACTGGCTTCCTTGTGGATTTCGGTGAATGTGGCCTCACCTTTCGCGTAAGGGAGAAGAAACAAGTTGTTCAACAATAACAACCTGAGGGCAACAGCTGGAAGAACTGGAGGCATTTTGCTACGAAGACCAAATGCAAAGAGAATGTTTGCAAAGCGGGCTGTGTGGGGAAGCAGTTCAATAGTTGGGGGTCCGGAGAGTGGGTCCTGAAATAACCCTTGCCCCTCTTTTAACCAACTGTGTGGCTTCTGAAAGTCACACCACCTCTCACAGACTGTTTCCTTGCCTGGAAAGTGGCACGATAAATAGCACCTAAGTCATTAAATTGTTTGATAATGAGAGCTAACATTTTTTTGAACACTTGCTACGTACCAAGCACTATTCTAAACAAACACTTTACTGTTACTCATTCATTTGATCTGCACTACACAGAAGAAGGTAGTTATTATTTCCCCACTTTACAGATCAGGAACATGAGACCCAGAGAGGTTAGGTTACTTGCCCAAGGTCACACAGCTAGTAGGCATTCTTCCAATGGATGTAATAGACTTGGCACGCTGTAAGCACTCAATAAATATTATTATTGCTATCATTAAGACTTGACTTTCTTCGTACCAGTCCAAAGAGCAGAATGAGGGCCACAGGGAGGTCAAGGGAGGAAGCTGTGTGGTAGGGAAAGTGTAATAGAGCAGGGGAGGGGCGGGAGGTGGGGGGGAGGCAAGAGCTACCTCTGATACTTCTGATGGGAGCACTGAGGCACATCCCCATGGAAGCATTTTCATCCAAGATTTACGTAAGAGCCAAGAAGTATACTGGGAAAAGGCCTTGAATTTAGACCACATACAATCATTTTCTATGGACTCCAGGGCCCTGACAGAGAGCAATGGTACTAAGTAAGAGCTCACCCAAAGAAGTGATGGTGGCTGGAATGAGGGCGAGCCCAGCCAGATCAGAGCCCCAGTGGGGATGTGGGGTCTGGCCCTGCAGCTGGGGGAGGAATACAGCTTAGCTGGCCACCCGGGGAGCACGCGTGTGCTGTGCCCTTTACGGAGAAAACCATCACAGACTGAGTCGCTACACTTATACCCTGAAGCCAAGCCACCAGCTGTAGGACCCCTAAGTGGACACGGCTGGAGGCGGGGCACCCCTCACTTGGAAAGGGAGGCCCAGAAGACACAGGTTTCATTTCCCATGTGACTGGCAGTAGGGCAGCAGCAAATGCCTGGCACAATGAGCTCCACGGTGACAGTAGTGGTGGCTGAGGCAGTGAAATCTTGGCCAGGATTCTGGCTCAGTTGGCTGCCCCTGTGAGTACAAATCATGTGACGTACTTCCAGAGATTCCCCCAAAACACTTGTGAAAGGGAGGTCTACAGACACCTGAACTGGAATGGGGCCATGGAGATCCAGATGTTTTGCTAAGGCCCGGGACATACAGGGAAGAACTTGCTAACTTCAGAGAGTCTAACAAGAAATCCAGCAACCTGAAACGGGAATGAGCTCCCCATCGCTGGGAGTATGCAAGTAGAGGGTAAGCCACTGTCTGCCAGAGTTGTTGAGGAGAGGTTTCCAGTCCTGTCCAGAGTGGTGTAAGATGAACCTTCCTGATTCATCCCACCCAATGCTCTTCTCTCCCAGAGGTTCACTGCTCATGCATCATCGGGTCCCTGTATGGCCACAGAGCACAAAAAGATGACAGACACAGTGAGCTAACACTTACGCAGGGGAACTGTGTGCTACAACTCTGCAGGTCCTGACCCATTCATGGCCTCATGACAGATCAGCCAGGTATCGTTAGCTCCATTTCACAGACGGGGAAACTGAGACCCAGAGAGGCTCAGCATTACACTGCTAGGAAGTGGTGGCACCAGGATCAGACCCAGGTGGCCTGGCCCCAGGTCCACACAGCCCCTTTCCAGGCTGCCTTCCAACGCATGGGGCAGTGCCCCTGTGGGTCCTGCATGGCTGGGCTAAGGCCTAGAGACCTGGGTGGGGCCCAGACTGGAGAGGGGCCCTCCAGAGTGTCCTCTTGGGGCCAAGAAGGCCCTGGCTGTCCTGGCTAGGTGGCCTCTTCCTGTTGGATAAGGGTCTACGGCCCACAGTCAGGCGGGTCTGGGAGGAGTGAGGGTGGGCTCCTTCTGCAAGAGGGTAGCTGAAGGCGAGGCCCAGTGGGGTCTCAACCTCCACGTCAGGGGCCAGCAGAGCTGTAGCCAGGCAGCCGGCCTGTCAGGGCTCTGGGAACCTGTGGCTGCCTCCGCTGTGACTTCTGCCACTGTCTGCAGAAAAGCCCTCCGAGTAGACTGAGCCAGGGGTCTTGTTGGGGGTTATGAAGAAAAGTGACAGTTGCGGAAACAGATAGTTTCTCACCCTGCAACCCAGGAAGGAAAGAATGCCCAGGACCAGAGCAGACGAGGGCAGCTCCGCAGAAGAGCGGCTAAGCCCTGGGCTACGCCTCAAGCAAAGGGAGAAGGGTCGGAGGCCTGGGCACCAGGAAGCACCCTCCCCATCCCAGTTCAGAGGGCTGCTTCCATTCCACACTCCGGGGGCCCCTGTCCTCACCAAAGCTGGGGGCAAGCCTCCTAACTGGCCTCCCTGTCCCACCCCTACTCCATAATTCCCTCACCCAACAGCCCCTTATTCTCCACTGCCCTAGACTGATTCCAGAACATACTTCTGCCCATGCCTTGACCCTGGTAACAGCCTTCTGGAGGCTTCTTAGCACCCCGAGGGGAGAGCCCAATCCCTCAGCCTGGTCTCATCTCACACCACATCTCTTCTCCCTCCCTGGGCCCCCATCACCTCACGCCCTTACCGTTCCCCTAAAGGGCAAACTAATTACCAACTCAAACTCTGCCCTCAGCTTTGAAGGCCCTTCTTGTCCTCCGTGGGAAATTGTATTAGTCCTTCAAAGCCCCAACCCATTGCTCCTTCCATGAAGCCAGTTCCAATCTCCATTTTTCCTCCCTTGAGCTTCCAGACAATAAGTACAAAAGTGACAGCCACCACTTCTATAGCACTTACTCTGTGCCGGCACTATTCCAAAAGCTTTACCCCACTAACTCTTTTCACTCTTACAGCTGTATGAGGGAAATATTCTGTCAGTCCCATTTCACAGATTAGAAGACTGAGCACAGAATAGGTTAAGTAATGCACCCAGGGTCACACAGCTTGTATGGAGTGGAGCTGATATTCAAACCTCGACAGTCTGGCTCCAGAGTCTTAACCATTATTTGAGACTCACAGGTTGGGGTGTTGGTTATAGGCTTTGCTTCCTTCTAGGATATGAAGAGGAGTGCTTGGGCCTATGTCTACTTTACTGCAAAGCCCTTTGCCTGAGAGTGGGACTGAATCCCACAGTTGGCTGATGACCTGGCTGGGCAGGGGGCTCTGATCCCCACCCCCAAGGCCAGGCTGCATCATTAAGAGCATCCCATAAGGGCAGGTCCCCCCCACCGGGCACCCTCTTCAGCCTCCATCCCTCTCTCCCAGCACTTGGCTTTTCACAGCATTTCCTGTGTGTCTCTGGAGCTGCCTGGCAAAGGCCCCCCTGTTGGATCTGATAGTCCTCAAATCAGCTCAGGCTCTCTAGCAGAAGGGTCAGTCCAGAAACTTTCCCCTCCAAATCCCTTCACTCTCTCACCTCTACCCTTCACCATGTTCAGCCCCAGACAAGGGTGAGGTTGGAACCCAAGACAACAGGCATCTCCAGAACTTCCCTAAGAGGCCTTGCAGAGTTCAATTCAAAATCTATTATCCTGCTCTAGTCCTAATTCCAACTATTTACAATCCCAACCTTGTAATCTTAACACCCCTTAGAAAGTTATGGCTAATATTAGTCATAAAACCACTACATCTATGTTACCACTGTTAAAGGCCAGCAACTCTTATGCCAACAGAAGGTAATGTGCCCAGGGCCTGGCACAGAGAAGATGCCATTAAACTTTAGTCTCCCTTCCTTCCTTCCACAATTATATATTGAGCACCTGCTGTGAGCCAGGGCCTGTGCTGGCTGCTGGGGGAAGTGCTGAAAGCCAGAACACTGATCTTTGTGGTTAACATCCATCCATGGCATGAGGTTTGAGAACACTAGCAGAGGGAAGCCCAGAGAGCTGAGGACACAGTCCCCCACCTGGAGGTGTCGTGTGTGTGTGTGTGTGTGTGTGTGTGTGTGTGTGTGTGTGTGTGTGTGTGTCTGTGTGTGTGTGTGTGTGTGTGTGTGTGTGTGATGGGCAGGGACAGGCAGGAAGGGCCTGTGGGCCAGGCTGAGCAGCTTGGACTCCACCAAGGTGCTCAATGAAGTGCTCTGTTCTAGGAAGGAAGTGCTCTGTCCTAGGAGGCAGGCAGACCAAGGAGGACAACTAAAATGGCCAGGAGGGAGATAATGGCCACCTCTCCTAGCAAAGTGGCAACCAGGTCGGAGATAAATGACTCTTCGACAGTGTTTAGTAGGTTACAGTTAATTATAGCTTCTAGTTATCGAGCGACAACTGTGTCCTCGGGGTTAGACCTTTGTGCCTTATATCCATTATCTCCATCCTTACAGGAATCCTCCCACCAAGGATCTATCAGCCACACCCTGGCAGAAAGCAGATAGCACCCTCAGACTCGGCACCATGAGAAGAGTTTAATCAATGGACTGTCTCACAGATGTGAGCAGGGTGAAGGAAAGCTCTAAAGAATGGTGCTGTACCCTAGAGCTTGGAACCATGGGGAGCCATTACCAGCCCAGGTCAGAAAGGAGATGGGGAGGGAGCAGCTACTGGGACCCAGAGAGAGGAGAGCTGTGGGGTGCCACCGTGGAGGTGGGGTGCTTCAGCTGGGGGACACGGTGAGCCCGTGGTGACCCTGCAGGAAGGAGAACTAGGAGAAATGTAACAACCACATGAAGGCAGACCAGGTGACGAGCCTCCTGGGCATGGGGTGGGAGAGGACAGGCCTAGAGGGCTGGAGCACACGGTCAAGGCCAGAGGGCCTGGGGACTGAATGCAGAGTCAAGGCTGACCCAGTTTCTGGTTGGACGTTAGTGGCAGATGGTGGTGTGATGCTCAGAGACAGAGTCAAAGGGAAAGGAGGGCAGGACCTCTGTGGCGGGAACGCTCCTGCCTCCACCCCGAGGCTCCCACATGGCCTGCACTGGCTCTGTGGCACGGAGGACCTGCCTCGTCTTATCCCTGGTCTCCTTCTTTCTAAAACAAAGCACTTAACCAGCTACTTGAAATGGCCTCCTCATGTCCCCCCACCCAGCTCCCACCTTTCTTGCTGCCACAACTCTGGGCTGGCACATGGCACGTGGAGCCATGTTTTAGGGAACGTGAGCTATCTGGGGAGAGTAGGGCCCAGCCTCTGGAGTCGGGCAGAACTGAGCTGGGCAGGCACAAAATGGCAGAATTGTATACATTCAGATGTGCAAAAGCACAGACCTTTATTTTCTATGACTCATCTCATCTTGCTCTTGCACTTGTATTCCCACTGATGCCTGGGAAAGGAGTAGGGGAGATCCTTTAACTCATCAATTAAAGATAGCTCAGCCTTTTCCTGTTTAAAACAGTCTCTTTCAGGTTAACTCAATATCTTTTGCATAAATACTCAGTCTTCCAAAATTCAAGCTCTCAGGACACTCTCCTCTTTCATTATGTCTTCATTCTACTCCCTTCTTGCAAAGACGGCAGCCAACTGCAGGGGGCGGCTGGCACCTCTCATGGGGGCACAGGGAAAGGCATTAGGAACCCATGCTGCCCGTTGTACTCTCACTGGTCTCAGACGGTGTGACCAGCTCCTGGTGTTCACTGAGGTGCTGAGTCCTTGAGTCCCATCTTGGCTTCTAGTCATGAAGCCTGTATCAGCCAGTATAAGCTAGGTTACGCCATGACAACAAACAGCCCCCACATCTCAGGGACGTATTTCTCACTGTGTTACGTGTCCATCACAAGTCAGCCACGGGCCCTGATCCACATCATCACCGTCCTCCCTCCAGGACCCAGGCCGATGGAGCAGCCACCATCCAGAACGTCGTGAACGACGCAGCAGAGGGAAGCGAGTGCTGCGGAGGGTTTCACTTCAGGGTCTAAGTGCTCTGTCCTAGAAGAGGCACTTTTGCTCGTGATGCTTTGACTAGCACTAGACACGTGGTCCCACCATGGAGCCAGGATCTCAGACCTGCCCCATGCCAGGAAGGGGAAAGAAAGAAACTGGAATGCTTAAGACCCCTATTCTGTAGCTCCAGTACGTGACCAACACCAGACCTACTTGAATGTGCCATCGCTCTCCCCAGCATGCCCTCTGTGGGCTGGGAACACAAACTGGCGTTCTCTACCTCCCCCCCGCCCCCGACAGAGTGCTGGAGGTCCTGTGAGGCTGTCTTTCGGCTTAGTCACCCGGGTACCTTCCTTGGCCATTTTTAAAAAAAATGTATGTATGTATTACTTTTATTGAAGTATAGTTAATTTACAATATCGTGTTACTTTCAGGTGTACAGCAAAGTAATTCGGTTATACGTGTATATGTATACATCTATATTCTTCTCTTCTATTCCTTTCCATTATAGTTTATTACAAGATATTGAATACGGTTCCCTGTGCTATATAGTAAGTCCTTGTTGTTTATCTATTTTATCTATGGTAGTGTGCATCTGTTAATCCCATACTCCCAACTTCTCCCTCCCCGCCTTCCCCTTTGGTAACCATAAGTTTGTTCTCTCTGTCTGTGAGTGTGTTTCTGTTTGGTAAAGAAGTTCATTTGTACTACTTTTTAGATTCCACATATAAGTGATATCACATATTTGGAAAAGACAAAAGCTGTAATTCAAAAAGATACATGCACCCCAATGTTGACAGCAGCACTATTTGCAATAGCCAGGACATGGAAGCAACCTAAGTGCTCATCAGCACATGAATGGGTAAAGATGTGGTAGGGCTTCCCTGGTGGCGCAGTGGTTGAGAATCTGCCTGCTAATGCAGGGGACACGGGTTCGAGCCCTGGTCTGGGAGGATCCCACGTCCCGTGGAGCGACTGGGCCCGTGAGCCACAACTACTGAGCCTGCGCATCTGGAGCCTGTGCTCCACAACAAGAGAGGCCGTGATAGTGAGAGGCCCGCGCACCGTGATGAAGAGTGGCCCCCGCTTGCCACAACTAGAGAAAGCCCTCACACAGAAACAAAGACCCAACACAGCAAAAATAAATAAATTAATTAATAAACTCCTACCCCCACCATCTTCTTAAAAAAAAAAAAAAGTAAGTCTCCCCAGCTGTAAACCAGGGTCAATAGCGCCTACCTCATAAAGTCACTGCACTCAATAAAAAATATCAGCCTTCTAAAACAAAATTAAAAAAAAGAAGATGTGGTACATCCGTACAATGGAACATTACTCAGCCATAAAAAAGAATGAAATAATGTCATGTGCAGCAACATGGGCGGACCTAGAGATTAGCACACACGGAGACTCCCAGCCCCATCTGGGTGACCAACTCCACTTCCCTGGTGCTTCCACTCCGGGAGCAACCAGGGTGTTGACACTTTGCCTCTCTTCCTACTCGCCATTTCAGTGGTGCCCGTCCCTTAACTTCCTCTGCCTGTGGAGGGGAACTTCCTCTGTGTAACATCCTCCAGCCTCCGTCCTCCGCTCCCACACACCAGCTTGGCTTCTCCCTCCTGGCCCTCTGCCCCCTCCTCCGCTTCACAGGCTTGTCCTGGGAGCACCTACTTCATAAACCACTTGTACACGATTTCTCATCTCAGGGTTCACTGCTGAGAACCCAGCCTGAGACAGCACAGGCCCCACAGAGCTGTAAGCAGGCACAGGTAAGGCTGAGAATACCAGCTACTTACTGAGCGCCTACAGTGTGCGTGGCCCTTCACGTGCGTGTCTCATTTAATCCTCACAACTGAACTTCCAGCTAGGAGATATTATTATCCGCATTTTACAGATGAGAAAACGGAAGCTTAGAGCAGTCATGTGACTCGCTGCCATCTGGCCAGTACATGGCGGAACGGGATTGGGATCCAAGGCTGTGGGACCCTGTAGTCAACCTCCCTAACACACACCCCACCCCAGGATGCACAGTGGGTGAACACAGCCGAGAGTCCCGTGACAAGAGGTAAGGTAGTTAGTGTGAGGGAAGACCAAGATCCTTTTTGGAGGAATTATGGAAGAGCAAAACAGAAAGAGCTCAAAGTGGGGATATGGGTGGAGAGGCAGACCCCAGCCAGCACGTGGGACTGGGAAGGGGCTGGGCTGAGCCAGCCCACGGGCACTAGAAGAAAGAAGCGTCAGACTGCACACTGCTCCCTCTCCCGCCCACACCGACACACACGCCCCCACCAGGATACGCAGCGTGGCATGTGCACGCGCTACTGTGACACAGACACACCAGGGACGCCCGGGGGATTACAGCTCACACGTCACCATTCCCTTGCAGAGACCCTGGTTACACCACGTCACTCTCCTGGTTTCGGCCACCTCCTCTTGTACTAGAACACTCCAAGCATGGCTCCAGCCCCCAGGGAGGAAGGGATAGGCCCACTGGGAGACCCAGGGCAGGAGGGTCTGCTCAGAGAGGGTCCTGGGTTGAGCTTGGAAACACAACCCCTACAGGACATGTTTGGATCTGAATTGGGAGAGGGATTACCCTGATCCAGCCCCTGATGAGGGAGCCAGGGGAATAGCATGGACCTCAGCTGGGCAGTGAGGGTCAGGAGGGGAAGACAGGAGTGGCCCTATGTTCCCCTCCTGTGACGACGGGACCTGTCACAGAGCAGCTTCTGCCTAAGACCTCGGAGGTCGCAGGAGTGGCTATAAGTCAAGTGCAGCCAACCCGGGAGTTCAAAGTTCCCCTTCCTAAGATCTGGGGCCAAGCTTCCACATGAGCTGTGGACAGGGCTTACAGCTAATGGCAGGTGTGGGTGGGTGGCCATGGCTGTGGGCAGGAGAGAGAGAAGAAGGAAGCCCAAGATCACTGTCCTTTGGAGATGGTGCCGCACTGCCCACACCGGCAGCAATGGAAGTGACTGGGGACCTTCAGTTTCAGGGCTTCCATGGCATCACCAGCCCCTAATACCCTTAGTCTCAGAAAACGGTTGGGGCAGGAAAGGGGACAGGGAAAGGAGAGAGAAAGCACAGAACACTGGGCTAGAAGCAAGAGGAGACTTCCGGGTGTTCCCCGAGGGTGAGCTGGAGTGGACTCTGGGCATGTCATGCCTGGTCTTGGCCTCTGTCTGGGTCCCTAGATGGTACCCCCCAAATGAGGAAATCCTACACCCTGACACATACATAATCCCAACTGCACCCTCATCCAGGAAAAAATACTTTCCCCCAAACCAAACTCCAGCTCTATTCCCTAACCTGACCTCTCTCCTAAGCTCCCGTGGAAGCCTCTCTTGACCCCTGACCTGAATCCAGCCTTACGTCCAGCCTACCCTGACTGAGTGCAGACCCAACTGGAAACCTCACTCTTGCTCTGCCCCGACCTTGAACATCCTCCACGAGCCTACGACCTCGGTCCTGACAGCTCCACGCCTGCCTTGGCCTGTGCGCGTCCAGGGACACAGCTTTGTTACCGTAAGCCCCCTACATACGAAAGGGTCCCATCCCCTTCTGAGAGCACATTTGTAAGTCCAATGTGTTCGTAAGTCCAACAGAGTTACCCTAGGTCCCCAACCAACACAATTGGCTATACTGTCCTGTACTGTAATAAGTTTATAATACTTTTCACACGCATAATACATAAAAAAGAAACACAAAAAATAAAGAAAACATGTTCAGTCTTACAGTACAGTACCTTGAAGAGTACAGTAGTGCGGTACAACAGCTGGCACACAGGGGCCGGCATCGAGTGAAGAGGCAAGAGGAGGCACTGACTGGAGGGGGGAAAGGAGGTGGGAGATGGTAGGGCTGAAGGATCATACGTAGGGGACTTACTGTAGTTTAAAAGGACTGTGCCTGGCACCTGGCGGCTGCCAGCCTCTGCCCGCCCCACCCTGAGCGCTGCAGGGAACCACCTTAGAGTGGTCGGGGCTCTGAAGTTTTCCAGCCACGCCTGCCATCATCAGCACCACGGGAGGGATTCACCCATTTCCCCGCCTGTCACCTCGTCATACTTTCTAAAGCACAGTAAGCTGATGCCATCTCTCAACATCACTGGACTCCGTCCCTGCCCCAGAGGGCTTCCTTGGGGCCAGGACCTAGAAGGGATAGCCTGGTGCGATTATTTCGCAGACACGGACAGGCAGGCTGCATCAGCTGTCACACGTCCTGCTGGCCTCCTGGACAGATGTCACTCCAGGCCCCCTCTGCCTCAGCCCCAGCACTCCTGGCTCATCTGAGGCCTCCATGTCACCATGAGCATCCCCATTGCCTTGGAGCGTGCAGGAGGCAGGTGAAGCAGAGACCACCAGGGGTCCCTGTCACACTGTGCCTCCAGCCCCTCAGGAAGGTGACAGAAATCCTAAAATCCTCAGCGGTGCTCAGGCACCTGTCCTCACAGGCAGGAGGGACATAAGCAGGGCCTGCTGTGGCCTCTCTCCCATCGCCTTCCCCACCTGCAACTGTCCCAACAGACTGACCATGAGCTGCCTCTACTGCTGTCACGGGACCCCACAGGCAGTGGGTGGTTGGTGGCTGCGTGACCCATTGCAGAGTTGGGTGCTGGTGTGGCGGAAAGGGGTTCAGGAAGAAGCCTGCAGGTAACAGGGAGGAGGGACGCTGTGACAGAGCCTGACAGGATCACCCCCTGGGACCTGAAAATGCTGAAGGCACAGCCCCCCGGAAGACTGGTGTTAACCACAGACAGAACGCTAGGGTTGCAGCCCAGGGCTCAGAGGCAGAACCCTGCCAGGGGGAGACAGAGAAGCATTTCCAGACCTGGGGCCCCAGCCTGTGGGGTTGTCCGGTGGTGTAACCCCCAAGGTGCAAGGTAGGTGCTAGGGTGCCCCCCAGCCGGACTGGGTCCACAGGCTCTCACAGGGCCCTGTGCCTGACCGGACCAGGTGCCCCAGCCTGGCATAGTGGGAGGAAAGCAGGGTGTTGACAGGAAGGTTTCTCCTCAATGTAAGAAACGACTTCCTAACCATCACAGCATCCAATTTAAAAGAAAATCTAAAAAGAAGACATGACATCAACTCTCTGATTGTTTGTGGGCTTTGAAGACTGACTGTTAAACCTCCTCGGTAATTAAGTAGAATGACTCCATTTTGCCACATAAGTACGGTTATTGCTCCTGGATGGCTGCAGTTAATATAAAAGCAGCTTAAGGAAGCCATCATCAAGGCATAACGAGTTTTTAAATATTAATTAATATGTTAATAACCATTCTAGGTTAAGGGTGAGGTTTTGTGCTGTTAGCTTACTGCCAGGGACCCAGGAACGCCTGCATCCTACCCTACGTAACCTCCACTTCCTGGCGGGACTCCTGGGGGAGCGAGAGCACAGCACAGATCAGAGCCCTGCTGTGTTCACAGCTACGTGACACGTGATGCCTAAGGCCCAGCACAGCGCGCTGAGCGGCCAGAACCCGGAACATGGAGCGTCGGCTTCAGGGGGCCCGAGCACTTCCCCAAATCTAAATGTGGCATCAACACCTCCCAAGGAAAGAGAGTGAGGCCCCGGGAGAGGTTCTCAGTCCACTCCTCCTCCCAGAATGTACAATCAGAGGGGATGCTAAGGAGGAGTGGTCGCAGGACCCAGGGCTCGTGCCCTGCCTGGGTCCGCGAGATGCCGTGAACTTAAATCGGGGTCCACTAAGGCCATGACCTTGGCCCAGCCGACGTCCTGAGTTCTGACCATGCAAGTCGGCAGAGCCCTCCTTCGGTGGGAGGACAGCAGTCAGAGGAAGGTCTAGGAAGGGGAGAGTGGAGGGGTGAAGCACCCTGTTTTTGTCCTCTCTTGACTTTCTGGTCTACCTAGTGGGGGGGCGTGACTGCCTCCCAAGGGAGGGGGCCACAACCAGCAGCCCATTGGTACAGTTCCATTCCCAGCTCACGAAGGCCCCTTGGTCAATACCTACTGGAGGGATTTCCCTGGCGGTCCAGTGGTTAAGACTCTGCGTTTCCACTGCAGGGGGCATGGGTTCGATCCCTGATCTCACATGCCGTGAGGCACCGTGTGGCCAAAAAAAAAAACCTACAGGAGAGCTGCAGGTCCAGAGGTCTCTGAATAGGTTAGAACAGGACATTAATTGATAATTGAATAACCCAAGGTTGTCCCACACACTTAAGTCAAAAATTCACACACCCTTCTATTTCCCTACCTTAAGTTCTGACCAGCCCCACTGCCCCAGCTAGTTCAACAAAGGGGGCGCCACAGACAGCACAGGCGGCAGAAGTCTAGGCGGCAGCAGAAAACTCCCAAGTCTGAGCCTCACCTCCTCATTAAGTTCTTACAGAGAAACTAACGTCCAAAATGAAATCCCTTTCTATGTGTTAATCCATATTCAAAATTCTCCCTTCCTATCGTTTTCCGGCTGTCTCAGAGAGAGGGGGCCTTCCTCGGAGGCCTGGGGGGTGTTGAGGGTACCTCTTTACCGTTGCAGCCTTGACCAAATTTCTTGGGAGTGGTTTTCAAAGTTATGGAGAGCGAATTCAAACTCTCTCATCTGTGCCATTTTCCCTAAAACTCCTAAAAAACTTCAGCCACAGCCCCAATTCCAGGCCATCTGGAAACAAATGTGGCCACTTCAGCAATAAATAACATTCCCCAAGGTAAGTGAAGTGAGGGTCTGACATTTCTATAGTCAGCCATGGACCACAGCCCACATTGGAGCCCTGGGCTGGGGAGTGAGAGGACAAAGGTCAGCTTTCACATCCAGCTCTGACCCTGTGTGGCCTTGAGCGAATCAATTCCCCACTGTGGGCCTCAGTTTTCCCCTTCTGCAGAATGGGAATGACAGTCCCGTCCCACTTCTTTCCCAGAGCTGTGGGGATAAACCAAGAGGAAGTCTTTTGGAACCGTAAAAGGAGATGCAAGATGAGGATGCTCTGTAAATGTATTCCCTCCTCCCTTCCTTGGCTTTCCTCCCTGTGGATCAGATCCAAGGACATAGCGGCATCAGCGAGGAAAAACCCCTGCCAGGCCCAGCCTGAGCCAACTCCCAGGGGCTTCCCACCCCTGCCCCCATCTCCACTCTCACCCTCAGGCCTTATCTCCCTTCCTAATCCACCCCCACCTCCCATCTTTGCTTTCCCTGATAGAGTCTCCTAAGGCACAGGCCTGAGGATACCTAGTGGTCAGGGTCTGAACTCAAGCACAGAAGCACACCCCTCAGACGCCCCACATCGAACCCAGCCCCGCCCAGGGCAGTGCAGGTTACATCTTGTCAAGGAGCTTTCTCTCCCAGCAATCTGCCCGGGGGCGTGAAGAAAGTCCTGAATGCTGTGAACACGGGTCTCCCACCTTCTGTCCAGATGGTTTCAAACTTGCTGGGACAGAGGGCTGAGCCCCTTTCTGGGGAGGAGTGGCAGCTGGGCCCACGGAGCAAGGGGAGCACGGCCGAGCAACCCCTGCGTCAATTAGGACCTGATTAGCTGGGAGGGGGCCAGGTGGGCTGCTGGCTGGGCGCCAGCCCCTCTGTGGCCGCAGCCTGGCTTCCCTAATTAGAAGCGGAGCCTGGCAGGGCTGGGCAGACTTCACGCCGAGAGAGAGGAGAGCGCCAGGCAAGGCCTGAATGCTTCTGTTTCTGATCTCTTCTTGCAGGAAAAAGAGCAAAGCTGCTGTAAGCTGCTTGCCTTTGGGAGGAGGGGAACGAATGGCAGGTTTAAGCAGGGGCCCATGTCTGCTAATTGCAGCTCCTGATGCTTGCCTGGGGGCTGCAGAGGCAGGTGTAAGGGTAGGGCTCTCATGCTTTCCCACACAGCCCCTTCCCACTCTGTCCCTGCCAGGTGTTCACGCTCTGAGTCCCTGACGGGCACCCGGGAGAAGATTCCTGAAGGTTGCTGACTCTGAGTTCTACCCCCAAGCTAGGAAGGCCACTGGCATTCTGTATGGGGTGACTGATAACAGGGGAGGTTAATACTCCACATCTGACTACTGAGCACCGAAATGCGGCTGGCATGACTGAGGAACCCAATTTGTAATTTTATTTGAGTTCATTTAAATAGCCACATGGGGTTAGAGGCTACAGCACTGGACAGCACAGATCTAGACTGAAGTGAGGAAAATGTTGCCCAAATTCCTCCCAGGTCGCTTGGGGAACCTGAGGAATGGCATGACTGTCCCCTGACCCCATCTTCTCCACCCGCCAAAGGACTTTCTTTTCTCTCCATGTCAGCCTGGGTCCCTGCCCCAGGAGCTCCAGGCCCTGCGGGCTGGGCTTCCAGGAGCAGTTGAGGATTGAGGTTAGAAGCACAGGCTTTGGGGCCAAACAGACTGGAGTTCAAATCCATCCCTGCTCTGCCACTTACCAACAAACCACCAAGCTTTCCTGAACCTCGATTTCCTCATCTGTAAAATGGGTATCATAAACAATACTAATATCCACTTCGGTTACTGTGAGGATTGAATGAGTTAATACATGTGAAGCACCGAGACTAGTGCCTCGCCCACAGGAAGCACTCAAATAAGTGGGAGTTTTTGTTGCTATTACCACCACCACAATCACCACTAGTTAGCATGCAAAGCAGCAGCTGGAATTAGAAGCAAGTACTGACAACTATCTTCTGGAGGGAGACCACAAACCTTAAAAACGCAGCTTGTGGGCTTCCCTGGTGGCGCAGTGGTTGAGGGTCCGCCCGCGATGCGGGGGACACGGGTTCGTGTCACGGTCCGGGAGGATTCCACATGCCGTGGAGCGGCTGGGCCCGTGAGCCATGGCCGCTGAGCCTGCGGGTCCGGAGCCTGTGTTCCGCAGTGAGAGAGGCCACAGCGGTGAGAGGCCCGTGTACTGCAAAAAAAAAAAAAAAAGAAAAACGCAGCTTGAGTCACAAGCTTCTCCTTGAGCAACAGAGAGCAAAGGCCATCAGGAAAAAAATCCAAACACCCAATAATGGGGAGAGGGGCCAACACCTCTTGCTAGTTGAGGAAGTGGTCAGAGTATGGATTCAGACCTAACAATTGCTGCCACCTGGGTGGGGCTGGGGGCGGGGTGCACCAGCTGAATGGGATCTGTCGGATGTTATAGGTACAGTCAGGCCTGAAGCTCACCCCGGTGGGGACAGAGACAGGACAATGCCCCCAGAAGCTCCCACGTCCACTTCTGACCATGGGCCTAGCGCTCTTCCTGCCCACAGCTGTCCTGGGAGACCTGGGTGGCACTGGACCTTAAAGGGGAGGGTGAGGGTGGAGGAGTGTCTCTTCCCCCTCCCCCGCAGGTGCTCTGAAATGCATGACTGATGTGGGACTCTGCCCTGGGCCACAAGGACCGACGCCAGCTAGTAGTGGTGAGGTTTCCCTGAGAGAGGTGGGTGGGATTTCCGGCGGAGGTTTGCAGAAGACCCCTGGTGGCGCGGTGGCCTTGGAGCTGGGGGAGGCAGATGAGGACTGAAGAGCACCCAGGCATCAACACCGCCTCTTAGGGTCTGAGGCCTGCGGTGACACGCCTGGGAAATTCTGGAGGAAGTCCTGTTGGCAAGGGCTCTAAACCGCGGCCCCCCACCTCCACGTGGCACAGCTCCTGTCAGGGCCAGCCCGGGTGTCTGGGGGAGCCCGAAGCCCTCCATCTCCTCTGGCTCCGGGAAAGAGCGACAACAGCTGTCAGGTGGCTGGATCGTTGACCCACCGTTCTGGGCTGGCTGTCGGGGAGAGCCAAGGCCCTGGGTGGCGCCGGGAGCGCCCAGGGACGACCCGCCAGGCCAGGGGAGCACTCTGGAGAGACAGGAGCCCGAGCCCAAGGTGACCCCGAGGGAGAGGAAGCTGTCCCGGGAGGGGAGGGCGAGCGCGCGCAGCTTGATTGCGTTGAACAAAATGAGGGTGGCGCCCCGCCTCCTGGGCACTGCGGAGGTTTGGGCCAGCGGCTCGCTTCTCCCCCCCTCCCACCCCCGCCGCCCCCGCCCGCCTCCGGGCAGGGCTGTCATCAGACTCATTGGCTCCCAAGTTCTGAAATGAACTCTGCTCCAAGTAATTACTGCTCTTCAAGTTTCCCGTCCTCTGTTTAAAGAATTCGTCCTCTAGCCCTCAATGCCCCATCAGCTCCCTAATTAGCAGCGCGCGGCGCGATTACACATTCTCCGCAGCTCGCTGGGTCCGGCCCCTAATGAGTGTTTGTGGACAGCTGGGAGCCGGGCCGCCGCCGCCGCCCCGCCGAGCCAGGAGTCAGGGCCCAGGAGTGCGAGCTGTCAGCTCCGTGATGGGGCTGGAGCTGGTCGCAGCCCCGCGGGCCTCCGGGAGGAAAGGCCTTGAAATATAAATGAAGATGAATATTCATATTTGGTTCAATAAGTGCCAACTATTAATATACATGTCTGTCGGGAAGAGGCGGCAGCGCGGAGCCAATTCTGCCGGGCATAATTGCGCTCCTAATTCACAATTAGCCTGGAGCTCCAGGCCTATGCGCCGCGGGAACCCGGGCTCTAACGGTGACAGGGGCCGGGACCGGCCTGCAGGGAAGACCCTGCACACTCCAGGGTGCTTCTGCCCTGAGACCCCTCCCCGCTAGAAGAAGGCAGCCTGCAGTCCCCTCCGGGAATCCCACAGGAATTAACGCGAACTGCGATCTTCAGGTGGACCCCAGAGTCACATTTGAACCACACACACTGCTCCTCTGTGAGGCTGTCAGCCCAGAGGGCTCACGCCCAGTCTGTAACCAGAGCTCCACACCAGGAAATGTCTAGAGATGCATGAGAATTGAAGCCAGAAAATTGTAGGGACTCAGCCCAGCATGGCTGTTGTTCACCCTAAAGGCTGGCTTTCTGGGGGTCCAGCCTATGTAGCCAGAGGGACTCCAGGCACCGCCCCACCCAGGCTCCTGGTGTCACTCAGCCTCTCTTCTTTACCCTCTCTCGTTTCCCCAGACTCTGCTCAGATGTCCTCCATTATGACACAGTTGCCACCAGGCCTTCTCCGCATCCTAAAAAATCATAGACTGCCTGCAGGTGGCCGCAGAGCCATGCTGAGCATTACCTTCGCCTGCAAAGTATCCTCAACTCGGAGACAACAGGGAAGAAGACCTCAGGGCCAGGGACTGGGTGGAGTCACAGCCCAGGAGGAGGGCATGTCTGAGCCCTGGGAATGAGCCCACACCGGCGGCAGCTGCGCAGAACCCCTTTGAGCCAATAGCCCATCATCACACTGGTGAGTGGGGTGCCAGGGGGTCCCTGGCTCAGCCCCAGATCTGCTTCAGCCAGGGTTCGGGGGCTGAGGTCTGCCACCGGGCTAAGGGCCTGCCTGTGCCCTCCAGCCAAGATCCAAACCTGTCCAGACTCAGCTCCAGTGGGGATGAGAGATGGGCGCTCATCATGCCAGCCTGACAGTGAATGCAGGAGGGTGGAAGCTTGGACTTTAAGCTTGTCCAGGGACATCCTGAGCAACAGCCAGGAACAGGTTGGAACAGTGAGGGGGAGGTGGGAGCTGTGACAAGGCCCTGGGGCAGGCCCCCCGGAAGGTCTGGTATGATCAGGGCCTGGAGCATTGCATCCTCTCAACAGCGTGTGAGGTGGACGCTGCTGTAATCTGCATTCTACACATGAGAAGGCTGAGGCACAGAGAAGTTAAATAGAGAGAGTAGAGAGGAAGGCTGAGCACAAGCAAAGCCACTCACCAGTCTGATTCCCAAGGTCTGCAAAATGGCAACGCCACATGGAGCCTGCGGGGAAGGGAGTGGTTTCCCATGGCAGGCAAATGAGAATGATTTTAAATGGATTTTCTACTCTTTCTCTTCTTCTTCCTCTTCCTCTTTCCTCCCTTCCCCTCCCTCCCCTGCCCACCCCTTCCCTTTCCTTCCTTTTATGAACAACTCTGCCCCAAAGCCATTAGGTGAGGCCAAGCAAGGTCACTGTCTGCACCGAAGGCCAGGGGAGGGGCCACAGTGGCCCAGAGCAGGATGTCATGTTGGAGCCTGAGCAGATGAGCCGGACTCCCATGTGAAGGGGAGTGTCTACCTCGGTGGGTCAGAACACAGGGTGAGGAAGCCACCTGGGAGAGTGGTGCAACAGGGGGGGCCTGATTACACACAAGGGATCAAATGCATAAATATACGGAGGCTAATGGGATCCATGTTTCACGCTATGGGGGAAAGGAGTTACAAATAAGGAAAGAGAGAAAACTAGAATGATCCTGGGTCGGAGTTGGAGTTGGCGATGGGAACTCACAGTTCTCGGCAGAAACAGATGAGACAGATAGATGATAGACAGATTGATAGATAGAAGCAAAAACATAGACATAAACGTGATCTGTCAATCAATTGACCTATATTCATCTATTCCTTTGCTCAGTCCACCAAGAGGACCTGCGAACAGTGACACACCAATAGCAAAGAGCATACCTTGCACCCAGTTCTTGAATTCTAAATATAGTTGTCCCCTAAAATGAACCAGGATTTCTTGGAGGAATGCCCGATTCCAGGGCGAGAGCAGAGAAAGTACCAGATGAACCTAGGACATCTTATTGTGCCAAAAAGCCAGTGTACTCAAATCCTGATGTGCATATATCAAAAGGAAACAGAAGTCAGCTTGAAGGGGCTCCCATGGGCCAAATCTGGGGCAATTTGAACATCAAAATAAATAATGATGGTAGCAGTTTATAGCCCATTGAATAAAATAGGAAACCATGAATCCATACTGACATAAATGAATACATGGAAAATTTAATGAGGAATGGGATATTTACATAGTCTCAAAGTACCTTCCCACATAGTTATTAATTACAGAGGGAAAAAGTGATTTTACAATGGAGGAGTCCAGCAGACACCATCTTAAACAAGTGATCAAAGTGAATGTCAGTAATGGAACAAATCAAAACTAGGCACCACCTGATTGGAGACAATGAGAAGAACCTTACATCACGTCTGTCGTGTTTCTGCCAAAAATGCTCCGTCTGAAATGAATCTTGAAAAACGTTGTACAAACCCGAACTGAGGGACATTCTACCAAAGAACTAGCCTGTAGTCTCAAAAGTGACAATGCAAGCAGAGGTTGAGGAACTGTTTCTAGATTGAAATAGACAAAAGAAATATGACAACTAAATGAGACATGATCCCCAAACCTGGATCCTTTTGCTATAAAGAGCATTACTGGGACAACTGGTGAAGCTTGAGTGGGATCTGAAGACTAAATGGTAGTTAGGTGTTGATGTTAACTTACCGATTTTGCTGGCTGGCTGGTGGTTATGTAGGAGAATGTCCCTCTTGGTAGGAAACGTACTGTAACCCATGGGGATGGGAGGTGATGGGGCATAATGTAAGGAACTTATTTTCAGATGGTTCAGGGAAAAAGACAGTCATGTGTTCTGTAGTTGCCACTTTTCTGTAAAGTTGAGGTTATTTCAAAATAAGAATTAAACTTTATAACAAATGCTGGAGAGGGTGTGGAGAAAAGGGAACCCTCCCACACTGTTGGTGGGAATGTAAATTGGTGCAGCCACTAGGAAAAACAGTATGGACTTTCCTTAAAAGCAAAAACAAAAAATAGAGCTACCATATGATACAGCAATCCCACTCCTGGGCATATATCTGGAGAAAACCATACTTTGAAAATATACTTGTACCCCTATGTTCATAGCAGCACTGTTCACAATAGCCAAGACATGGAAACAACCTAAGTGTCCATTGACAGATGAATAGATAAAGAAGATGTGGAATATATACACAATGGAATACTACTTAGCCATAAAAAAGAATGAAATAATGCCATTTGCAGCAACATGGATGGACCTAGAGATTATCATACTAAGTGAAGTAAGTCAGAAAGAGAAAGACAAATACCGTATGATATCACTTATATGTGGAATCTAAAAAATAGGACACAAATGAACTTATCTACAAAACAGAAATAGACTCACAGACAGAGAGAACAGACTTGTGGCTGCTGGGGGGGCGTGTTGCAGGAGGGAAGGTCTGGGAGTGCAGAGTTAGCAGATGCAAACTAGTATATATAGGATGGATAAACAACAAGGTCCTACTGTATAGCACAGGGAACTATATTCAATCTCCTGTGATACACCATAACGGAAAAGAATAAGAAAAAGAATATATATGCATGTATAACTGAATCACTTTGCTATACAGCAGAAATTAACACAACATTGTAAATCAACTATACTTCAGTAAAATAAATTTTTTTTACAAAGAATTAAAAATTTGAAAAGTGTGGGGGAGGTCCTGCTCTGGGCTGAGGCCCAAAGCTGGACGAAACAAGACCACAGTTGCCCATGTTCTAGGGGAGGTGCTGGATGCTCCAGGCGAGGCTTGCCAACGGGAGGCCCAAATCGGCCCAGGTGCCTCACCCAGTCACTTGCTTCCAGATGGTCGGAGGGAGAAGCCAGAGACCAAAGAAAGATTTGGGAGCCAGGAATTCTCTGGAGAGATCACGTATTGCTGCTTACCTTCCACCTGCCCCAGCGGTGGGAAAGGGCTGCCAGGCCATCGAGGGGGTTCTTGAGGGAACATGGCCTGTCCCATGAGTTTGAGGGCAGGTTTCTGACATCTTCCAGGAAAGTTTGAAGGTCAGAGGTCGGCTGCAGCCATCTGTGCTGCAGAGAGAAGAGAACTCACCACCCCGGGTGGTCCAGGCATGCTGGTGGAGTTTGGCTCGACGAAGGTGAGGGCGTCCCTAGGAGCAAGGGAAAGGTCACAGGGCTCAGCTTTCTTGGAAGAATCCTCCCCAAGGAGACTGTCTGGCAGGGCACAGCACAGTGACTTCAGGAGGTGACTCCAACAGGAAGGGCACACAGAAGCCCAGGGTGGTTGAAAGGACACAGTAAGCTGAGTTCTGAGTGCCCTAAGTCCATGGGTCAAAGCGAGCGCTTACTCAGCACCGGTCCGCAGCCTCCAGGGCTCATTTTGCATGAGAGTCCTGCTCCAGAACCTTAACACAGCCCCTGCCTCCTACCCCAGCTTGTTCCAGCTGCTCCTCAGATATAGATGCTTGTAACAGCCAACAACTGCTGTGACATCACTGTGACAACCCCCTCCAGAAGTGCACGGAGACAGCAGCATTTCTTTCCTCTCTCTCAGGTCGACAGGTGAGGTGGGTGGCTACTTCAGGATGCAGACTGGCTGGGTTGGCTGCAGGTCGTTGTTGGCTTTAAGCCTGCTCCTTGGGCCCAGCAGAAGGGGTAATAGCTCCCTAGGCATGTGCTTGTTACCCCATCAAAGGAAACAGGAGGCTGAGCAGAAACACAGGGCCCTGTCCCAGAGCCCACACACTGTCGCTTCCACTGTCCAGACAGTGGATGTGTTAGTCTTCTCCTGCTGTGTAACAAACTACCATAAACCCAGCCACCTAAAACAACATCCATTTATTAGCTCACAGTCTGTAGGTCAGAAGCCAGGCTTGGCGTGACGGGTTCTCTGCTCAGGCTGATATCAGGGTGTGAGCTGACTGTGTTCTCATCTAGAGCCCGGGATCCTCTTCCAAGCTCATTCCTGCTATTGTGGTTGTAGGATGGTTCCTTGAGCCTATTGAAGTCCCCACTTCCTTGCTGGCTGGCAGCCAGAGCTGTTCTCTGCTTCTGGAGGCCGCCCACATTCCTTGTCACATGGCCTCCTCCATCCTCAATATAGCAACATTGCAACAAATTCATCTCACGCTTTGAACCTTTCTGACTTCCCTTTCTGCTGCTGACCAGAGAAATTGCTCTGCTTTTAAAGGGCTCACTTGACTGGGTCAGGCCCACCTGCATAATCTCTGCATTGTAAGATCAGCTGACCTGGGACTTTAATTACATCTGCAAAATCCCTCCATAGCAGCAGCTAGATTCGTGTTTCATTGAATAACTCGTGGTCAGGAAACTCGGGGGTTGGAGGGCATCTTTAGAATTCTGCTTAGCACACATGGCCAAGTCCAGCATCTATGGGTGGGAAAATATGTACCTCCCCAGAGAGGCAAGTGAAATGTTACTGAACCATTATCTTACCTATTACGTGTTCCTGAAAAACCCTCTCCAAATCCACTCATCTGACCACTAGACAATCTTCAGCAGTACCTGGGCAGAACCCCACAGAAAGGGAGGGTCCCAGGCCTGTTCCCAAGATGCTCCATCACTGTTCTCTTCCCAGGATGGACTTGGGTGTCTGAGCCCCACGCAGGCCCTGGGACCCTTCTGAACCCCCTTCCTCTGGCCCCCTATCCTGTCTCACTGCGGGCGGTTGTCCAGCCTTCACTTCACCTGGGTGAGCCAGGCCCTCCAGTCCTGACTAGGCCCCTTGATCTCCCAAGACACTCCCCCCATGCTGGGACAGAGGCTGAGGTCCAGTCCCTTCATCCTAGTCCCCAGGCCATCTGCCTCTCTCCAGCCTTTGCTCTCTGCAGTGCCCTTGTGCACCAGGCTCGTGCAACCTCCAGGCCTTTCATCATGCTGGCTGCCCCTCCTGCTGAGTTTCAGGGCTTTTCCTCTTTGATCCCTTTACCCACATCCTTCCAATCCTTCAAGGCCTAGTTTACTCACTCTTTCAGGAAGCCCTACCAGACTACCCCCTGGACCCTGTCTTACTCTGCTCCAGGGCTGGGTGGAACTCCTTCTGGAAGGGTCAGGACAGGGTGGGGGGAGCCCTGCCCAGTGGTAGCACAGTTACATATGGGGGTTGTTCCTTGGAAGGGAGTAAGCACCCTAAAATGCCGGTGTTGCCCTACGTGATACTCTGCCCTTCACGAGGGGGTGTCCAGCAGGGGCAGCTGCCCCCAAGCCTACACGGCCCCATAACCACCCCCCTCCAGTGTCCCTCCCTCTCACCACCCTCTCACATGCCTGCCCGGGCTGCTGTGCTCTCTGTCACACACTCTGGGATCCCCGCCCAGAATGGTTCAGTATTTGGGCTGCCTCTGTTTCCCTAGGTGTGACGTGTTTTTGAAGAGTGTCTATACCTCCTGGGACTCAGGACCTGGACTCAGTTTGAACAGAGAGGGTGAGCTAGCTCCCTGGGCTCTGGCTCTGACCATTCTCTGGCTGGCAGAGTCTTGGGAAGGGAGGGCCTGGTGGAGCAGCTGAGGGGCCTTGAGCACAAGGTCACAACTTGGCAACCGAAAGCCAGTCGAGCGCCTTCCATCAAGTTTTTAACCAGAAAAATAGTGTGCCCATTTCTCTGTAATACACCTCTGGGCCTTTTTATTATGACTTCATTTCCCCTTGTAATATTGGAACGTCTCTATAATTGTAAAAGTGTAATAGAATCTAATAGAATTTCATTTGGCGCCCGGAATGCTCCGTGCTATGGCCGCTCATTCAGAGTGAAATAATGAGGTCTAATGCCCACACATGGCTCCCCGTGACCTTATTCAATCTTGGGGCTGATCGGGAAATACATTGATTCAATTATACACTGATGACAAATGAACTCAAAGAAAGAGGAAAAAAAGGTCAGCATATATTTGAAAATGTAAATCTTAGCAATGTCTTTGGGGTTCGCCCCAAAAAAAGAAAAAAGCCATTTCAAAATGCCATTTGTGGCTAATAGTGTGGAGTTCCAGGCTCAATCAGGGAGACGCATTGGGTGGCTGAAAAGGCATTAATGGGGTGCTGCTTCCTTAGAGCAGGGATCAGGCCCAAATCCACCTTGAGCAGCTGCTGCCTGCACAACCTCTCCCGGCACTGCCTCTTCCCCCAGAGCCAGACCTCCCTTCCTCCCTCCCTCCTCCCTCCCTTCCTCCCTCCTCCCTCTCTCCTCCCTCCTCCCTCCCTTCCTCCCTACTCCCTCTCTCCTCCCTCTCCTTCCTCCCTCCTCCCTCCCTTCCTCCCTCTCTCCTTCCTCCCTCTCTCCCTCCTCCTGCCCTTTCTCCCTCCTCCCTCCCTCCTTTCCTCCTCCCTCCCTTCCTCCCTCCCTCTGGGGAGAGGGTGAGGAGGCAGGGTGGCAGGGTCAAACCACTGGCCATCTGGACAGAGTGAGGGCAGGGAGTATTCTGGGTGTGCTTGGGCTCCAAGGTGGAGGGTGGTGCCCCCCAGCAGGGCAGCACAGCAGACGAAGAACAACACCCACAGCCAGGTAGTGGTGGACAAGGAGTGCCCAGAGGAAGGAGGAACACCAGGAGAGCTGGATCACACGAGTCAGGCAAGGGAAGAGTTTGAAGCAGGAGAAAAAGACCAGTCATGCCAAATACTGTCAAATTCTAGAAGATGGAGACACATAAAACTCCAAGGCATTCACAGAATTTCTCCAATCAAAAAAATTTTAAATTACGACTGTCTTACAGCAAAGTCCATAAATATGAAGTGTGCAGCTCGATGAGAGTTTTAGAAATTTATATATGCCTGTAACCACCACCCAGATGGACATATGGAATACAGTTGGCCCTCCGTATCCATGGCTTCTGCATCCGCAGATTCAGAATATTTGTGCATTGACAATATTTGGAAAAAATAATTCCAGAAAGTTTCAAAGAGCAAAATTTGAATTTGCCACATGCTGACAACTATTTATATAGCATTTACATTGTATTTGCAACTACTTACATAGCATTTACATTGTATTAGGTATTATAAGTAATCTAGAGACAATTTAAAGTATACGGGAGAATGTACATAGGTTTTATACAAATACTGCACCATTTTATACAGGGGACTTGAGCACCCTTGGATTTTGGTATCCAAGGGAGGGCCCTAGAACAAATGCCCCACAGATACCGAAGGACGACCGTATTTCCAGCACCCCAGCGGCCTTCCTCACGATTCCTCAAAATTAATAACCCTGCATCCCCCTAGGTAAACACTATTCTGGCTTCTATCCCCATACGTTAGTTTTGCCTGCCTTTGCACTTCTTATAAATGGAATCATAAAGTATGTACTTTTCTGCCACTGGCTTCTTTCCTTCAACGTTGTATCTGTGAGATTCATCCATGCTGTATGTACCAGCAGTCCTTGCTTTGCACAGCAGGACTGTGAAATGAATATGCAGGCTGAAACCATGCAAAGCAATCTTGATGATCAATGGGGAATATTATGATTGTTCTGTGACTTTTAAAATTTTTCATCAAAACATTAAAAACTCTCTTCCTGTTGGTTATAAAGGTATAGGGAAATGAAAAAATAGGAACACTAATATTTAGTAACCTGTCGTTTAAAGCATTAAAAATTAAAGTGTTGTATTTCTTTGTAAAAAAACTTATCAAGAGCCGTTTGAACAGTCCTCGCCTCCTTCTGCTCACGTTATGTAACTTACAATACAGAGCGAGCGTCTTTTCTGTGCCTTGGCAGACTGTCCTGCTGTTTTCTAAGTCTGGATCAGCTTCCAACGTTGTGCCTTTGTGCTTTCAGTGTGGTGAAATATCTCTGAAAGTTCCTTTAATTCGAAGTTTTGTGTGAGCTTCACTTTCTCTGGGCCATCTTCATCCTTTCAGTCACAATCAGGTTCAAACAGTGGCTATGTCAGCATTCTCACGATCAGCTATTTCTTCTGTAGCTCCACTTAACATCTGATTCAAATTTCAATTCCATCATTATCGATTTTCATTTCTTTGTTGCACTTTCATCTTTGTGACTAATTCCTTCTTTCACTTAACGAGTTGTGTAAAGTGTTGCATGTATTTATAACTTGGAGATGAGGAGGCAACACAATGGCACACTTTGCTGTCTGTTCGTGAAATAAACAGCAGATGCCCAGTGGCTAGTCACCCACAGACGCCCAAAGAAGTGACATGGCTGGTCACAGGTCGTGATTTGCAGACTGAAGACCAGGTAGGGAAGTTTGTATTCTACGCAGTTACAGTTAATATACCATGGTAACTAAAATTTGAACTGTGTTATTGGGAAACTGGTATTATCTGACTAAACTGTGGTAACTGAAATTTGTGCATATTGGAACCGTGTCAAGTGAAGCCTGCTTGTATAAACAGTTGGCTCTTTTTCACTGCTGTGTACTACTCCATTGTGTGACTATGTCCCAATTTATTTGTTCCTCTTGCTGTACACTTGGGTTGTTTCCAGTTTGCCTCTATTATGAATAAAGCTGCTATGAATATCCTTGCACCTGTCTCTGTCAACATATGAACTCATTTTGGTTGGTTAAAGATTTTTCTACCCAATTATTTCATGTGTCCCCAGGCAAGTCCCCATCCCCACAGAGCTGGGGCATCTGAGCAACATCTGTAAAGAAAGAGGGTCATAATTGCACTGAGATGGGAGGTCCTTCCCCTCTTCCAGACCCATTTTACAGACAGGAAGATAGACTCTAGATCCAGAGGGACCTGCTTGAGGTCACACAGAGTCAGATCTATGGGGCCCCTTTCAACCTGCCCTCCAGGAGGCCTGCCTGCCCTACCGAGGGCTGCCCTTGAGGGTCAGCCCTCCCAGCTGTGGAGCTAGAGTTTGCCTTATTCTGGCGCTAGTGGGACTCTATCTCAATGAGAAAATACCTTCATCCCATCCGCATGGGGCTGAGGTCAAATCAGGTATATGGGGCCGGGAGGCCCAAAACGGGAACCTTACCTTCTCCTGATACCCCAGAAGCTCTCAGTAAGAGCTCAGCCGGCCTGGCTGCCCCATTTAATTTTCATAATTAGCTGACAGCTCATTAGCAGCTCATTAGAAGCCCTGAATGCAGTGACAGTAACAAATTTGGTGCAACCAGGCAGTCCGGGGGTGTCCCCAGGGGAGTGACCCAGGCTGGGCTTCAGAGTGGGGGGCTACTGGGAATGAGCTCAGCCACTGTGCCCATGTCTGAATCCTCAGTCTGAATCCTAGTCCTTGGATACCATTAAAATATCCCCTCCCCCAACCACCTGCCCACTGACACTTTCCAGCCCTGCCCCCAGCTTCAGGACCCTTAGCTACCCTCCCCTGTGCTCCTCTCCTGTGAGGACCACATAGGAGAAGGCAGTCCGGCTCCAAGATAGGAA
This sequence comes from Globicephala melas, assembly GCF_963455315.2. Taxonomy (NCBI): domain Eukaryota; kingdom Metazoa; phylum Chordata; class Mammalia; order Artiodactyla; family Delphinidae; genus Globicephala; species Globicephala melas. The sequence continues at coordinate 46,663,287 of NC_083321.1, read as the reverse complement.
GGGGGACCCCAAAGCTGCGAGGGACCCCAGAGAGCCCAGACTCTCTGCCCAACACTGGGCACCAGGCCAAGCCTGGGAGACTCAAGTGCCCCCCGTCCACTCACTGAGTCCTGGGGCGCATGCTCTCTAAACCCTTCTCCACTCGTCCCTCCAGCTCCGGTCGCAGCTCTGTCTGTCGGTCTGTCTCAGTCTATCTCCATTCATTCAACATTCACTAGGCACCTATGATTTGCCTGTTCTGGGCTAAGTCTGAAGCAGCTACAAAGCTAGGTTACGTCAAGTCCCTAATAAAGGACTCATGACACAGCGGGAAGGAGAGGAGTAAACAGACATTACAATCCTGTGAGGTAAAGGCTAGATAAAGACTGGAGTAAAAACTGCAGACGCATCAGAAGAGGGGACTCCAGGACCCCAGGGGTTGGACCTGTCAGGGGAGGCTTCCTGGAGGAGGCAGCATCTGAACCAGGAGCAGGAGTTTGCTGCTTGCTCTTCAGACCACCACCTTTGTGCCTTCACCCTTCTCGCTGCAGCCCAGGCCTCCCCTCCTTACAGCTGAGCCCCTCCACCGCAGGGTCTCGGACCCACTGAAGGCTCCAGGGGCAGAGGCCAGAGACTGGGGATGGAGCCAGCCCCATGGGAGACAGCTAGAGCCTGGAGGGGGCAAGGAGAGACAGAGTGACTTTTCCTACGGAGGGCATGGGAGAAAGAGAAGAGAAAACGGGGTGGGAGGGGGTGGGAGGGGGGAGGAAAGTCAGAGGGGAAGAGCCCAGGTGGTCCCAGGCTCCCACAGCCCTGTGACCTTGGGCAAGTCGCTTCTCTCCCCTGGATTTCAGTTGTCTCCCCACTGCGCTCCAAGGGAACCTTGCAAGGTAGGGCCTCACCATAGCCTGGGTGAGGCCAGGGCTGCCTGGTATGGCCACCAAAGGTCAGGGCTCTGCACGGCCGGCCTGCCTCCCAATCCTGAGTTCCCAACTCCACCTCGGGGTGGCCATACGTCTGACACTGGGATCAATGGGAAGCCATTATCATCACCACATCTTAATGACACCAATTAATTCCCCATCTGTGGGTCCCCTGCAGCCTTCAGTGCTGAAGGTTAAAGGGAGGGGCACTGGCTCAGGGTGGCTCTTTCCCAGGATGAGTTACAGGCTGGTCTGTGTGGCATGTGTGTATAAGCATGTGTGTTCATTACCCTTGCGTTGCCTGTGTATAAAGGCAATGTTCATCTTTTACTGGTTTATGTGTGTACACGTGTGCACTCTGTATGTGTGCATTGTCTGTATACAAAATGTTTATGTGTACAAAGTGTAAATCGTTATATATGTGCAAAGTACGGTATGTTGTTATGTGTACAAAGTATGTGCATATAAATGATGCCTCTATATTACGTTTGTACATAATGTAAGGTTTATCTGTGTGCACTGTGTGTGTGTGAAGTTTCTGTGTGTGAGTCCTATGTTGGTGAACACCAAGAACACAAAGGATTTGCACCTCTGTATCCACTCGGATTGTGTGTAAGGGTGCATTCTGTGTCTGCCTGCCTCACTGTACACGTGCCTGTGAATGTGTGCTTGCACATTCGTGTGCTGACTGTGAGGGGCCCTGGCCAGCAGATCCCCCCTCTGCTGCATGGGCGTGGGGTAGGGGCCAGAGGCTCCTCTCTGCTTCTCTGGGGACTGGGGTTCTGCTCTTGAGCCCAGGGTTCTCAAGGGTAGATCTTCTTGCACTCTGACATGGACCTGATGCTGCCTGAGCTTCGTCTGTGTTTTGAAAGATGAATAGGAGTTCACCAAGTAGTAGAGGAGGGAAGGGGGTTCCAGGCTAAATGTTCTAAGTGTGTTACACACACATTCATATAATCTTCACAGCAACCCTATGGAGTGAGCACTATCATTATTTCCATTTTACAGATGTGGAAAATGAGGCAAAGAGATGTTTAGTAGCTTGCCCAAAGACACATAGCTTAAAAGTAGGACAATCAGGAGTCGAACAGACACACACTCATACCCACATTGGCACATATACACAATGCTCATGTAGACAAGACAATGGACACACACTCGTGATCACACACACATGCTGGGCACACACTTATGCACCTACACACATTGCACATGTCCACATCCAGGCCGTGTCCAGTGTCCCCAGCTGTCCAGAGTGACCCAGACCAGAGCAGAGCTCTAGCTCAGCCCTGGCTTTGCTGGGGTGGGCATCTCGGGGGAGGAAGGTGGTGAGCATGAGATGAAGGAGGACCAGAGGGAAGTGCCTGGGGGTTTTCTCTGCCTTGTAACCCTACCCATGCAGCCCAAGAATGGAGGGCAGGGTCCGCCCCACGCAGCACACCTGAACAAACACGCCTGCTTTGCAGATCTCAGCATGGCCTCACTTTCTCCAGCAGCCATGCGGGAAGAACGCTGCCCACCCTGTCCCTGCCCAAGCCTGTGGAAAGGACTCTCTGGGAAATGGGAACCCCCATCCCACCCAAGCCTCACACGTCCCCCGTCCCCTCAAGGGCCAGCAGCCACCTAGGTTCAAAAAGATAAAAACTAAAGCTGCTGCCTGCCCCATGCACGATGCTTTCTCTGGCCCAAGGAGGCTCCCTGAGGGCCAGGCTGTTCCTAGCCTGTGCCCTCAAGGTCAAGCAGTGCCCTGGCCGCACCCTCACACCCAGAAGGCCCCGGACAGCTTGCCCTGCCTGCCTGTGCCAGAAAGCCGGCTTGCCATCCCTCCCCTGGGCTCTCTCTCTTAATTAACAGGAAGCCATTGTGAATACTGAAGAAGAAATTAGCACCTGTCAGTCATTTCTGGGTGTTTTTAGATTTCTCAAGCCCTCTTCAATTAACCCCTCCAGTTCCAAAGCCCTGCCCCCCCTTGGATGGGAGCCTGGCCCCTGCCCTTAAGGACCCCAGGCTAGCTGGTCTTGACTCCCTGTTTAACAGCAGCTTCCCATTCATCTCAGGCCCCCAGTGGGGGCCCGAGCCACCCCAAGATGTCGGGCAGTCACATCAAGACATGAAATATACATGACCTTTCACCTTCCACTCCACATTCGGGAATTTATGGAAAGGAGCTGATCACACAAATGAGCAACATGTAGAAGGAGCTCCAGCACAGAGCTGATTGTCACAACTACGTCCATGGGTACGGGATGGCTTCTTACAGGCAAACAGTCCTGTAGACAGTGACACAATAACAGTGACATAAATCCGCAGTTACTGCCATGGAAACTGTCCTTTATACACTGTTTTGGCAAAGCTGTAGGTTACTAAAGTGCGTTGATAATATGACATTTACAGAAAATCTTATTCTTTGAGAGAGAGTGAGAGAAAGGAAGAAGGCTCAAGAGACGGATGTTTTGAAGTTCCCAAAATGTTAGCAGATATTATCTCTCAGTGGTGAAATCAGGTTGTTTTTTTTTTTAATTTCCTTTTTTTCCATTTCTTTGTGGTGAAATATATATTTGAATATGTCTATTTCTATATTTCTATATATACATATATATATTCAAATCATAAAGTCCCGCAGAGGTGCACTGATTTGATGGACGGCGCTGACTGAAAGGCTGCATGCAGACAGGCAGGCACTCGGGGCCCCAGGGGCGGCTGGTGGGATCTTCTAACTGAAGAGGGCCCGGGAGGAGCCTCCAGAGGGCCGGGGACCTGAGCAAGTCCTGCCAGAAGAAACTTCTTCATTTGCGTGGAAAGCAAGACTATTTGGGACAGAGGGTGGGGTGGGGGACGGGAGGGGACTGGAGGAGAGGTCTGGAGCTGGCAAACAGGCCCAGCCTCTCTTTTCCTGTCCCTCCTCTCCCCCCACTCCAGCAGGGGAGAGAGTACTGCTGGCTTGTGCGGGGAGGGAAAGCCCCGGGGCTGGAGCTCGCAGGCCTTGGTTCCCATTCTGTTGACCTCAGTTTCTTAATTGGAAAATTCTGAACTCTCAGAGCGTGGAGACTCCTTAGAGGCTGGCCTAGCAAGGCCCCAGGACTTGGGGAGAAGCAGACGGCCCCCTGAACAGCTGAGGGTTTGGGTCAAGCCTGGTCCACCTCGCTCTGGAGGCCTCAAGGGTCATTTAGGCCGGAGAGGCTGGAGGTTTATTTAACCTCAGGGCCAAGCCTGAGGAATGCCACGGGCAGACTTGCAGACCAAGCACTCAATCCCGTGTGTCTGTTTTCTTCAATGAGGACTCAGAGCCCTGGGTGGGGGACGCCAAGCAGAGGCAGGTGTCTGTCATCTCTGAATTTCTGACTGGGGTCCTTCAGCTTTAGGAACAGAATAGCCCACGGGCTCCAGCTGCAGCTGTGGCCAGTGAAGGCAGGAGGAGGCCAGCCCAGGCCACCTGCCCCTCCCATAGGCCAGGTCTGAGTTTGGAGCTGGCTTGGGGATGCCTGGAGCAGACTTAAGGGTCGGGAGGGGAGAAAAAACAGCCTATTCAGGCCCAAGGCATGAAAAGCTGAGCGTTTAGACAACTCTCCTCAGTGCTTTCCCCAAGCGAGGCCTTAAGGGAGAAGTACGGGGCAACACCCGGCCAAAATTCTCCATTCTTGAGGCCGAAGTACCACATCCAGACCTTAAAGGTGGGACCTCACAGGGGCAAATGCAACATCCTGAATTTCTGGTCAAAAAATTAACTGCTGGAGGCACATGAAAAGATGCTCAACATCGCTAATCATCAGGGAAATGCAGATCAAAGCCACAATGAGATATATCACCTCACACTGCTCAGAATGGCTACCATCAAAAAGAACACAAAAAATGTTGGCGAGGATGTGGAGAAAAGGGAAACCTAGTACACTGTTGGTAGAAATGTAAACTGGTGCAGTCACTGTGGAAAACAGTATGGAAGTTCCTCAAAAAACTAAAAATAGAACTAGCATATGATCCAGCAATTCCACTCCTGGGTATTAAAAAAAAAAAACCCAAAACACTAATTCCAAAAGATACGTGCACCCCAATGTTCATAGCAGCATTATTTATAATTCCCAAGATATAGAAGAAACCTAAGCATCCATGAACAGATGAATGAATAAAGAAGATATATATACACACACAATGGAATACTATGCAGCCACAAAAAAGAATGACATTTTGCCATTGGCAGCAACATGGATGGACTTGGAGGGCATTATGCTAAGTGAAAGAAGTCAGACAGAGAAAGACAAATACTGTATGATATCACATATGTGGAATCTAAAATATACAACAAACTAATGAATAACAAAAAGGAAGCAGACTCACGGATCTAGAGGACAAACTCGTGGTTACCAGTGGGGAGAGGGAAGGAGGGAGGGATAAAGTAGGGGGAGGGGATTAAGAGGTACAAACTATTAGGTATAAAATAAGCTACAAGGATATATTGCACAACATGGGGAATGTAGCTGATATTTCATAATAACTATAAATGGAGTATAACCTTTAAAAATTATGAATCATTATATTGTATACCTGTAACTCATAATATTGTAGAGCAACTATACTTCAATAAAAAAAATGAACTGCTGGAGTTGAAGACGGAGGAGACCAGGCAGCTCACGTGAAAAACGGGGCTGGAGAAAGACCCTAGAAGCCCCGGGCAAGTGTGCCGTGACCACAGGCATCCAGTGCCAGAGTGCGCCCAGCCATGAGGAGTGGCCGGGAGGTTTGCTTCGGTCCCACTGTTCAGCCTTGGCTTCAGTGATGGGCTCAGTTTCAAGGACCATATTTTCAGAGGCTTTGACACCCTGGGTGGTCCAGAGTGGGATGAACAGGAGAGTGATGGGTCTGGAGACCATGAACTGGGATGAGGAGAGGAGACAGTGAGAGAAGCAATGGGGCAGCTTGTTGTGAAACAAAGCCAGGGGCATGGCTGATGTTGTCAGATCTCTGTTGGGCTGACAGGGGCAGAGGATGGACCACGGGGGAGTGTAGTGGGTTGAATTGCATCCCCCCCACCCCTGAAATTCATGTCCACCTGGAACCTCAGAATGTGACCATATTTGGAAATAGGGAGGGTCTTTGCAATGTAATTAGTGAAGGCTCTCTAGATTAAACCATAGCCCTAAATCCTATAAGAAGAGGAGAGGACACACAGAGTCTCAGGGAGGAGGCCAAGTGAAGAGGGAGGCAGAGATTGGAGTGATGCTCCCACAAGCCAAGAAGCACCAGGAGCCACCAGAAGCCAGGGGGCGCAAGGAAGCATCCTCCTCTAGAGACAGCATGGCCTTACCAGCACCTTGATTTGGACTCCTGGCCTCCTGAGCCGTGAGAATTCTGTCCTTTTAAGCTACCGACTTTGTGGTCATTTGCTTCGGCCGCCCTAGGAAACTGATACAGGGAGAATGGATGGGAGGAAGATTTTAGAGTAATAAGAAGGCTTTTCTGCCCTGCAAACTGGTTCATCTGTACCAGTTTTCTAGGTTCCACATATATGCATTAGTATATGATATTTGTTTTTCTCTTTCTGACTTACTTCACTCTGTATGACAGTCTCTAGAAATAGAGACACAGATGTAGAGAACAAACGTATGGACACCAAGGGGAAAGTGGCAGGGGAGGTGGTGGTGGTGGGATGGATTGGGAGATTAGGATTGACATGTATACACTAATATGTATAAAATAGGTAAGTAATAAGAACCTGCTGTATAGAAAAATAAATTAAATTAAATTTTAAAGTCTTTTCTAACAGAAAAGCAGATCGTCCTGTAAGGTAATGAGCTCTCTGTTGCCGTAAGGGCTCAGGCCAAGTTCTGTGAACACCATCAGGCCATTGTAGGGGTGGAGGAGCCCACTCTGGAAAGGGTGGGGGCTTCTGGTGACCCACATAGGTTAATTAGACCAAGACCTGGTATTTCTGACCTGGGCTGATGCTTGGCCTGGGAAGGAGTGGGTGGGAGTGGGGCAAGGGAAGCTTGCCCCATACTTTGCATTCTCACTACGCCTGGGCTCCAACGCGAGCAGTAGACACCATAGTCTGTCAGGAAGACCCTTGCCACCTTGCCTCCCAGTTAGAAACTAGTAGAAATGCAGGCACTCGGAAGAGGGGTCTGGAGACAGTGTGCCTTTCTTTGGTGCCGGGCATTGGGGTTTGAGGCCTGCTCCTCACGCAGCCCGGTCGCTGCAACCCCAAAGGCCTGGGCGAAGGTCAGCCGGTCTTGCGCCCATGGTCTGCATGACTCAGACAGGCGCCATCTCCCCCACTGCCCCAAGCTGCGCTCAGGGTCACCCACTGCAGGCTCTTACGATGGCCTCTCACAGCCAAGAGCACCTCTTCACTTTTAACACCTTCCTCTGGAAAAGGCGCACCAAGATCACATCTAACTGAGCTTGCTCTGGTAACTGCAGAGAGCATGCAGGCCACCGGCCAGAGAGGCGGAGACCGTGCCAGACCAGCCTGGGTGCCGGCCCCTCCACATGCTCTGGGACCCTCTCACTGGCCAGTCACTCTGGGAAGCCCTGCACGGCCCTTGGGAAGATGAGGGCCGGCATGGAGGCAGCCAGGAGGGCTCACCAGGAACCTGAAGGTCAGCGGGAAAGATGGCCCCAGAGCAGGGGGTTTGCCCAAGTGCTCTGACAGCGGCAGAGTCTGTGTGCCACTCCCCCCTGCCAAGAGCCCCGTAGACAGGCCCAAGTCTGAGGGCCTCCACTGACCTTGACTGGGCCCTCAGCTTAGATGACTGGGCTCCATGCCGCGTGGTCTCTCATCCTCCAGGAGGCTGATCTGGGCTCGTTCTGATGGGAAGGCAGGGGAGCAAGAGTGTGAATGGAAGCACACGAGGCCTCTGGAAGCTTCAGCTCAGAAATGACATGAGTCACTTCGAGCCACATTCGACTGGCTGAAGCACGTCACAGGCCAGCCCGGGCTCAGGGGCCGGGAGATAGACAGTAAAGCCACGCTGTGAGGGCGTGGCTACACGTGGAGAGCCCAGCCACACATGGATGCTGAGAAAGCTTCCCAGGTGATGTTGGTAAGACATCCCTACTGCCACCCTCCTGGGAACCCCGGGGATAAAGGCACAGGGATGGAGGGGGGGCAGTGCCTGGCAGAGGATGGCAGTGACAGTGTGAGGGCTGGGCTGAGGCCAGGCATGGCTGGGAAGAATATGAGGGAAGAAAGGTAGGGAATGGGCGGGGGGTGGGCTTGCCACAAGGAGCCTAGGATGGCCTCAGGTCCGATGGCTCAAAGCATCACCAGGTCTCACTGGCTCCACTGCCACTGGGACAGACCCTCTTCGCAGGTGGCTCATCCCAGCGGCAGAGGCTCAGTCAGCAGGAAGTGGGGCCTGGAGCCCCTGGAAAAGCACAACTGTCCTGAGCTGGAAAAGCCCAAGCTGCTTCCCTCCTAGGTACATCCTGGGACTCCTACCTTCCAGCAGTGGTTGTCAAGCGGGGCTGTGACTGTAGCCTCGGGAGCTCAGGGTCCTCCTCTTGCCACCAGTCCAAGCGCGCAGGCCCTTTTCTGGCTCTTAGCCACGAATCACATGCATTCCCCTCCTCCCTGTCTTCCTTCACCCCGGGCTTCTTTACCAATGCGAAGCGATGTAAGCCTTAGAGGTTGCTAAGGCTAATACTTATGTGTGCCTCCTGGCTCTCACCTGAGCTCCCAGCTGCCTCACATTTCAGTTACATGGCCTGTGGGAGGGATTCCAGAGCCCTCTCCAAGTTCCCATGCCTCTCTCTGCCTCTGGGCTCCCATCGCTTCTCACTCTGCTCTTGGGTCACCTGAGCCCACCTCAGGGGCACTCAGAGGACAGAGCCCAGCCCGTTTGGCTCCATCCCCACCCCTTGCACTCAGGCACCTTGCAAGTCGGGAGGAGGGGTAGATCAATAAAGGCAGGGGATTGAATTAGTCTGCTTGGGCTACCATAATGAAATAACACAGACCATGTAACCCAAACAACAGAAATTTATTTTCTCACCGTTCTGGAGGCTGGGAAGTCCAAGATCAAGGCCCAGCAGGGTTGGTTCCCAGCGAGGGCCCTCTTCCTGGCTTGCAGACTGTGCCTTCTCACTGTGGCCTCATACAGCAGGGAGAGACAGGGAGTTCTCCTATGTCTCCTCTTATAAGGACCTCCATCCCATTGGATCAGGGCCACACCCATATGACCTCATTTAACCTAATTACCTCCCTCCAGACCCCACCACCAAATACAGTCACATTAGGGATTGGGGCTTCAATATATGAATTGGGAGGGGGGATACAATTCAGTCCATAACAGGGATGTTGATGCAGAGGTCACGTTACAAATGGAGGGTTTCGACCATCTCGTGCTCCTCTAACTTCCTCTCTCAGAGCGATGGGCGCGCCTCCCCGACCCCATAGCTCCCTCAACACTTCCCTCTGATTCAGGCCTGTCGCTCTCTTCTTCTAGTCAAGGACCCGCCAAGCAGTGTTTTGCAAACAAGTGGAGGACTTTCAACGAATAACATCTTCCCCATCACGTAGCCTAAATGAAATTTCTTAGTGCGTTTCCACAGTCTGTGGAAGATCCTGACGCCCAGCCCCCCTGAGAGTCCGCGGCACCTGAGTGCACTTGCAGGGTCCGAGCCTTCCTGAGTGGTTGTGGTTTTAATTAGCTACAGGCTACTATTAATTTAGCTTCATCATTATCCACTCAGTTGCTTGTTGGTTAACCCTGCAATGTGTAGGGATACATAGTTGCAAAAACAGGGTTCCCGGCATAAAACTTCCCACTGCTGAGGGCTGGAGGTGGGCATTCACGTTGGTGCAAACATGGAACATTTCCGTCCTGTTCCTACCTTGGAGGTACACGTTACTCACCATCCCTCCCCGCATTGCAGCACAGAAAGAAACTCATTACTGGTAATGAACCCCTAGAATCTGTATTAGTTGAATAACTAGCAGTGCACCATCAAGGTAAGAATAATAGAACTACTGCATGATTTTCAAGTTCACAGAGAATTGTTTTATAATCTGTTTAAGCTTATATTCATTAATAGTAAATATGCAGTTCATACATGCTGCCAGCAGCCAGCTGTCTGCAACTTACTTGAGAATTCTCTTTGCCTAGAAAATGGAAGCAGGTGGGTGAGCCTTGGGGGGAAATTCAGCTTGGAGAACACAGTCCACTGCCTGGGCCCTCGGGCCACTGAAATTTCCAGACTTCCATCAGGACACGTGCACCCCCTTGCTTCCTTCCTGAGCCAGCCACCCATAAAAGTGTCCAGAGAGGCCGTGGGGGAATGAGCAGGGTCAGTGTTGTGGTTCCAACCCAGGCATCACTGAGTGATACCCAGCTGGGGCAGGGCTCTTGGGAACAGGAGTCTCGGCTGAGTCTCGGGCACCTGGATCCTGGGCAGGTGGGGCAGACAGTGAATGTAAGTCATCTGTGTCTGAGCCTGTCATGTGAGCAGCTCAAACCCGTTCCCCGAGGCAGTGAGGGTCAGAGATCGCACACGAGTGTGTGTGTTTGTGGGGTGTTATGTAAAACCTTTAGCCTGAGCCAGGAGAAGGCAGGAAGTTGAGGCACAGTTGAGAGCTCCTTCCTCCCACCTGGGTGCTTACGTCATCAGCTGGGATCTCTGCAAGTGGACGAGGTCTGCCCTAACGCCTTGTCTGGCAGCCCTTGCTTTTCATCTCTTTTAAATAAGCCATATCACGTCTTCTGGCTGCCACACACTGGCTCCTACAGTCCTTGAAGTTCTCAACACTCTGCCCGGGTAGGAAAGGGCCCTCCGTGGCAGAATCTGAAGCTGTTCTGCTAGTGTCTGTTCTCTCCTCCTTGGTGTCCCATATCCCTCGGAAGGTGGTCCATTCATCAAAATCAGTGACCTGACTGTGCCCTTTCACACCCTGTAAAATCCTCCATTTTCCTTTAAACATGTCAAATCCAAAGCAAAACCTGGAAGGTAGAAATGGTGTCCTCGTTAACCTAGAATGACCAGTAAATACCCCACAGCCCTGGATTGATGCAGTTGTCCTGCTGCCAAGGTGGGAGCACTGCAGACCCCTTAATCTTCACAAATCCTCTCTAAAAAACATTCAATCTCATTTTAAATCTCTTAACCCCCAAAGGCAGTGATGGGGACCCGTGCATGATTGATAAAGGGTATTCCAAGAAACCCAGGTCAGCTGAGGGTCTCCTGCTGGCCCCGCCCCCTGAGGGTTAGGCTCCTGCTGCAGCCTCGTAGGGAAGGAGGAGGGAAGCTGCTGGCTGAGGAGATGCTGGAGCCTCTGCCTGCTCTGCCTGTCCTGGATCTGGAAGGTTCGTCCCATGGGAGACATCCTGAATATAGAGTCCTGAGAGACCACCCAGCTCCCAGCTCCCACTTCCAACTGGGACACCTGCCTGGCTTCTAATCCAGTGGCGGCCGAGCAGCCCTTTCACTGAGCCTTGCTGTACAGAGAGGGGCTGGACCACATCCTACCCTTTTCACCCCAAAGGTGCCTTTTCTTTTATGGACTCTGTGTTTTGAAAGATTTTGTCACCCAAAAACTTCAGGTATGAGTGTGGCCAGAGCCGTTCATCACAGACAGAGATGCTCTCTCCACGACGTTCCTTGACATTTGAAAATAGCCTGCAAATCCCATTACCCGCTTTGGGGCCCAGATAGGAAGCGGAGCTGTTGTGTGTCAGGATTACCTGGGGCGCCCTGAGGCCTGGGAGAGGGGAAGGCCTGAGAGGTCTCCGAGGGCCCTCCCACCGAGTCCCTCTGTGCACAGTGACCCTCCTCCCACAAACTCCACCCCCTCCCCGTCCAGCAGCTCCCATCCCACATCCCAGGCACCTCGGCACTCATCACCACCCACATCCACCACCACACAAGGCTGAGTCCGCAGCAGGGGCTACACGAGGAGGTGCCCGGGCTGCTCCGTCCCACCACGTCTCGGTGGGACACCTGCGATTTGGGCCTGGCTCTCATCACTTTGGATACATAGCATCTTGCCGGGCAGCGGCTGCCACAGCCCCTGGCTCCCCAGGAGCTGCACAGAAGCTGGGGAAGCAAAAGCCCTGGAGAGAAAAGTGAGGGGCAAGGGCCTCAGAAGTTATGCCCTGGTTTCGAGGGTCACGTCTGAGCCTCTGCTTCAGGCAAAGAGCAGCACGTGAACAAGAACACACGTGAGCAGCCCCAGGAATTTTCACGGAGGTCTGGGGAGGCAATCCTTGGACAAAGACTCAGGTTCCTGCTGGTACCGGGGGGACGGCTCAGAGCCATTTAATTTAGGCACAGATGTTCCTGTGTCCCTGTGCTCGTCCTGTTGGGAGGGCCCGGGACAGGTCCCGTCTGAGGCTGCGAGCCTCTCCTGCCCCACAGTGCCACCCAGTAGTGGGAAGCCACTAACGCATCCTCGGGCAAGCAGCCTTACGATTCAGTTTGCGCCTTCTCCCCTCTCCGTGTAACTCAATGGGTAAATAGACACTTGAGGAAAGTGAGTCTGTCTTCCCGGCTAATCTCAGGGCTCCGTGCCGCAGACTCAACCCGGGTGCACTCTCTGTCGCTCCCTGCTGGCAGCCCGCTGGGAAGGGGCTCTTTCGTGGTCACCGAGAGTCTGCCACAAGGACATCGATAGGAAAATAAAATGCTTCAGGGACACATCGTCATTAAAGCCTGTCCTAGTAAACTCAAACCAGACTGCCCACAAATCCTTGCTAATAGGAACATGACGGGCCCCAGGGATGGGGGCCCCGTGTCCAGAGGACTGGGGGTGGCAGCCACACTTGGAGGCCTGGGTTCACTTTGGATGAGCCAGAATGAAGGGCCAAGACACATGTCATCTGAGGAGGAGTCCAAGAGAAGTGGAGACATTTAGACTAGAGAAGGCTCACAGGGCTATGGGGATACCTTCAATTCCTAAGGGGCCGTTACGTGGCAGAAGGAACAGACTTTAAATAGTTCCCAGGGGGCAACTAAGGAGCAGGTGCCAGTTAATATGAAGACTCTTCTAGCACTTGTGTGTTTCCACGGTGGAATTCATCTGCCTTGAGACATAGGGAGCCCGTCCATCCCAGGGGGCGTGTCCCCTGAGGCTGCAGGTCGGGATCCCTCCCCTGGGGGAGAGTTGGGCAGAAGAAATAGAGCAGATAGTCCATGATTCTGCAAATTTGGGCTTCAGGAAAGTATCTGGTCCATCATCTTCTCATTCACTGCTGATGGGAGGCTATCGCATGATGATTTAGCTATTGAGGGTGTTACCTATCACTATCCAGATTCGCTTAATCAACCTATAAGGAGGTTTGGCCACATCCCCTAGGGATACTTCTCCAAATGGCATTCATGTCATCCCATTCCATTCTCATCCTTGTTCTTGCCAAAGCACAGTCACTGCCCAGTTCCTGAGCGAGGGACACAGGCTGCTGGGTAACCAAGATGGTGCCTGGATGCCTGGGTCTCCCTTGGGCCCTGGGTTCTGTGACCCCTGCCCAGTGTCCAGAAGCCCTTATGCAAAAACTCACGATTAACTCTGGGTCTCTCTTCACATGCTTTCTCTCCTCTAGGCCACTTTCCCCTCTCTCCATCCACCTTGATCCACTCCAGACTTTAAGTCCATCTCAAGCAGCCATCTCCACTTCAAGGTCTGATGGCCTCTCAGCTTAGCCCTCTTTGGTCCACTGCCACCCCTGACTCGGTCCTCCTCAGTGAGTGAAACCACCATCAGTCTGGTTACTGAAGCCAGAAGTCATTCTTGACCCCCTGCCCCCTTTTCTTCACACTTCACATCTACTCATCATTTGATCCCATCAATTCTATCTCCAAAACATATTTCATATCCACCTATTTCTCTCCATCTTCTCTGCCACCATCTTACTCCATGTCCTCTAACCAATCTCCCACCTCTTGCTCCACTTGAGTCATTGGTTACAGAGAAGGCACAGAGATCCTTTAATCAGATGCCATTCCCCAGCTGAAAACTTGTTGATGGTTTTCTGCTGTGTTGAGAATAAACAGGTTCCTTCCCGTGGCCCCTGAAGTCGTGCAGCACCTGGCCTCTGCCTCTCCCTCACCCGTGTTGTTCTGGCCTTTGGACCAAGTCCTAGAACCCAACAAGCTCTTTCCCCTTTCCTTCTGCCTAAAGCATTCTTCCCTTTAGCCTTCAAGCATCTTCAGAATTGCTCTCAGATAAGGTTTCTCTTCTGTTATTCTCTATTACATTACTCTTTCCTTTATTGCTCTAATCACAATACACAGCTATTCTACTATTTGTATAGGTCTCAATCATCTTTCCCTCCCTCTTCCAAGACTGCAAGCTCGTTAAGGGCAATGACCTTGACAGTCTTTTACATCATTTTCTGTCCAGTGCCTGTCACAGTGCCCGGCCCATAGTAGATGGTCAATAAACACTTCTTGGATGAAGGACTGAGTCTCTCAATCCAATTCTACTGAGTTCTTTGTGCAACTCCTGGTCCTTCGTGCTGGTGCTGCAGAGTGTGGTGCTTGGTCAACATGGAGGAAAAAGGAGACGTGGGCAGTGGTCAGACTGCTCTTCCCCTCCAGGCAAGCAGAGTGTACTGCAGGCAAGACATCCCTGCTGAGATTGAATACGGGGGTGGGGCACCCAACAACGGTTCACGGTCAGGGACTGTGTTAAAAAAAGAGTCAGCTGAAAGTTGCTATAAAATTCAAGTGGCTGGACGACTAAGTTCTCTACTGATGGGAGGAAGGATGTCAAGCCACAACCAGGTAACTGCTTCCGGAGGGAAAACAACTCTTGTAAAAAATTACCCATTTCAATGGGCTTTGGGATCTTTTCCATTAGAAGCCCTTTCTATCAAAGTTCCACAACAGCAATGAGGATCCTGTGTAAGAACTCCCTCTCTCCTCCGGGGACCAGCCGCCGGCAGCAGACTCAGAGATGGGTGGCGGCTGGCAGGTGGCATCACCCTTAGCTGCTGGGCTTCGTTCCAGAGCAGATGTTTGCCTCATCCTGTACCACAGAAGGGGTCCGAGCCTTCAGAAACAGTCTGTGCTCCCTGAAGTAGGGAGCTGTCTGTATGACGAGGAAAATCATCACTCCACCTGGCATTATCTTAAAGTGGTAAGTGATGGCAAATGCTAGAGATACTGGAGAAGGGCGAGGTGGAGAAATGGTCCAGCAGCTGACTTGTGAACTCCATATTTTCACAGCTACACACACTACCTGATGAAGAAATATGGGAAATCAAAACATTTATAGTGATTCTTAACCCCCACTGCCCTGCGATGGGAATTACAGCACTTGGCGCCTGGTAAGCATCAATCTATCATGTTTGCACAGACAGGGCGTGAATTCCCGAGGAGGCAATGGAGCCCCTTTTCTTTCTTCTGTCAAAAACATATTCAAAGGCTTCTAAAGACTGTTCCTGACAATGACCTGTTAGAGCATTTAGAACTTATTTTTATTATGCAAAGTCCTGCAGAATGCAGCTCTCCCTGGCTGCGGGTGGGTCTTACTCAAATTTATTAGCATGCAAAATAATCCTACTCTGTTCCGAAACCTCAAGGCCCAAACTTCACAAAATTACCTCGACTTTTGCTGGAAGACAGAATGTTCAGGAACCACTTGGCCTTTTGGAACTCTGAGATTGAACTTTACAGCAGTCTCAGGCCTGAACTACAAACGCCTGGAGACACACTTGAGCCCGCTGCCTACGTTCAAATCTTGGTTCTGCTACTTCTTAGCTGTGTGACCTTGGACAAATTTCTCAACCTCTCTGTGCCTTAATTTATTCCTCTTTAGAGATAAAAGAATTAGAAGAATACGTGTAAAGGGCTCAGGATGGTGTCTGGCATGTGGCAAGTGCTCTGTAGATGTTGCTGCTATTATTACATTATGACCCTGAAGAGGGGCTTTAGTTAAGAGACAGTGATTGCTTCCACTAATACAGCTCAAAGTCCAGCTAACAAGGGGACTCTGATCTCTAGTAGACTCAGTGTGAACCAGTGCCTGGACCAGGAAATACTGGCTGCTGCCTTGCCCCTGGTCAGACTGGAAATGCCGACTCCTGGGACGGTACAGTTGCCCCGGGGATGGAGACAGCTTGCTGTGCTGATGAGAAGAGTCTCTCCTAAACAACAGGGTGATGTCAGGATCTTGTCTGCAGACCCCGCTGTGGGTGAGAGGGTCAAAGCTGTCTCAGTCCCCCAAGGGCAGGGAGATTTATGTAACCTCTGTATCAATGCCAAGGATATGTCTGGTCTGGAGATGCTGCAGAGTCCACTTAGGAGAAGTTCATGCTGGGGGGAGGGGTCTGCACTGCATCTGTGGGTCTGTCCTCTGTGCCAGGCCAGGAACCACTGCATGTTTTGCGGAGAAGGTCCTCTGAGGTCTTCACCTTGAGTTCGCTGGGTCCCTCAAAGATGTCTGGGGTGGCACCAGGCAACCAAGAGGGGAAGGCTCTAAGAGAGCCAGTGGTGACACTGCCATAGCCCTATTAATCTTCCCAGTGTTCCACTGTCTCCTGTGTGTTGCTGCTTGAAGTGAGGCCACTGGGGCAGTGGTGGGAATCCGCATGGCTCCGGCTGAGGGCTGCTCCGGATAATTTAGGGAACAGAGAGAGCAGATTATACCAGCAACTGAGGAAGGCAGCCACAAAAAAGCAAGACAGACATTGCTTATGGTCTTCCTTTGAAGAACAAAAGCAAAGAAAATTGGCTCACCCGTGAGAGAATGAAGCGATAACCATGTACTGAGCAGAAATCCCAAGCCTGAGCCTGCTCACCCAGGAAAAGTACCGGATCCCGAAGAATAAAACTGAACTATGCGAGGCCTCTGAATAGCGAAAGGTTTTACTTTAAAATGCTTTGTAAAGGGACGTTAGCACTTGTAGAGAAGAAACAAATGCACAGCCCAGGGAGACGTCTTGTCTTCAGGCTGCCTGTGCTTGCCCTGGAAGCCTCTGCTGAGCCCTGAGTCCACAGCCAGGAGACGGCGAGGGTAGCTCCCGTCCCAGCCTGTAGGTCCTCTTGGCTGTTACAAGTCAAGTGTGGCTTTCTTTTAGGCTCCCAGAGGCCATGGTTGGAATTTAAGACCTAAATTTCAGCCTTCTGGGTCCACACAATCTCAGATCCACCTGGGCAATGCTAGATTTATCTCACTGGGTCTAGGTTCCAACCTCAGGAATATCTCCCCTGTCACCCCCTCGCTCAAGCCCCAGTGACCACCCAAGGGCATCAGTTTGTTTCAGGAAGAACCCATTTATGCTCTCTGCTCTTCACTTTACTGTCATTTGGTAGGAGATTGGCAACCATTGACAAAGCTGCCCCAGGTCAAAACAATGCAGAACTGACAAGGGTCTGGATCACCTTGGGTGTCAGGAGGAGACAGATGGTACTCACTCAAACGGGGTAGTTGAGAATCTAACAAAGAGGCTACTGGTAAAGGTACCACAGAGTTTAGGGAAACCCATGAAGGAAGACACAGTCCCCAGGGCAATAGCCCTGGTCTTAGCCTGAAGGGGCAGGGAACACAGCTGTGAGGGAGCGCTGCCGGCAGGAGCTCAGATCTATAGAAAGAGAATGCAGTGACTTCCCAGTGGCCCAGCACTGGGGGAATCAAGGCCTAGACCTCTCCCCTCCCTGAGTGCCTGTTGGTGTCCCCCACTGACAGAAGCCCAGCGAAGCCAGAGGCCAAGGGAGCCTGTTAATTCACTCCTGAAAGATCACTTCTCTGAGTGGAGAGGGCAGAGCAGGGCAGAGTGGTTCTGGAGGGGCAGATGGAAAATATCCAGCCCAGGGTCATTTCCCAGAGGCCACAGCTTCTTGGTCTCCAGCCAAGTGCAGCCATTATGGAACACAACTTCCCTGGCCAATTTCAAAGCTCTGCTTACTGCTGGGAATGCGTGTTTGAACAAAGCCTTTATTCTCTATTCCAACAGCAGGGCTGGAATTTAAAAAGCTTCATTTTCAAGACTGGCTGCTTTCAATCTTTCTAACCTGGAACTTACATTTTGGAGTCAAACAGAATTATTTAAACAAAGCATTTCAGTGATAAGCACAAAGTGTTTTGAATTTTTTCTCCTTTCCCCTCCCTACGCAGCATAACATTCCTGCTCAAAATGTCAGGACTATTCTGTGGCCACCTCTTACAACCGGCCTCTCTCAGCTTCCATTTCCCCGGGTCTTTGTTCTTCAGCCTGTGTCCTCACCCAGGTGTGCTGCTGTCCAGGCCACGAGAGGCCAGTCCTAATGCAGACTGGCCTAGGACAGGGACCTCTCTAATTACCCCAGGAGCACTTTCGTCCTCTGACTCCTGCTTCCGGGTTTGGCAGAACCATGTGCCGTTATCCAACCAGTCTTCCTTATTAATTACACTTTGTTCTTTTTGCTCCCCTGACCCCAACCCATTTTCCTGTCTTCTGTGATTTAAGTCCGTCTCTGCCATCCTCTTGTTCTCCTCAGCTGAACTTCTCCCCAGCCCCCGGCTGGCATTTATCTTTTATCATATTCCTACTGCCTTGACCTGTCTTTTACTCAAGTCAGAGTGTTGACTGGCATTTGCATTCCTTGGAAATAACACCTGCTCTGCACTGTCCTGGGCAGACTGTGTCCCTGTGGGTCATAACGAAGCCCAGCCCTCCATGCCGTGGTGCACAGGAGGTGTCAGAGTGATTATCAGTGCCCTGGAGTGGGCCTAGCAGTCACTGAAAACACATCTGAAACAGAAGAGTAACTATTTTCACAGCCATGAAAGTAAATGGAGAAAGCAAGGCCACAGATCCCCAGATAGTAAAGAGGTACACAGTTGGAAAACAAAGCTCACATATGGCCTGGCCCAAGTGTGTTCCATACAAATAAATAACAAATAGAAATAATACGAATATTCTCTTTAGAAAGAGTGAGCTAAGTCCCGGTCAAAATGATTCCATGTAGATCAAGTGAAGGTCTGCACAGAGGACAGCTAATAGAACGCATTTTCTGGTAGATGGACAGCTGGCCTGGCCTGGTGCTGGGGTGGGAAAAGGTACAGATGTACTAAAACGTTATAAAATGACTTCACCTTTCACTTAGTGCTTAGTTCTGGACCTTTGCTCAAGTTTACTGAGCAGAATCACTAATTTAAGACTGAAGAGAATGGTACAGATGAACCGGTTTGCAAGGCAGAAATAGACACAGATGTAGAGAACAAACGTATGGACACCAAGGGGGGAAAGTGGGGGGTGTGATGAACTGGGAGATTGGGATTGACATATACACACTAATAAATGTAAAAGAGATAACTAATGAGAACCTGCTGTATAGCACAGGGAACTCTACTTTGCTGTACGGTAGAAACTAACACAACATTGTAAAACAACTATACCCCAATTAAAAAAAACAAAAAGACTGAAGAGAAATGTGGATAGAAATTTGGATACTATTCAATTTAACAAGAGTTCTCCAATACATGATAGAGAAGAAGGTATCACCATGAAAGTAAGAGCAGTTTTGAACACAGGAACTATCCCATTTTCGGGCCCAGGGGAAGGACAGAATCCAAGCCACTGTCTCGGTTGGCTTTTCTGCCGGGAGACCAGTCACCTCACCTCTGCCTCTGGGAGCACCTCTGGGAAACGTAAATCTCCACTCAGCTGAGACTGGCTTCTCTGTAGGTGAACAGAATACGCTCCTCAAAGATGGCTCACTAATCCCGGAGAGATGGTTTACGGGCTCCTGGCAGGATTGGAAGTAATAGTCAGGAAGGAGAAAGACCTTGAAGAAGCTTCAACTCCAGTTTTGAAGTAAAGCTGGCAGATTCCCCCGGGGAAGCACATTGAAGGCACTGAGAAAATACTGGCCAAACTACTCAGCCAGGGGCAACATACGTCAGTGTTATCTCTGACCCATTTGGAGGCTGGACGGTGTCTTCCAAATTGATCACGAGAAGCACGTCTACTACCTTCAGCCATTGAGGGGATTTATGTGCAACTAGGACCTGCTCAGCTGGCCAGGTGTGGGGCATTTTGGAGGCTTAAGTGACAATCCCACGAGGAGCTGGAATGAACCTAGGTTACTTACTTTATAAAGGCAAAAGCAGATGCAAATTGCTTCCTCAGAGCTTGTCTGTGAGGCCAAGGGAAGCATCTCTTCACCCAGTGTGACCTAGAATGACAAAACTATTTGTCCAGCTGCAAAGGAGAGACCTATAATACTAAGAGGAATGATGTACCTTCCCCTGTGTCCAGCCTCATGACCATCCCCAAAGATGTGTGCCTACCTTTGCAGCAGCAGGCCAAGCTCAAAATTTGCTTTTTAGGGCTTAGAGGACCTGATTATAGTCACCTCTGGTTCACGTAAAAATTAACGTGTGTGGGTGACATCTGGTTTTTTATTGATTCGATCGATACGTTGGGAATTTAGCAGCATGTTAATGGCAAACAGTTACAAAATCTATTTTTCTACATTTAAAGTAAGCTGTCTTAAACCATCTACAGCAACCTAAAATTACAAGAACACATGTGAATGGCTGAAGCACTTCTGCTGTTATGCTTATAGACAAGTTTATTAGTAATTTCCTAACAAATCTTCTAGTGCAAAGTGCACATAATCATTTGGAACCTCCACTGAGGTTCTGGCTCTCAGTTTCCCCTACAAATAATTGTGCCTAAATGTAAGAATCTGAAGTACAACCGGACAAGTGTGCCCACAGCCTTGCTTTGAGGGCATCCACTCCTCTGAACAACTCTCGAAAACACCTTGAGTTGATTTCAGCTGCACAAGCCATCAGGCCTGTTGCTGGCTGTCCTTTAACCCCACTTTGGAGTTGACTGCTTCAATTTTAAAACTGGTGCAAACACTTGGCAGGGCTCAGGGTGGCTGAAACGCTGAAAGTTCGGCATACTATTGTCCTTTTCCCCTCCTAAACCCTCATTGCACTAGAAAGAGCAGCTCTGTTTCTGTACTGTTCAGCGTTGTTTGAGTTTCTTTTTGGTTCTAGGCAGGGCAATGGATTTAGCAGTGCCTCTGGGTGCTGTTCCTTGCCCTGAAGTCGTGGGGGGTTTCTCTATTTCTCCCTTGAGTTCAACTGAAGGGAGTCTGCTAGATATGTAACTTGAGTAACTCATGTCCGAGTCATCCATGTTTTCCTTCTTACTGGGCACAGAAGTCTTTTCATAAGCAGTGGGCTAGGGAAAAAAAAAAAAAAAAAAAGGCCTGGATTAATTTTGCAGACACAAAGCAATCTACATCAATTCAAAGAAGCGAGGGGCTACAAAGTTGTCTAGGATGTGCAAGTTGGAGCTCTCTTCGGACGTGAAATATAAACTAATCACACTGTGAAACTGTTATTGAATGCCAAAGAAAGCTCCTTTAGCATCTTCAAGAAAACGGAATTGTTTAGTGTCTGGGATAGAGCAAACTACAGGCACAACTTCAAATCCACTGCCCTGCAAAATGAAAGTAAAACCTGGTACCATTCACATAGGCAAGTCCATCTGGACACAGTTGTAATCATTCATCTTTCCAGATTTCTAGATGAGCTTTGACATGTGTGTGGATTCCCTGACAAGCACATCATGATTATTCTTTCTAACCTGGGTATAAAGTTGCTGCATGTGGCCCACTCCTCACATGCTCACCATTCTCTGCATTGATTCCAGGGACTGGCTTCTAACCCCAGTCACACCACTTGGGCAGGTCTGAAGACCTTTTGTAGTCTTGATGCCTCACTGTTAAATGAGGAAAATGGTATTTGCACATTTACTACATGGGCTTATTATGAGAATGAACTAAGGTGGTGGCCACGAAAGTACTCTGTGAGCTTTAAAGCATGAAACAAGTAGAAGGAATTTTAACAGGCAACTGTGTTTTCTCAGGTCACTGCACCCCACAGTGGAGGAAACGGTCTCTAATCCTGCTGTTGTGAGGGAAGCAGAGTCCATTTTGACCTTAGACCCATTTTAGAAATGCTCACTTCCCATTAAATGAAGCTGGGCATAGAGTTCTAAAATAGCAGAGAACGTCTCAGGAGACCGGCACAAGCAGGATGGGGGATGAGACAGGAGCTATAGATGCAGCGAGTTCTCATTTACACAGAATGAGCTCGGAAAGGTCTCATAAGTTTAATACTCTGGTTAACTGAAAGCATACACATGAGTTAATAATCAGGTTAACAATTTTCAAAGAAGGTGAAAAGATTACATATAACACAAAACAAATAAACCTGGTGTGTGCGTGTGTTGTTTTTTGATCACTCTTGTGATACAAGTGACCATGTTTTATACACAGTAGCAGTACGTATTTGTCCAATGAATAAATGAACTCCCAGGGCTGCAGCAAAACCTCAGGTCATTTATGGATTTTTGGTACCTCTATTTCGAGAAAAGAGAAAATTTACCAGATGTTTGCTTACTGCAGACAGTCCTTAAATAGGTGCTTCTTCAAACTATCATTCTTGTATGACCTTATAACAGTATATGCTAATTCTTGAGCTGGTAATTTTGCACATTGAAAAATTAATTTGTATAAATTTGGAAAAGTAAAAAGGTCCTTTTCTGTATAGATGCATTTTCTCAGGAAAATTTCTGGGTTGCTTCTCTGTGTATTCTTTCAAGAAACAGAAAACAAAATGTGTTAGCCTTCAGTAATACAGGTTGTGTCTTCTCCTTGAAAACTCCTTACGTTTAGCAACAGGGTGAGAGTAAAACACCCCTGATGTTCCAGTGTCCAGCTAAAGACAAGCTGCTCTGTTTAGTACAGAACTGGTCCCTAGCTTGGACATTTCAATTCATAAAAATTTAAGTCACTTGACATACAAATCATTTGAAAAGGTGAATCTAAGTTTAACCTCTCTTTTGACATTTCCACCTCTTGAGTTATCACCTGAGTAGTTGAGGAAATGGTTTTCATCATGTCCACTACAACAAATAATCTATAGAATAGGAATAGAGACTCAGTCATTTTCTTTTTAATGTGTTCATATTCATATCTGGTTTAACATTTCCATTCTTCTTCACTGTTCCATTTGCTAATTAATGTACTTGAGTCATTAAAGTAGACTCAGAAGTTGAAGTCACTGGGAAGAAATACTCAGAAAGTCTCTATGGGCAGGATTAGTGATATAGATATTGTCTTCTTTTTTTCAAAAACACTGAAGGCTCTGATTTCTTCCTGGATAAGATATCTTAAGATAATTTGCAGGATCTTCTGGCACAGTGGAAGGAAAAAGGAAACTAAACTAAACTAAGCTTCAGTGTAGGAACATATTTCTCAGTTTCATTCTAGAGCAAGATGAGAAAATGATATTACTCAGCCACATTTATCTATTTTATTTACTTATATATAATTTTTAAGTGAATCAGTTTTTAAATAGGTAGTACATCCCCATGATTTAATATTCACAGTGTTCAAAATCTCCTCCTTGCCCCCTAGTTAACTCAGCTCTGCCTCCCATCCAAGACAACGAATACTATCAGTTTACAGTGCACATTTCTGAAGAGATTTTATGGAACTTCAAGCAAATATTAGGCAGAACCAAATGGAAGTCGTCATCATTTTTGCAGGTCAAAACAGCCTAATACTGGCAATTTCATATGGTTCAATCTAATCCATATATTGACGCACTTTACTCTCACTTTTTTACACAAATGGTAGCCCACTGTAAACACTTTTTTACACCTTGCTTTTTTTTTTTTTGCGGTACGCGGGCCTCTCACTGTTGTGGCCTCTCACGTTGCGGAGCACAGGCTCCTGACGCGCAGGCTCAGTGGACATGGCTCATGGGCCCAGCCGCTCCGCGGCATGTGGGATATTCCCGGACCGGGGCACGAACCCGTGTTCCCTGCATCGGCAGGCAGACTCTCAACCACTGCGCCACCAGGGAAGCCCCCTTGATCTTTTTAAACTAACAATTATCTTGAACATCATTCCATGTCAATACATAAAAGAGCTCTCATTCTTCTTTCAGCTATGCAATGTTCTCTTGTTTGAATGTACCATAATTTATGTAGCCAGTTCCTTGAGAATGGACATTCAGGTTGTTTCCAATCTTAACTAGTAAACATAATGCTGCTGTGAATAACCTTGTACTTGTGTCATTGTGTACATGTGTAAATAATATATCTACAGGATATACATTTTAGAAGTAGAACTTCTGAGTTAAAAGTTGTATGGATTTGTGATTTTGCAAGACATCACCGTATTGCCTTCTACTGCAGTTGTACCAACTTATACTCTTACCAGCAACATTATGAGTACCTATTTTCTTATTTCTTTTTCAGTTTGGTATTTAATACATATTAAAACTAATATAGTCAACCACTTTTTTGTTATTATGAATCTATTTTTTTAATTGAAGTATAGTTAATTTACAATGTGTTACTTTCACGTGTATAGCAAAGTGATTCAGTTATACATATATTCTTTTTCAGATTCTTTTCCATTACAGGTTATTACAAGATATGAGTATGGTTCCTTGTGCTATACAGTAGGTCCTTGTTGTTTACCTATTTTATACATAGTAGCATGTATGTGTTAATCCAAAACTCCTAATTTGTCTCTCCCCCTGCTCCGAGTATCCCCTTTGGTAACCCTAAGTTTGTTTTCTATGTCTGTGAGTCTATTTCTGCTTTGTAAATAAGTTCACTTGTATCATTTTTTTAGATTCCACATATAAGTGATATTACATATTTACCTTTCTCTGTCTGACTTACTTCACTTAATATGATAATCTCTAGGTCCATCCATGTTGCTGCAAACGGCATTATTTCATTCTTTTTTTATGGCTGAGTAATATTCCTGTGTGTGTGTGTGTGTGTGTGTGTGTGTGTGTGTGTGTGTGAGAACCACATCTTCTTTATCCATTCATCTGTTGATGGACATTTAGGTTGCTTCCACGTCTTGGCTATTTTAAATAGTGCTGCTATGAACACAGGGGTGCATGCATCTCTTTGAATTATGGTTTTCTCTGGATATATGCCCAGCAGTGGGATTGCTGGATCATATGATAGCTCTATTTTTAGTTTTTTAAGGAACCTCCATACTGTTCTCCATAATGGCTGCACCAATTTACATTCCCACAGTGTGGGAGGGTTCCTTTTTATCCACACCCTCTCCAGCATTTATTATTTGCACACTTTTTAATGATGGCCATTCTGACTGGTATGAGGTGATATCTCATTGTAGTTTTGATTTGCATTTCTCTAATAATTATTAGTGATACTGAGTATCTTTTCATGTGTCTTTGGCCATCTATATGTCTTCTTTGGAGAAATGTCTATTTAGGTCTTCTGCCCATTTTTTGATTGGGTTCTTTGGGGGGTTTTTTGTATTAAGCTATATGAGCTGTTTGTATATTTTGGAAATTAATCCCTTGTTGGTAGCATTGCTTGCAAATACTTTTAGTCAACCATATCTTAATTGAGCTTCAAAATCAGCCTAAAACTGGCTGCATGGAAACAAATCACAATGTTCGTTCCTTAACTCCCTGGTAACATCAATGCAAGCCTATTTACCTAAATGCAAATACTTATTGCAAATGCTTAAAAGCTTCTGTGTATATGTGTGTACCTTGTAAAATATTATGTATGTACTTTACCATTTCTCTTTGCTAATTTGCAGTTTCATTAAGTTTAGGGTGCCATTATTTAGGAATCAGAATCCTAAGAGCTTTCCTAAAGACTGAGTCTCCCTTCTTAAATGTCCCCTCACTAAAACCGTTCTCTGATGCTAATAAAACACGGATGAAGGCTGGCCCACATGATGCCCTTCAGGCCAAGTTACAGCTTTCTTCACCAAGAGTCAAGCCTCTCATCTCCTTGGAATATAAACAGCCAAGGCGAATTCCAACTTCCAGGCTTTTCTCTAGGATTTTTAAAAGGATTTCTTCTGTAAGTGATAGGCTACCTAAATTTTAAGTTTGTATTTTTCTTCTCTCATAGTTGATGGGATTCTTCAGGGATCTATGCTGTAACTGATGCAATTTTACAGTTTTGTAAGAAATGGAAAGTGAAATTTCCAGAGAAATGGAAAGTGAAATTGCCAAGGCTATAGAAGTTACTAAGATCTTCCAGGTCATGAAAGGCGTATAGAAGGTGATGAGCTCCCATAAGATTGTACAAAGCGGGAGAAAGATGAGAGAGGAATTTCAATATCCAGTTCTAGAGGGAAAGAGTCTATCTAAATGATCATTGTCAGTCTGTTGGTCATAATTATCAGTCCAAAAGAGGATTTAAAAAACACTGTAGACTGTTTTCCAAGAGAGGATTTAAAAATCATTGTAAACTGTTCTCTAAAGATACTGTTGTAATATACCATTTCACAGTGACCAAGAGAACCTGGCTATCATCAGAAAGCATCTTAGAAATCAAAGAAAAAAATTCTTCTATCCTTATTTATCATGAAGAATTCATATCTGAAATACTGCAACCAGTCTGAATAGATATAAAGGGACCAGAGAAGGTTTACAGACAGGCTACTGATGTGCTAGTGGAGGTTCTCACACACACACACATATATATAATCACAATTTTAAAATGCAGAAGGGGTAAGATTTCAGCACTGGGAAGCTAGACAGCATCTCTGAGTGCTACAGTCAGGATGGTTACACCAGGGGTTCCCCCAAGCAGCATTTCAGTTGTTCCTCATCTTTGACAGACTCTTACCATGTGGGACTGCTGAAGAATAGTCATTCCTACTAGAGGCACAATGATAGAAAAGATGACCTTACAAGGTTCCCTCTGGTTCCATCTTTTTGTGGTTTAGCACCCTGGGCCTGATTTCTCCAGATGATATTATTAATCTTGAAATGGGGGTTCCATGTGTGCAAGGGGAGATATATAACCAGAAGAAATGGGCTAAACACACATATTTCATTATTCACTGGCATAACTTCAACTTGATGAACACATCTGGTGATAATGGATGCAAAACCTGTAAGCTCTAGGCATATCCCTGCAAGTTAATACCAGTGCACAATTACTAGAAACTGTTACCATTTCTCTAAATTTTGAGTAAAATACATGCTATTTAAGTCAAGTGGTTTATCACCATAGCAACCATTTCTAGAGTCACACATTCAAATTATAGGCCTGCACAAGGTCCAAGTGACAGAATATTCGGATATAAGTTTTCAGCTATAGTTTTACTTGCAATGGTCACCCACTTTCTTTCACATTCCTGTGGTTTTTGGAAGGAAGAGGAAGGGGAAAAAAAAAGCAAAGGGAAGAAGAGAAATTGACTTCCAAACATAGATTTCTTATATAAGCCTACCCACATAAAGAGCAGGGCCTTCTATGGCGTTAATGAAAACAAAATCTAACTTGTAAATTAGAGAAAGATATAAATATCTCTCTTTTCTTTTTAATTAAAGTATAATTTACATACAGTAGAATGTGCAAATCTCAAAAGTATAGTTTGATGAGTTTTGATAATGCATAGAGCTATATAACCAACACCCCAATCAAGAAATAGAACAATTACCCAAGAAGTTCCTTCATGCCACATTCCAGTCAATTCCCTCCCATCCTGGGGCTATAAGTGTTCTGACATTTTTCAACATAAATTACTTTTGTTTTTTCTAAAACTTCATATAAACAAAATAACGTACAGTATGTACTCTTTTGTGCCTTGTTTCTTTTGCTTAACATGCTTTTTAAATTTTGTTTTGTTTTGTTTTGTTTTTTGCGGTACGCGGGCCTCTCACTGTTGTGGCCTCTCCCGTTGCGGAGCACAGGCTCCGGACGCGCAGGCTCAGCGGCCATGGCTCACGGGCCCAGCCGCTCCGTGGCATGTGGGATCTTCCCGGACCGGGGCACGAACCTGTGTCCCCTGCATCGGCAGGCGGACTCTCAACCACTGCGCCACCAGGGAAGCCCCAACATGCTTTTTTTAATTGAAATTTTTATTGAGATAGTTATAGATTCTCATAGTATTATACCATTTATGAGATTCATCTGTGTATTAGCAGTTCATTCCTTTTTACTGTCAAGCAGTATTCCATTGTATGAATATGTCACAATTTGTTTATCCATTCTTCTATTAATGAATATTTGGGCTGTTCCCAGTTTGGGGCTTTTTTTATATAAAGCTGCTATAAACATATTCTACTAATCCTTTTTTGAACTTACATTTGGGATTGCTGGGTAAATGCTAAGTAAATGCTTAACTTTATAAGTAACTGCCCAACTGTATTCCAAAAGGACTGCACCATTTTGTATTCCCACCAGCAATGTAGGAAAATTCCAGTTGCTCCAATATTTGCTAAAATTTCGAGTTGTCAGTCCTTTTAAATTTTGGGCATTCTAGAAAGATTGTAGTGATATGTCATTGTAACTTTTCCTGATATCATTTGCATTTTCCTGATAACTAATGATGTTGCACTTTTTTTATATGCTTATTGACTACTGATACATCTTTCTATCTGAAGTGTCTGTTCAAGTCTTATGGCCATTTAAAAAAATTAGTTGTCTTTTTATTATTGAGTTGTAGGAATTGTCTTTATATTCTGCATACAAGTCCTTTGTCAGATATGTTTATTGCAAATATTTTTTCCCTGTCTGTGGCTTGCCTATTTCTTTTCTTAATATGCTTTAGATGAGCTAATATGTTTACTTTTGCTGAAGTCTATTTTATCCATTTTTAAAGGGCTTTCTGTGTTTTAAGAAATCTTTGACTACTCTCTGGTTGGAAGATATTATCCTATGTTTTCTCATAAGAGCTTTATAGTTTAGCTTTTAAACTAATTTCTGTATACAGTGTAAGCTGGGGGGGGGTCAAAGTTATTATTTTCCCATATAGATGTACTATTATTCTAGCACCATTTATTGAAAAAACTATCCTTTCTCCATTGAATGGCTTTGAAAGATCTGTAAAATATCAACTGACCTCATAAGTGTAGGTCTCTTTCTAGACTCTCGATTTTGTTTCATTGATCTATTTATCTACTCTTAAACCAATATCACACTGTATTGATTACTGAAGCTACACAGTAAATGTTGAAATCAGATCATATAAGTTCTCCAACTTTGTTCTTTTCATGTTATTTCGGCTGTTCTAGGTCTTACATATTCCCCAATAAATTTTAGAATCAACTTGTCAATTTCTATCAGAAAAGCAAAAAGCCCTAGATTTCACTTGGGGTTGCTTTAAAGTTATAAATCAGTTTGGGGAGACATCTTAATAGTATCAAATCTTCCAATCCATGAACATGGTATATCTCTCCATATATGTCAGCCTTCTTCAATTCCACTCAGCAATATGGTGTGGGGGTTGGTATATATATTTCACATATATTTTGTTAGATCTATCACTAATATTTTATGTTTTACAATAATATGTTAAATGGTTTAAAAAGCTTTTGTTTTCCAATTGTTCATTGCTAGTATATAAAAATACAATTCATTGTTTTGTATACAAATCTTGCATCTTGCACTTTAAGTTCAATTTCTGAAGATTCCTGGGGATTTTCTATGTACACAACCATGGCATTTGCAGGTAGCCACAGTTTTATTCTTCCTTTCCAATCTATATAATTTTATTTCTTTTACTTGCCTTGTTGCATTGGCTAAGACCTGTAGTACAATGTTAAAAAAAAAAGTAGAAAGGACATCCTTGTCTATCTCCTATCTTCAGTGGAAGTGTTCAATATTTCACCATTAAGAATTATATTAGCTTTAGAGGGGTTTTCTTTTCTTTTGGTAAAAATCCCTTAGTATGTAAAAGAAAGTTCCCATCTGTCCCTAACCTGCTGAGGGTTTTTCTCATGCTTGAGTGTTGAATTTTATCAAATGGTTTTTTCAAAATTATTGAGATAACTATATGGCTTTTCTCCTTTACTTATTAATATGGTACATTACATTGATGGATTTTTGGATGTTAATCCAAACTGACATTCCTGGAATATACTATACACTTGATCATAATGTTATGCCTTCCTTATAAATGAGTTGGGAAATAGTCTCAACAGTTTGTGTCATAAGCTTTCTCCTCTTTCCTTCTTAAATATTTGGAAGAACTAACCAGTGAAATCATTTGGGACTGGAGTTCTCTACACCTGCAAGTTCTCAATTACAAATTCAGTTTTTAAAAAATAAGAATAGAACTATTTAAATTTTCTATTTTTGTGTATCTGTTTTGGTGTATTTTAAAGGAATTTGACCATTTCATATAAGTTTTCCAATGTATTAGCATTAAATGATTCATAATATGTTCTTTTAAAAATTATTTCCTTCCTACTATTTTTGTTAGGAGGGTGCTTAATTTGATGTTCTTTTTCTAGCTTATTGAGATGAAAGCTTAGTTCTTATTATTATTGCTACTGTTTTAAACAGTCAACATTATTTTATATTTACTCACATATTTACTTTTGCCAATGCCCTTCATATTTTCCTACAGTTACTTTCATCTGGGATCATTTTCTTTCACCTTGAAACTTTTCTTTTAGTATTTCTTATAGTAAGATAGGCTGGTAAAAATTCTCTCGTCTTTTACATATTTGAAAACCTTTTCATTTTTATCTTTGAAGGAAATTATCACCAGATACAGAATTCCAAGTTGGCAGGTTTTTTGTTTTGTATTGTTTTCCATTTAGCAGTTTAACAATATAATTCCTTTGTCTTCTGGCTTCCATTATTTCTGTTGGGCTGTCAAAAGTTGCTCCTTTGATGACAACGTGCCCCCACCCTCTACCCCAGATGCTTTCACAACTCTCTCTCTCTAATCTAAAGAACTAAAGGATGGAATTCAAAGCAACCACAGACACCAAAGAATAGTGAGCAAATTCTTTAAAGGAGATAGCCAGAAAGGGGGAATCCTAAATTCTGCTCAGCTAAAGATAAATGAACCAACCTAAGATTTGAACTGCTGGCTAAGAGGCAATATTCAGTTTTTATCCAATCAACTAATTGCCTGCTAAAACAGAAAGGTCAACACTTTTTGGAGGAACATAGTCAAATCAAGAGCCGGTACAACACAACTTTTCCAATGTCTAGGATACAATCCAAAATTCCTCAAATTCCTCAACAGAAATAACAATCAATAGAGACAGACCCTGAGATGACCCAGATATTGGAATTAGCAAACAAGGATTTTAAAGCAGTTATCATCACTATTATCAATGATGTAAAGTGAAAATTTATTTGGTGAATAAAGCAGCTCTCCATAAAGAAATAGAAATAATAAAAAAGAATCAAATGAAAATTTTAGAATAAAATATAATATCTGAAATTAAATATTCACCAGATAGGTTTAACAGGAACATGGAGACAACAGAGCAAACAGTAAAACTGAAGACAGATCAATAGAATGTATCCAATTTAAAGAACAGATTGAAAAAAATCAATACAGCCTCAGGGACTTATTCAACAATATCAAATGGTCTAACATACCAGTAATTAAGACTCTCAGAAAAAAATAAGGAAAAAGTAATCACAAGACTTCCTAAACTTAGCAAAAGACAGAAATACAGATTCAAGAAGTTCAGCAAATCCCAAGCAAGATAAATGTGAAGCACATTCCTAGCAATATGATTGTCAAACTGCTGAAAACCAAAGATAAAGAGAGAATTTCGAAAACATTCAGAGAAAAGTGACACATTACATATACGAAAAGAACATTTCAAATGACCAGTGACCTCTTATCAGAGAATCTGGATTCCAGAAGGCAGAAGAATAACATCTTTAAAGTGTGGACCAAAATTACCTGTCAAACCAGAGCTCTGTAAACAGAGAAAACGTCCTTCAAAAATTAAGACAAAATAAAGACATTTTTAGATAAAAGAAAACTGAGCGAATTCATCACTAGCAGACATGCAATACAAGAAATGCAAAGGAAGTTCATAAGGCTGAAGGGAGATGATACTAAATGGAAGCTTAGATTTTCAGAAAGGAAAGAAGAGCATCAGAAATGGTAAATATCTGGGTAAATATAAAAGACAATTTTCCTTTTAATGTCTTGGAAATACAACTATTTAGGGCAAAAATTAAAACATTGTTTTGTAGGGTTTATAATTACATAGATGTAATACATGTGACAATTATAGCATAAAGGCAGGATAAGAGATGAGTGGAACCAAATTAATACATTTGAAATTGAAGCAATATTTTTTATAACCCAACCCAATGGGTTGGTTCTCCACAGGGGAAAATATACATAGCATATACTACAAGCTATAATCTCTAAGGGGAGCTGAGCAGAAGCCAGGCTTGGGAGAGCAGGGAAATGATTTGAAAGGATTCACTAATATATCCCTTCAACCATAGACGTCTGGCTAAACCCGTGGTGAAACCTAAGCCTTACACAGGAGATTCTACTGGGAATAGAAGTACAGACAAAAGCCTTATTGTTTACGGAAGTCTATGAATCCAAACTAGCAACGGGAATTGCCAATAGCATTAGATCAAACAACAACAGGTCAAAATTCATGTTAGCACAATGAATAACTAGTACCTGTATTAGTCAGCTATTGCTGCAGCTATGCTACTGTGTTTGGGAGGTCCCCAGGTTCCATTATTCACTAGGAGGACTCACAGAACTCAGCATATAGTTGTACTCATTGCTATGATTTATTATAGTGAAAGGATGCAGAGCACAATTAGCAAAGTGAAAAGACACTTGAGGAGAAGTCCAGTGGAAACCATGTTTAAGCTTCTAAGAGTCCTCTCCCAGGAGTCACATAGGATGCACTTAATTACCCCAGCAAGAAGTTACGACAACACATGTGAAATGTTGTCAACCAGGGAAGCTCTAAGAGACTCAGCACCCACGGCTTTTATTGGGAGCTGGTCATATAGGCAACCTCTGCCTAGCACCTAGCAAAATCCCAGACTCCCAGAAGGAAAGCAGGTGTTCAGCATAAACCATATTGTTTGCACAGTTTAGGCAGAATTGATCATTCTTATCAGTTAATGGTAGCCACTGTTCCAAAATCTAAGTTCCCAAAAGCCAGCCAAGGGCCAACCTGGCAAGCAGGCCTTTTCAAGGATAGCAGTTTATGCCTGCTATGTTAACTCTTTTCTGTACAACTACCTAACAAAGAACTGTAAGAGTCTCAGTATGTTATAACAATAAACATTAATTTTTGCTTGGTGGTGCTAGGCTAGACTTCAGGCTTTGTACTGGGTTCAAGTCTGTTCACAGATCTTCATAATTCCAGGAACTGTGGCTTCTGCAGTCATGTTCTTCTCACGTCAGGTGGCAGAAATATAAGAGAGCAAGCTAAATCATGCAAACAATTTTAAGGTCTCTGCTTACATCACACCTCTTAACATTTCATTTGCTAAAGTCAGTCATATAGCTAAGATCAACATTAGTGAGGTGAGAAAATATACATCTACTCTAATAGGGAGAAAAACCACATGGCAAAGGGTATGAATGTACAGATCCCTTACAGAGGTTTTAAATAATTGGGAAAAATAATCCAATCTACCACAGTGCCCTAGGGATCTCACCAAACTCAGAGGGCAAACGAGGTTGGAAGCATCATCTTACCACTTTTGAAAATGATATTTCTTAGTTTGTTCATTAGTTTATTCCCACACCTATGCCCAAAGGAGCCTTAAAGCAGACAAGAAAGAACATGGAATTTTAGCAATATCCTATGCAAGTTCTTTAGCAACATAATAATAAAATTAATAATAGCTAACATTAATGAGTGCTTACTATATGTCAAGAGTGTTACATGCATGATTTCATTTAGTCCTTGGTTGATGTCATTATTTTTCCCATTTTAGATATGAGGAAACAGAGGCCTAGACACTTACCCAAGGTCCTAAAGCTTATAAGTGGTGAAGCCAGGATTTGAATCCAGGCAGCCTAGATCTGGAGCTTGTGCTTTTAACCAGTAGGATATTTTAAATGGAATGCTTGGGCATATATGCTAGATTACAATGCTTCAATATTGGAGTGTAAAAGTGTGCCATAAACATGGAAGCACCACCAAATTTTCACATGATTCACATGGGCTCGGGGAACTAAGATTTAATATGTTAAGAAAAGAAAATTTTTATCTTACTCAACTAAAATACTAAGAAAACTTGACTTTTTCCTCACAGCAACAGGTCAATATACCACATAGTTCAACTGTTTAATTTCAATCTTATTTAAATTCAAATATTCCTTGACTTTGCAGAACTGCTAATGAATACATTTCATTGATCAAAATAATTTTCAAAGCTTCTAAGCCAGCTTGCCTTTCTACTTTCTAGACTAGATAAAGTATCTGCTACACATACCATCTCCTATGATTCTGTAAAGGCCATGTTTTTTCAGTCAAGAAAAATGATCACAAAAATCTTCCATTTTCACTAAACAAGTATATTCAAGACTGTGTTCAATAAACAATTTAACAACTAAGAAGTTTTTCCTTTATGAAGCAAGAATTCTGTAATGCAAATATACTTCTATCACATCCAGAGTTGCTAGTCCCTCCCTCTATGGTTATGGGGGGGTGCATTTTAATTACAGACATTCACTTCTCTTCAATTGTCTTCTGAGCTTAATGAACAATGAAAGTACCGTACTACTTATCGGAAATCACTAAGAATCGAACGTCGAAAGGCATGTTCCTGCAATAAGCAATGGTCTGCTAAGTGTCTCATTTGAAGATGAGTAAATGCTGCTGTAGGAATTAAGTCTAGGGTCTGTCTGACAGAATAGATTAAGAACCCATTGTAGGGAATTCAGAGGGTTACCAATAACACAAAACGTTATCTAGATGTACTCAGCCTGTAAAAAACACGATATATAAGAGAGAACACTTCTATCTTCAAAAAACGCAATTACCTAAAACAGACTAAAGGTTGAAAATGAAAAGAAAAAAAAAGGACATTAACAAATGTCAACTAGTCAAAAATAAGTTTGAAAAAGTGAAGTGTGATACCTTAGTCCAAACATGAAAAATGAGGAGATACACACTGTATTTTTCCATAATGCCCAGGGCATTTGGAACTAAGGAACAGTTACTCAGAGAAAGAGGAAGGTGCTTAGTTCAACTGTTTTGGTTTTTAATAATTCCTCACTTTCTCTGCTGGTTTTTCAAGTGTTTTGCCACTTATCTAAAAAATATGATGACACTGGCTTGTGAGAAATACAAAATCAGGAGCTCTAAATGGATTTATGAGATTCTTCAGAAGAGAGAACAATGATACAATGGAAAGCAGGAACTGCTGGCAGATTTCCATTTAAAGTAAAGCCAAATTTCAAATATTTTAATGGAAAAAGAGTCATATACACCTCTTTAATTTCGTAAGTATAAATTATTTATCATATCAAATTATCCATATAATCTAATTTTAACAAATAAATTTTTCCCATGAGAAATATTTCAATATTCATAGAGTGATTTTTTTCTCTTTTTAAAAAACTAATTTTTATATGTGTTGGGTTCTTGTTGCTGTGCTTGGGCTTTCTCTAGTTGCGGCGAGCGGGGGCTACTCTTCATTGCGGTGAGTCGGCTTCTCACTGCGGTGGCTTCTCTTGTTGCAGAGCACGGGCTCTAGGAGCATGGGCTCAGTAGTTGTGGCTTGCAGGCTCTAGAGCGCAGGCCCAGTAGTTGTGGCACACGGGCTTAGTTGCTCCGCGGCATGTGGGATCTTCCTGGACCAGGGCTTGAACCCATGTCCCCTGCATTGGCAGGCAGATTCTTAACCACTGAGCTACCTTCATAGAATGATTTTTAATAAAATTAAAATTTCACCCTTAAGAATATTAGTTACTATATGACTCCTGTGTGGACTCAAGACTAAATGGCCTACGCTATTTTCAGTTATCACGTTAGGCCTTATACTCTACAATTTACTGTTAATGAAGATTTGAAAAAAATAAAAGAAGTAATTTCTTAACATAAACTCAACTTCAATATAATTAACAAAGTAATATTTATTCATAAAAATCAGTGAAAAATTTAATATGGATGAGAAGTCTTTCTTTTAAGGGGTAACAATTTTCAGAAAAATTCCCAAATAAGGTAAGGTATTCCTCCCAAGATATCACAGCCAAAACCTAAGCATAGGAAAGTCCCTTAGAGGACATCCAGGGCAAACTCCTACCCGTCTTGGAGAAATTCCTGCCACAGCATTTATAACAAGTAGCTTTCCAGAGTCTGCATGAATGGTTCCAATGATTGAAAGGTAGGGTTTATTATCCATGGCCCAGCCTGTGCTATTGCAGGTGAGCTCTGATTGTGGAAAAGTTCTTCTTGTTGATGAGTAGAAATCTATATTCTTAAATTTTCAATCCACTGAGTATAGTTCTAGCATCCACAAGAACCTCAAATTCCAGTTCTTCTGTTCCCTAATTGGAAGTAGCTGAGAACAGCATGGCAAGTCCCATCACTCTGTGACTTGCAGGGGAAAGAGGAGGAGGATGGTGGAGACAAGTGACAGAGCAATGAAAAAGGAGATGGAAGACAACCAAACATTTGGTTCACAAGGATATTTTATGTCAGATTCAGTGCCAAACAGAATCCAAGACTACAAAAGACAATGTGCATATGCATGTGTATGTATGGATTTGTGTTTGTATATATGTGAGTATACAGTAGATGCATGTATGTAATACGTGTAATGTATGTGTATACATGTGTGAGTATATATACACGTGTGTATGTATATGTGTGTGAGTATGTGTACGTATGTGTGCGTGTGCACATGTATATGTGTGTATAAAATGCCAAGTCAGCTAACAGGAAATGCAAACATTGGGTTTTTAGGATATTTTTAACAAGAATATAAAATACACACATCTGCTAAGCACTGCAGGAGTTGTTAACAGACTAGAGAGGATGAAAGGGAGTCAATAAACCTATGTTTATATTATGGTAAAAATATGGTTATTTCAAAATATCTGAATAATTAAATGTCAAGCTTATTATCTAGACATTTGCTATCAAGTAGACAAAGAAGTTCCCAATGAGTAAATAAAAATCAACCAGATCACTCTACTGGGTCTCTTTCTGCAAATTTCTGACAGGATTCTTAGCATGGCACGGAGTGGGCCAGCCACGCTGCACCTTCCTGGCTGGGGGTCAGGATTTACCCTCTCAGTTCCTTTCTCCACTTGCCCGTCTCTAGGCCTTGGAGAAAGGCAGCAACTCCTCACAAGAAGTCT
This sequence comes from Globicephala melas, assembly GCF_963455315.2. Taxonomy (NCBI): domain Eukaryota; kingdom Metazoa; phylum Chordata; class Mammalia; order Artiodactyla; family Delphinidae; genus Globicephala; species Globicephala melas. The sequence goes on along the minus strand of NC_083321.1, from coordinate 46,626,361 downwards.
GGGCTCTCTGGAGGTAAATACAGCCCCCACTGGCAGCATGTTCAATCATTAAAGAAGAGCGAAAATATGCTGATTAGATCTCAAGACAAGAAAGAGAACAAACATACAGACAATTTTTCCTCAAACACAGAAATGAAAGAAAAAAAAGGGTTTGGGTAAATTGTCAGGATATCAATTTAGCAGAACACAATCTAGAATTAATCAAAATGTTACTAAATTTTATTCACCAAAAATGATAAAACTATATTCAGATCTAATAAGGTAAAATAATAAAACTATACAAACAGTTTTAGCTACCATAAAATTGGAAATGACTAACTGGATAATTTAGTAAGTCTTTTTCTAGGTAATACATAAACCCATTCCAAATTGTGTAGCCTGGTAAAATACAAAAATTATTCATCGTGACTCATTAGGCAAAACTGGCACACCACCTGTCTTTGTAAATAAAGTTTCACTGGAACATGGCCATGCTCATTCATTTGTTGCCTATGCCTATTTTCATGCTATAACATCAGAGTTGAGAAGCTGTGACAAAGACTATTACGGCCCACAAAGCCTAAAATACGTACTATCTGTTCCTTTACAGGAAAAATTTGCAGACTCCTGCCCTATATAATCATGGATCCTAAAATAAGCATGTAGGCCACATTGCTAAATCATGATAGTTTCAAGGGAGGAAAGAACTTTACTGTCTTTATCATGCAGGTCTCCTTTGTTACAAACCATTAAAGACCAACAATAAAAAAGAGTTGCAAAAGAATGTTCCAAGTGTTGTGAAGGTATTTTACAGTTTGGAGAAATGGAACAATTGGTTCTTCCTACTTGTTTTGTTGGTTCTTCCTACCTGTTTTCCTTCCTCTTCATCTGAAGAGTTCCTGACATGGATACTTCTGCTGGGTTGGTAACCTTTCAGCTTTTCTTGACCGGACCAGTTGTTCTTTTGATCTGTTGTACTTTCCTCATCACTTCCTGGGTTATTTTTCCATTCTTTCATCATTTCTAGCACATTGGTTGGTCTCGCCGAAGAAAGTATATTGCCCTGATGTTAACAATGAATTTTTGGTGTTATAAACAGTTTAGAAAACGGAAGACTCTTACATATTTTAGTAATATAGTCTCACAAATTCAGTAAGTCACATGGAAAAATTATAACGCTGAATAAATAGCAAAACTTTGGATGCCCTTTTGAGCATACTCCTTGTACTGGCACGTCTCAGACCTCTTCACTAATACTTTTACAATATGCCAAAATTTAGGGATGGGAGAATATTCTGGTTTAAAAGAATAGTGCAGCATGCTTGTGTGAAAGAACCACTACATAGGGCAAGTTCCTGGAATCCAAAGGCCCCCTTACAGTGCCGTTCCTAGAAAATTAATAGGCAAGCTGAAAGAATGAAAGAAGTTGCCCAAAGTCTACTGGGTAAGCCTATATAACATCAAAATGTTTAGGTAAAAAATCTAAATTCAGTTGACTAGTCCGGTGCCGTGTCCAAGAATATAGATGTTTGACTTGAAAGCTCTTGGTTGACTGGAAGATTTCGATATAATGTGGTCATTTGATTATAATGGATTCCGTGCACTGTTTTAACCCCAGATGTGGCTATACCATACTAAAATTGACCATTTTATATTAACTATATTTTTCTCAAATATAATATTCCATTTAATGCCAAGAAATGCATGAGTGCATTCTTAAATGCCTCCTGCTAGACTAGGTATGCCTTAAATAGTTTTGCTCCTAACTCAGACTAGTAGAGAAAGTTTGGACAAGAAGTTTGGATCACATTTAGATTAAAACAGGACGTTTAGGTGTGGGAACAACTATGGAGTGATCTAAGTTAATTTGATATGTGGGTGGATTGAAGCATTAAGCAACAGTGATACAGAATAGTACGAGGCCAGGCATCTTAAGGGCAGCCATCTGAGTACACTGTTGAGGATTTGTAGAGTTCAATATATTCGTGGTTAAAGACACAGACAAATATTAAGCATGGAATAGTAATAATTAAATGAGGATCGTTATGCTATCCGTTCCCTGTCGTTCTTCTACGTCATCCTGTTTTAAGAAGGTCTATATTCTCACTACTTTTATAGCATCCTACTTTTTGTTGCACTTCTGCAGCCTCTACCCATTTACTCCCAGAATGCCTTTACTATGCCTTCTGCCAACCCGTAGCCTACATTTCCGTCAAGGCTCAAGTTGACAGTCATCTCCGTCAAGTATCCCAGAACTTCCAAAGATGTTGTCAACTTAAATGAAGCACAGATGAAGTCTCAGAGAGCAAAAAGGAGTTGAAATTGTTTAGAATGGCAGATAGTCTCACAGCTCTCATCTGAATGAGTTCTGATCTTCAGGGCTCTGTCAACAGCCCTACTTGACCCCAGTGATTCATCTAGCCTCTATTATAACCTCCTGGCTTCATCATGACCTTGAACACTAACCCACAGTGTCCAGGCTCCTGGAATACTAGTACACACAACTTTGCCTCAACTTAATTCTTTCATTAGAAAACAGAGACAATCTGACATCTATGTCTGTAATCCCGGTCCTCAATTGCTCTTCCCTGATAAACTCTCTACAAGTTAACTCTTTGGATCTAGAGTCATTTCTTCTAGGCACATGGTAGAATTTTGCTTCTCCACCTCTTTTGGAACATGATGATATGACTTGTTTTGACCAGTAAAATGTGATTTGAAATAGTGTGTATCACTTCTGGGTAGAAACTTGAAGAAAGAGCATGTAATTTACATGTTCTCAATTTCTGCCTTAGTAACTATAGAAGCACAGAGATGGAGCCTCCATCAGCCTGGGTCCCTGAGTGAAGACAAAGTAAAACAGAGCTTGCTCCCCTCCTCCCAGCCAACGTGCAATGGAAGGCATAAACAGCACTGAGATCTGGGGGTCACCTGTTACCACAGCATAATCTAGCCTGTCCTGATATAGACAGAAGATTAAATATTTACACTCTGTAAGTCACCTCCAAAAAGCTTTATAAAGAGTGAGCCCGCTATATAATCAGCATACCCAACAAAGTTGTAATTACTACACAAATCATATGCAATCAGTACCATGTGATAGCCAATTTATGTAGGCAGTCTTTGCTTTGCACAGTCCTGATATGCATGAATTTTACTCATCATGACTTAAATAATATCAGTCCCTCAGCAACACAGTTCAAATTTCAGTCACCATGGTACATTAACTATAATTGCATAAAGTTCAAACTTCACTGCTAGCTCTTCAATCCACGATCACCAGGTAAATTACAGATCTGCATCACAATCAGTGACCAATCACATCACTTCTTTCACAGTCTGTTGGTGATTGGACACTGTGCATCTGCTATTCAGTTCACACACAGACAGCAATGTGTGCAGTTGTGCTGCCTCCTTGTCTCGCAGGGAATTTGCCAACAAAAATGAAACTGCAACAAAGAAATTAAAAGTGATAATACTGGGAGTAAAATTTGAATCAAATGTAAATGGAATAACAGAAGAAATAGCTGACCATGGGAATGCTGCCACTGCCACTGTGAGAATCTAGATGCGCAACCAAAGGAACTTAGTGAAGGCAAACTTATCAACATAAATGAGGAAAGATGAAGATGCTTCAGAGAAAATGACACCCACAAAAAAACTTGACATTTAAAGAATTTTCAGAGATATTCAAGACATTGAAAAGACAAAGGATACAATGTTACAAGTTGATCCAAACTTGTAAAACAGTATGACAATTCACCAAGGCATAAAAAAGATGCTCCCCTCTGTATGATAAGAAGAAGGCAAGCACTGTTTCAACTAATCTTGATAAGTTTTTAACCCCAAAATAAGATACTTTAACTCTCAATATTTCTCTCAATATTAAATTACAGCACCAAAAATTTAGCTTTACTTTTATTTCATTCTCTCTCTGTATTTAGAACCAACAGTTAGGGAGTTTTTAATGTTTAACAAAAAATTTTAAAGGGCATGGAAAAATCACAATTTTTCCCATCGATTATTAAAATCATTTTGCACAGCTTCAGTCTGCACTATTTTTATGGTTCTGCACTCCTGTGCAAAGCAAGGATTACCTGTACTATCTTGAATCTGCATTTCTAGACAGCTTTCAAGTGCTTGGTTCACATATATCAATATATACACACAAAAGCATGGTGACTGACACGCTACAAATGACTCTATTTCTTATTGCAAAGAGACTGGGGAGAAGAGCAAAAGATCTAGAATAGGGTCATTATCCCATCAAAAACACTATACCATTTATAAATTTTTAACTATTTGCTTCCTATATTCCCTTGTGATATCAAACAGGGCACAAATGTTGGTATAGATTCCAGACTTTCCCTCTTGTCTGAAGTCCAGCCAGTAACTTACCAGACTAGCCCCTTCTTGCCTGCTAACAGTTGGAGGAAGAATTGCATCAGATACTTGGACTGACCAATGAATAAGTTGCCCAGAGCTGTGTGTCATGAGCCTTCTAGGCTCAAGAGAAATTACACATGAACCAACCAAAGAAAAATGGGTGGAATTGTTAGGGCAGACACTGGAGATTGTGGAGACACCTCACCACCAGAACAGTAACCTCTGAACTCCCTTTACTGGCTGTGTTAAGAGGGGCCACACCATGAAGTCATCAACCATGAAGCAGCAAATGGCAAGAAGGCAGCAGTAATAGGCTGATAATCTGAGGCTATCATAAGTAGAAAACAAACCTTTTTGTTAATAAATTTCCACTTGTTTAACTAACAGTTTGAGACGACTTCATTTTGAAAAACTGGAAAAACGAACACTCACAGAGGAGAAGCATTGGTCAAATACTAAGATTTGGATTTAATCTTAGTAGACAGGTCCTGCAAATAGGAACCCAAACATACATCCTCATCTAACAAAATTTGCCTTTTCAAGGACAGTGCCTATCAGTATTCTGTAAACAATAAGTCTTTTACAAGTATTTTTTAATGAACGAATGAATGATATGTATGAGTTGGGGTAAGATAGTATAAAACATAAAATCAGCAAAGCGAAAAGGAAACATTCTGGGTCTTTAACTTACGGTCATCATTTTCTACTTTTCGTAAGTAGCTAGAACTCTTTATTTTGTAATGTTCCGAGGAATAAATTTTTTTAATTAGAAAAATTTTTTATATCTTTATAAAAAAGATATAAAAGGACGCTCAACTTCACAAAATTAATAAAATCCAAATCAAAAACAATGAGTTGGCAATTTTCACCTAATAGATGGACATAAATTTAAGTTTCATAAAACTGTGTTGGTGAGGGTATGGGGAAACAGGCTCTCTCATTTACTTGCTTTTTATGGGAGGATAAATCGGCAATAAACTATCAAAATATGTAATGCACATTCTCCAAACCAGTAATTCAACTTTTAAGAATATATTTTATAGATATGCTGACACAGTATGTAAACATATACTTACAAGAACATTTGTGGCACCATTGTTTGTAACAGAAAAGACCTGAAACAATTTAAATATTCCATATTCATAGGGGCAAAATAATAGTGTATCCATAGTTTTGGATACAATACTGTTTTTCAAAAAAATAAGTGTATCTTCCCAAAATACATTAGATGAAAAAGAATAGTTTGCATAATATAAACCCATTTGTGAAAAGTGAATAATAAAAATGTTCAGAATGTATTTGAAAGAATACATAAGAGACTTAACAATGGTTATCTTTAGTAATTGGGAATGAGGGAATAGAGGGAGAAAGTTATTTTTCCTGCCTTGTTTACCATTTAAATCATTTACTAAGGGTAATGGCAACTATTATATGACTAAAAATTAATATAAACTATGTAGGAAAAGAAATAATGTAAGTTGCAGATACTCACAAAGGACTGATAGCACCCAGTAAGATCACCAAACATGCTCTCATGGGTCTCAGTGAGGCCAAGGCAGCAGCATAGAAAGGTAGTAAGGGCTGCTGAAGTAAGCAACTCTGTACCACTTTAAAATTTTTCCTAACAAAGGCATCTCAGTGATTTAGTTTTCACAAGTATAGCAAATAATGAGAATAGGGAAAATTGGTGTTGATATTCTCATTCTTTAAGAGGAAACAAACTGAGAAATTCAGTAATTTACCCTTATTCCAGAAGTGCATTTCCATTGTCTGCTAAGAATTTCTAGGTAGAGGTGCTGCTGAGCCTTCAATACTGTAATGTATATTTGAAAACTGCTCAAAGAGTTTTTTCCCACCACAAGAAAAAAAATTTAAACTATGTGAGGTGATGGATATAGTAACTAAATTTATTGTGGTAATCATTTCACAATATACACATATATTAAATCACTATGTTACACATCTTAAATTTATACAATGTTATATGTCAAATTATGTCTCAATAAAGCTGGAAAAATAAAAACAAAATATATTCCAGACCAACATTCTTCAAATGGTTATGTGTACACCTCGCTGTACACCAAGAACGAAGACTTCCTAAGGGCTGTATGGGCAGGGATGGTTTGCAGGGAGTCAATTTCAAGACCCTCAATTTCCAATGACCTACTCTTTTTCAAAAGTCACCTGCTTGAGCAAGGATCTGCAGTAATTCTTTCCATGTTCTTTTCTTAAGTCAGCTTCTTACAATGCTTGTTATTGTACATATATTATTTGTGTGTGTGTGTGTGAGAGACAAAAGGCTCACATCTAGAATATACAACAAACTTCTACAAATCAATAAATTAAAAAAAAGCTAATAGAAGAATGGAGGAAAGACTTGAACAGACATTACACAAAAGAAGATATCCAGAAGGCCAATAAGGATAAGTAAAGTAAAGTGACCAATTTCATTTGTCATTCAGGAAACGCAGATTAAAACTGGACTTGAGGATATGGGGAGGGGGGAAGGGTGAGCTGTGACAAAGCGAGAGAGAGGAATGGACATATATGCACTACCAAACGTAAGGTAGATAGCTAGTGGGAAGCAGCCGCATAGCACAGGGAGATCAGCTCGGTGCTTTGTGACCAACTGGAGGGGTGGGATAGGGAGGGTGGGAGAGGGAGATCAAGAGGGAAGAGATATGGGAACATATGTATATGTATAACTGATTCACTTTGTTATAAAGCAGAAACTGGAGAGGATGGGGAGCAAAACTAGAACTCTTACACATTGCTGGTGAGTCATACAGACTGCCAAGAGTCACATGAAAAGATGCTCAACATCACTAATTATTGGAGAAATACAAATCAAAACTATAATGAGATATCACCTCACACTGGTCAGAATGGCCATCATCAAAAAATCTACAAACAATAACGCTTGAGGGGGTGTGAGAAAACGGAACCCTCCTACACTGTTGGTGGGAATATAAACTGGTATGGCCACTGTGGAGAATGGTATGGAGGTTCCTTAAAAACTAAAAATAGAACTACCATATGATCCAGCAATCCAACTCCTGGGCACATATCTGGAGAAAACCATAATTCAAAAAGTACATGCACCTCAATGTTCATTGCAGCACAATTTACAATAGCCAAGACCTGGAAGCAACATAAATGTCCATCAACGGAGGAATGGATAAAGAAGATGTGGTACGTATATAGGATGGAATATTACTCAGCCATAAAATAGAATGAAATTGTGCCATTTGTAGCAACATGGATGGACCTAGAGATTGTCATACTGAGTGAAGTCAGTCAGACAGAGAAAGACAAATATCATATGATAACGCTTATATGTGGAATCTTAAAAAATGGTACAAATGAACTTATTTACAAGCCAGAAACAGAGTCACAGATATAGAAAACAAACTCATGGTTACCAAGGGGGAAATGGGGGGGGGGAGGGATAAACTGGGAGACTGCGATTGACAGTACACACTACTATATATAAAATAGATAACTAATAAGGACCTACTATATAGCACAGGGAACTCTGCTCAACACTCTGTAATGACCTATATTGTAATAGAATCTAAAAAAGAGTGGATATACGTATATGTAAAACTCATTCACTTTGCTGTACAGCAAAACTCACGCAACACTGTAAATCAACTATACTCCAGTAAAAATTAATTTTTAAAAAAGATACTATTTACCCACATCTATTCCAACACCGGCTACTGCCAGACTTCTTTTTTGCGGTACGCGGGCTTCTCACTGTTGTGGCCTCTCCCGTCGCGGAGCACAGGCTCCAGACGCGCAGGCTCAGCGGCCATGGCTCATGGGCCCAGCCGCTCCACGGCATGTGGGATCTTCCCGGACTGCGGCATGAACCCGTGTCCCCTGCACCGGCAGGCGGACTCTCAACCACTGAGCCACCAGGGAAGCCCCAGACTTCTTAATATTTGGTTTATCTCACTGAGGTCTTGGTTTGTATTTCCCCAATCGCTAATGCGACTGAACATCTTGTCACGTGTTCATCAGCCAAATGTGGGTCCTCTTCTGTAAAAATGCCTGGCCCTAAAGCAACTATACTCCAATAAAAATTAATTTTAAAAAATGCCTGGCCCTGTCTCTTTGTACATTTTCTACTAGGTTGTTTGTCCACTTTTCATTGATTTGTAAGAATTATTGAGATTTCATGATATTAACCCTTTTTTGGTTTTTTGGGTTACAAAAGCCTTCTCCTAGTTTATAACCTATCCCTAAAGTGTTGTTTTATGAACAGAAGTTCTGAAGATTCATATTAAGTCAAGTTTATTCACCACTTCTTTTATGTTAATGCCTTTGGTATCTTGCTTATAAAATCCTTTTCTACACAGTCCAAGGTCCAAAAGATTTTCACCTATATTTTCTACTAAAAGTTAAATATAAATTTTATTATTTAAGTCCTTGATTGATTTGCAGTTGACTTTTGTCTGCAGTGTGAGATAGGAACCCAATCTCGCTCTTTTTTTCATATGGACAACCATTTATTCCAGCTCCAGTTATTGAATAGTCTCTCCTTTTTCCACTGATCTGCCATACTACCACTGTCATAAAAGTTCCAGATATGCATGGATATGTTTCTGCACCTTCTATTTTATTCTACTGGTCAATTTGCTTATTACTGCAAATGATCACACTATGCTAATACAGCTTCATAAGTCTTAATATCTGGTAGAGCAAAACATTCAGAAATGTTTGGGCTATTTTCCACCCTTTAAGCTTCGATACAAATTTTAGGGTCAGGAAAGTTCGTGGAATTTTGCTTGGATTTGCATCATGTATGTACATCAACATGAGGAAATCAGTTTTTATGATATTAAGTCTCCTGACCTATGATTATGGTATACCTTTACACTTTTCTTCAATGTTTTCCAATAAAGTTTCATAATTTTCCCCAAATCTTATCTTGAATTTATTTCTAGAAATGATCTATTCTTGAATATTATTTTACATCTTCATTTTTTTACATTTTATATTGTTGCTTGCTAGTGAAAAGAAATACAATGTCAATCTCTTTTTTCCAGGTTTACTGAGATATAATTGATATATAACATTGTGTAAGTTTAAAGTGGACAATGTGTTGATTTGATACACTTATATATCGATGAGTATCAACCTTAAATCCAGCTACCTTACTCAGCTCTTCTATTATTTCAAATAGTTTAATAATTTGTCTAATAATTTGTATATTACTGCAAATAATAAAAGTTTTCTTTCTGTTTTCCAATTCTCATGACTTTATTTTCCTTGTCTTAAGTTGACTAAGATCAACAATGTTGGGAAAAACTATTGAAAGCCGATTTCCTTGACTAGCTTCTTATTTTAAAGAAATGTTTCTCACGTTTCCCGTTTAAAACGATATTTGCTGTAAACTTTTATCAGGTTAAGGAAGTTTTCTTCTATTCCTAATTAAATTATGAATGTATACTGAGTCTTATTACAAGTGTTTCCATTAAATTATCATATGCTTTTTCTCCTTTAATATATTAATGTGTGAATTTATATTTACAGATTTTTTTCCAAAATTAAACCATCATTGTATTTTTAGGGGAAATCCAACTAGATCACGACCTTTTTTATAAACACAGTTGGATCCAACTTGCTAACATGCTGTTTAAGGTTTTACATCTATATTAATAAGTAATATGGATCATTTTCCTTTTTCATAGGTTTGGTTTACAATGGTCTAATTTTGTTATACTAGAGTATACAGAATTAATACTAGACTCAAAATAAATCAGGAAAATTCTCTCTTTGGGGGCACAGGAGGAGAGTTATAAATTTGACATAAAAGTTTGGTAGAACTAATCTGTAAAATCATCTAGGCTTGGTGTTTTCCTGGTGGAAGATTTTAAACTACTGCTTCAATTTCCTTAGTAATTACATAGGACAATTCAAGTTTTCTATTTATTCTTTTTTTTTTTTTAGTTTTTTTTGGGGGGGTGGACCATTTTTTAAAGTCTTTATTGAATTTGTTACAATATTGCTTCTCTTTCATGTTTTGGTTTTTTGGCCGTGAGGCATGTGGGATCTTAGCTCCCCAACCAGGATTGAACCTGCACCCCCTGCATTGCAAGGCAAAGTCTTAACCACTGGCCCACCAGGGAAGTCCCTTCTATTTATTCTTGAGACAATTTTATGAAGCTGTATTTTTTGAGGAAAATATTTTTTATGAAAAGAAATTTTGTCCATTTTTCCTAAGTTTTTCCCTTACCTTTTTAATATTTATCCTTTTAATTTCTGCTTTATCTGTGCCTGTATTCCCTTTTTCCTATTAATACTATTTTTGTCTTCTCTATTTCTTTCTTATTTTTGCCAAAGATTTATCTATTTGTTGGTCTTTTCAAAGAATCAAATGTTGGTCTCATTGATCTTCTCTTTTCTACCTTTCCTTTCCATTTAATTTATTTTCACTCTTACTTTGTTTTATTTTTCCTACTACTTTATTTGGGTATATTCTGTTGGGATTTTTTCCTGAGATTTTAAGTTGGATATGTAGTTCCTTTTTTAGCCTTTCTTCTTTTCTTTCTTTTCTTTTTCTTTTTTTGCGGTACGCGGGCCTCTCACTTGTTGTGGCCTCTCCCGTTGCGGAGCACAGGCTCCGGACGTGCAGGCTCAGCGGCCATGGCTCACGGGCCCAGCCGCTACGTGGCATGTGGGATCTTCCCAGACCCGGGCACAAACCCGTGTCCCCTGCATCAGCAGGCGGACTCTCAACCACTGCGCCACTAGGGAAGCCCTTTTCTTCTTTTTTAATGTGAATACTCCAGGTGAAGTTTCTGCTGAAACACACCTTTACTGCATCTCACAGGTTTTGATACGTTGTATTTTTATTACCATTCAGTTCTACAAATTAAAAATTTGTTCTCATTAGTATTTATTCTTTAACCCATGACTTATCTAGAAGCATGTGATTTAATTTCCAAATATATACAGATATTTAATCTTATTGGCATTGACTTTTAACTTAATTGTGTATTGTTAGATAACATAATCTGTGTGAAAGTTACTGAGACTTGCTTTCTTCCTGGCCAGTTCAATTTTGGTAAATGTTCCTTCCACATGTGGTTAAGAAAAATGTATATTCTCTAATTGATGGATGCAGAATTGTATACATGTCCACTAAAATAAGCTTGTTACCTGTGTTGTTAAAATACCCTTGTTTCTGTTTTCATTTGCTTTACGTATCAATAATTGAGAGAAGTGCATTAAAATCTCCCACTATGATGGTGAATTTTCCAATTTCTCCATGTAATTTTGTCATTTTTGATGTATATTTTTGAGGTTATCTTATTAGTTGCATACATGTTTAAACTTATATATTTTGTTTGGATTGAACTTTTATCATTATAAAGTGACCTTCATTATCTCTAACGATGATTTGTTTGTGGCAAGGTATATTTAATTGATATTAATTCAGTTACTCAGGCTTTTTTTGGTTAGTGTTTGCCTGGTATGTTCTTTTCCATTCTTTTTCTTTCAATATTTGTGTCCTTATGCTTCAAATGTGCTTCTTGTAAATAGCACTTAGCTACATTTTTAAAAAGTCAACCTGACCTTATGTCTTTTAACAGGTATTTCTTTTTTAAAAATATTATTTTTTCATGTTTATTTATTTTTATTTATTTATTTATTTATTATTTTTGGCTGTGTTGGATCTTAGTGGCGGCATGCGGGATCTTTTGTTGTGGCACGTGGGCTTCTCTCTAGTTGTGGTGCGCAGGTTTTCTCTCTCTAGTTGTGGCACGTGGGCTCAGTAGTTGCGGGACGTGGGTTTAGATGCCCTGCAGCATGTGGGATTTTAGTCCCCCAACCAGTGATCAAACCCACATCCCCTGCATTTGAAGGTGGATTCTTTACCACTGCACCACCAGGGAAGTCCCTTAACAGGTATTTCTAACCCATTAACTTATTTGAAACTGTTTCTATCATTTAAGTTTGTTACTACAACCGTCTCACTCTTTGTATCTTTGTTAATCCTTTATTACTTTGAAAATCCATTGTCTACATCTTACATTTTAGCCCCCTCTTGTGTACCTATGTTCTCTCTCCGTTCTCAACACTTGTCATGTGTATATTATCTCACATTTTAAGTCTGGGTTATTATGAATATACTTTCTCCTCTTCTCCTTTGGTCTTTTTCTCTTTTTTTGGACACCAACACACTTTACTAAGGTATTTGAAGACTCTCGGTACACATGGCTCTTGCAGTATCTACTGGATTTCTTTGACCTCCTATTTAATTACTTCTATCAAGTGTTTTAAATCTAGGACTTGTGTGGCAAACCTGAGGCCTTGTATATTTGAAAATATTTTTATCATTCCCTTTCACTTGAATGACAATTTGGATGGATATAAAATTCTAAGTTTAAAGTTGTTTTCCCTGTAACACATTTAGAATTATTACTCCATTTACACTTGCATCCAATGTTGCTGCTGAAAAGTAAGATGTCAATGTGACTCTTGTTCTTTTTTATATGATATTGCTCTTTCTCTCTGGGAACATTTAGAATTTCCTCTTTGTTTTTGATGTTCTTAAATCTCATTATGTCTATTTTGTCAGTTTTTCCTTCTCTCTCCTATTTGGTAGTCTATCATCTATTTAGAGCTGAAGTCTTTCTTCTTTCTTTAATTCTGACGAATTATCTCTATTATTTTTTAAAAGATTTCCTTCTCCCTCTTTTTACTTTTTTTCCTGAGACTCCTATTATATGGATTTTGTAACTTTTACTTTCAATTCCTTATAGCTTTTCTTTATTTTTTCAATTTGTTTATCTTCACCTGTTCCCTTCTATAAAGTTCTATTAAAGTCCCATAATCTGATCATCCAGTTTTTTTAATTCATTCTTCAGCTGCACCCATTTCACTACTTATCCTATATAACTGTATCTCTGTTTTAACTATTATACCTAAATGGTTCTACCTGGTTTTGCTTTATCATTTCTTGCTTCATATTATTAACATCTTCCCTTATCTCTTGTAGCATGTTCATTTTGTTGACTTCTAAATTCTTGAACTGCCTATTCTAAACTCTCTTAATGGTGTGTGAAATGTGACCTGTTAGCTCATACTCCACAGGGAGTACTGGCTCCTCAGGAGGACAGACCAGAACCAGGCCTTCAGCCCCAGGAGCTCAAAATCCCTAGGCACCAAAGATCTGCCCCCACAAAGCAACTCCTCAGTTCAGGGTTTCAACCTTATCAAACTTCTCCTCCAAGGAGGAACAACCCAAGGAGGAGGCACTTCTAAAAGTATAACCCACCTGTCCTAGGGTGTGGAGGCCAACAGGTAAGTCAATGCCTAAATCCAATTCGCACCCATTTTCCTTAGCTTCTCACTCATGCAGGGCCTCAGTGCTGCTCTGATTTTACTTTCTACTCCTGTGAGAGGACAGGCATCAGCGTCCCGAGGCAAAGGGGAACTTGGGTTGTTTTTGTCTTCCTATTTTACTTCCTTCCCTGGCTGTAACCTCACTCATACATGCCAGCTCAGAATATCCCCTTATCTTCCCAGGGGTTTTGCACACTATTCTCTGAATCCTGGTATCATGAGGTTTCTCTCTAAAGTTACTCTAGGTTTAATCTTCAGAGAACATGCAGAAGTTTGTGCTAATTCAGTACCTTGTCAGGAACCAGAGCCTCCTCCAGCTGGCCTTTCACTAGGTGGTTTTTGACATATAACCCAAACAGATTTAAAGAAATGAGTGACACTGCTACATCAAAATTCCTTCTACTTGTTTATAAGGTTCTCAGTGCTTACATCTATGGAAACTGAAAACAATAATACAACTGATGCTGAACACTGTCTCTCTCTAACATTAAGTAACATTCAATCATGGATGGATGGCTATTTGGGGGGAAATGTAGCCCTATCCATCCACTAAACAGATATTTTTCCAATACAATTTGACTTATGTTTGATAATTATTAACAATTATAATTACATTCCCTTGATCAATTATAAACAAATAATTAAAGTCACTCTTAAATAATTTTTAAAAATTTAGAGCCCTAGGGTCACGAGAAATAAAAACAAAAATATATATTTGAGCTGTTTTTTGCAAAATGAAACAAATGATAGGGTGATTAGTAAAAAGTCTTTCATGCAAAAATATATATTACATTGGGATAAATGCGGTGGAAGAAATGCAATACAAAAACAAATTCAAAGAAAAGAATGGATAATCTAAAGTTTCTTTTTTAAAAAAAATTTTTAAATTTTATTTATTTTTTTATACAGCAGGTTCTTATTAGTTATCCATTTTATACTTATGAGTGTATATATGTCAATTCCAATCTCCCAATTCATCACACCACCCCCCTCCCCGCCACTTTCCCCCCTTGGTGTCCATATGTTTGTTCTCTATGTCTGTGTCTCTATTTCTGCACCGCAAACTGGTTCATCTGTACCATTTTTCTAGGTTCCACATATACACGTTAACATACGATATTTGTTTTTCTCTTTCTGACTTACTTCACTCTGTATGACAGTCTCGAGACCCATCCACATCTCTACAAATGACCCAATTTCGCTCCTTTTTATGGCTGAGTAATATTCCATTGCATATATGTGCCACATCTTCTTTATCCATTCATCTGTCAATGGGCATTTAGGTTGCTTCCATGACCTGGCTATTGTAAACAGTGCTGCAATGAACACTGGGGTGCATGTGTCTTTTTGAACTATGGTTTTCTCTGTGTATATGCCCAGTAGTGGGATTGCTGGGTCATATGGTAATTCTATTTTTAGTTTTTTAAGGAACCTCCATACTGTTCTCCATAGAGGCTGTATCAATTTACATTCCCACCAACGGTGCAAGAGGGTTCCCTTTTCTCCACACCCTCTCCAGTATTTGCTGTTTGTAGATTTTCTAATGATGGCCATTCTAATTGGTGATATCTCATCGTAGTTTTGATTTGCATTTCTCTAATAATTAGTGATGTTGAGCATCTTTTCATGTGCTTCCTGGCCATCTGTATGTCTTCTTTGGAGAAATGTCTATTTAGGTCTACTGCCCATTTTTTGATTGGATTGTTCGTTTTTTTGATATTAAGCTGCATGAGCTGCTTATAAATTTTTGAGATTAATCCTTTGTCAGTTGCTTCATTTGCAAATATTTTCTCCCATTCTGAGGGTTGTCTTTTCGTCTTGTTTATGGTTTCCTTTACTGTGCAAAAGCTTTTAAGCTTCATTAGGACCCATTTGTTTATTTTTGTTTTTATTTCCATTTCTCTAGGAGGTAGGTCAAAAAGGATCTTGCTGTGATTTATGTCATGGAGTGTTCTGCCTATGTTTTCCTCTAAGAGTTTTATAGTGTCTGGCCTTACATTTAGGTCTTCAATCCATTTTGAGCTTATTTTTGTGTATGGTGTTAGGGAGTGTTCTAATTTCATTCCTTTACATGCAGCTGTCCAGTTTTCCCAGCACCACTTATTAAAGAGGCTGTCTTTTCTCCATTGTATATTCCTGCCTCCTTTATCAAAGATAAGGTGATCATATGTGTGTGGGTTTATCTCTGGGCTTTCAATCCTGTTCCATTGATGTATATTTCTGTTTTTGTGCCAGTATGATACTGTCTTGATTACCGTAGCTTTGTAGTATAGTCTGAAGTCCGGGATCCTGATTCCTCCAGCTCCATTTTTCTTTCTCAAGACTGCTTTGGCTCTTTGGGGTCTTTTGTGTCTCCATACAAATTTTAAGATTTTTTTGTCCTAGTTCTGTAAAAAATGCCATTGGTAATTTGATAGGGATTGCACTGAATCTGTAGATTGCTTTGGGTAGTACAGTCATTTTCACAATATTGATTCTTCCAATCCAAGAACATGGTATATCTCTCCATCTGTTTGTATCGTCTTTAATTTCTTTCATCAGTGTCTTATAGTTTTCTGCATACAGGTCCTTTGTCTCCCTAGGTAGGTTAATTCCTAGGTATTTTATTCTTTTTGTTGCAATGGTAAATGGGAGTGTTTCCTTAATTTCTCTTTCAGATTTTTCATCATTAGTATATAGGAATGCAAGGTATTTCTGTGCATTAATTCTGTATCCTGCAACTTTACCAAATTCATTGATTAGCTCTAGTAGTTTTCTGGTGACATCTTTAGGATTCTCTATGTATAGTATCATGTCATCTGCAAACAGTGACAGTTTTACTTCTTCTTTTCCAATTTGTATTCCTTTTATTTCTTGTTATTCTCTGATTGCTGTGGTTAGGACTTTGAAAACTATGTTGAATAATAGTGGCGAGAGTGGACATCCTTGCCTTGTTCCTGATCTTAGAGGAAATGCTTTCAGTTTTTCACCATTGAGAATGATGTTTGCTGTGGATTTGTCGTATATGGCCTTTATTACGTTGAGGTAGGTTCCCTCTACGCCCACTTTCTGGAGATTTTTTATCATAAATCGGTGTTGAATTTTGTCAAAAGCTTTTTCTGCATCTGTTGAGATGATCAAGTATGGGTTTTCTCCTTCAATTTGTTAATATGGTGTATCACATTGATTGATATGCGTATATTGAAGAATCCTTGCATCCCTGGGATAAATCTCACTTGATCATGGTGTATGATCCTTTTAATGTGTTGTTGGATACTGTTTGCTAGTATTTTGTTGAGGATTTTTGCATCTATATTCATCACTGATATTGGTCTGTAATTTCCTTTTTTCACAGTATCTTTGTCTGGTTTTGGTATCAGGGTAATGGTGACCTCATAGAATGAGTTTGGGAGTGTTCCTTCCTCTGCAATTTTTTGGAAGAGTTTGAGAAGGATGGGTGTTAGCTCTTCTCTAAATGTTTGATAGAATTCACCTGTGAAGCCATCTGATCCCGGACTTTGCTTGCTGGAAGATTTTAAATCACAGTTTCAATTTCATTACTTGTGATTGGTCTGTCCATATTTTCTATTTCTTCCCGGTTCAGTCTTGGAAGGTTATACCTTTCTAAGAATTTGTCCATTTCTTCCAGGTTGTCCATTTTATTGGCATAGAGTTGCTTGTAGTAGTCTCTTGGGATGCTTTGCATTTCTGTGGTGTCTGTTGTAACCTCTCCTTTTTCACTTCTAATTTTATTGATTTGAGTCCTCTCCCTCCTTTTCTTGATGAGTCTGGCTAATGGTTTATCAATTTTGTTTATCTTCTCAAAGAACCAGCTTTTAGTTTTATTGATCTTTGCTATTGTGTTCTTTGTTTCTATTTCATTTATTTCTGCTCTGATCTTTATGATTTCTTTCCTTCTGCTAACTTTGGGTTTTGTTTGTTCTTCTTTCTCTAGTTCCTTGAGGTGTAAGGTTAGATTGTTTATTTGAGATTTTTGTTGTTTCTTGAGGTAGGCTTGTATTGCTATAAACTTCCCTCTTAGAACTGCTTTTGCTGCACACCATAGGTTTTGGATCGTGTTTTTGTTGTCATTTGTCTCTAGGTATTTTTTGATTTCCTCTGATTTCTTCAGTGATCTCTTGGTTATTTAGTAACGCATTGTTTAGCCTCCATGTGTTTGTATTTTTTACATTTTTTTCCCTGTAACTGATTTCTAATCTCATAGCGTTGTGGTCAGAAAAGATGCTTGATATGATTTCAATTTTCTTAAATTTACTGAGGCTTGATTTGTAACCCAAGATGTGATCTAACCTGGAGAATGTTCCATGTGCACTTGAGAAGAAAGTGTAATCTTCCATTTCTGGATGCAATGTTCTATAAATATCAATTAAATCTATCTGGTCTATTGTGTCATTTAAAGCTAGTATTTACTTATTAATTTTCTGTTTCGATGATCTGTCCATTGGTGTATGTGAGGTGTCAAAGTCCCCCGCTATTACTGTGTTACTGTCGATTTCCTCTTTTATACCTGTTAGCAGTTGCCTTATGTATAGAGGTGCTCCTATGTTGGGTGCATATATATTTATAATTGTTATATCTTCTTCTTGGATTGATCCCTTGATCATTATGTAGTGTCCTTCCTTTTCTCTTGTAACATTCTTTATTTTAAAGTCTATTTTACCTGATATGAGTATTGCTACTACAGCTTTCTTTTGATTTCCATTTTCCTGGAATATCTTTTTCCATCCCCTCACATTCAGTCTGCATGTGTCCCTAGGTCTGAAGTGGGTCTCTTGTAGACAGCATATATATGGGTCTTGTTTTTGTATCCATTTAGCGAGCCTGTGGTTTTTAGTTGGAGCATTAAATTCATTCATGTTTAAGGTAATTATCCATATGTATGTTCCTGTTACCATTTTCTTAATTGTTATGGGTTTGTTTTTGTTGGCCCTTTTCTTGTGTTTCCCACTGAGGGAAGTTCCTCTAGCATTTGTTGTAGAGCTGGTTTGGTGGTGCTGAATTCTCTTACCTTTTGCTTGTCTGTAAAGCTTTTGATTTCTCTGTCGAATCTGAATGAGATCCTTGCCAGGTAGAGTAATCTTGGTTGTAGGTTCTTCTCTTTCACCACTTTAAATATATCGTGCCTCTCCCTTCTGGCTTGTAGAGTTTCTGCTGAGAAATCAGCTGTTAACCTTATGGGAGTTCCCTTGTATATTATTTGTCATTTTTCCCTTGCTGCTTTCAATAATTTTTCTTTGTCTTTAATTTTTGTCAATTTGATTACTATGTGTCTCAGCATGTTTCTCCTTGGGTTTATCCTGCCTGGGACTCTCTATGCTTCCTGGACTTGGGTGCCCATTTGCTTTCCCCTGTTAGGGAAGTTTTCGACTATAATCTCTTCAAATATTTTCTTGGGTCCTTTCTCTCTCTCTTCTCCTTCTGGGACCCCTATAATGCAAATGTTGTTGCATTTAATGTTGTCCCTGAGGTCTCTTAGGCTGTCTTCATTTCTTTTCATTCTTTTTTCTTTATTCTGTTCTGCAGCAGTGAATTCCACCATTCTGTCTTCCAGGTCACTTATCCATTCTTCTGCCTCAGTTATTCTGCTATTGATTCCTTCTAGTATATTTTTTTTTTTAAGACTAGTCCTTTGTTTTATTAATTAATTAATTTATTTTTGCTGCGTTGGGTCTTCGTTTCTGTGCGAGGGCTTTCTCTAGTTGTGGCAAGCGGGGGCCACTCTTCATCATGGTGCGCGGGCCTCTCACTATCGCGGCCTCTCTTGTTGTGGAGCACAGGCTCCAGATGCACAGGCTCAGTAGTTGTGGCTCACGGGCCTAGTTGCTCCGTGGCATGTGGGATCCTCCCAGACCAGGGCTCGAACCCGTGTCCCCTGCATTAGCAGGCAGATTCTGAACCACTGCGCCACCAGGGAAGCCCCCTTCTAGTGTATTTTTCATTTCAGTTCTTGTATTGGTCATCTCTGTTTGTTTGTTCTTTAATTCTTCTAGTTCTTCGTTAAACATTTCTTGCATCTTCTTGATCTTTGCCTCCATTCTTTTTAGGAGGTCCTGGATCATCTTCACTATCATTATTCTGAATTCCTTTTCTGAAAGGTTGCCTATCTCCACTTCATTTAGTTGTTTTTCTGGGGTTTTATCTTGTTCCTTCATCTGTTACATAGCCCTCTGCCTTTTCATCTTGTCTGTGTTTCTGTGAATGTGGTTTTTGTTCTACGGGCTGCAGGATTGTAGTTCTTCTTGCTTCTGCTGTCTGCCCTATGGTGGATGAGGCTATCTAAGAGGCTTGAGCAAGCTTCCTGATGGGAGGGACTGGTGGTGGGTAGAGCTGGCTGTTGCTCTGGTGGGCAGAGCTCAGTAAAACTTTAATCCGCTTGTCTGCTGATGGGTGGGGCTGAGTTCCCTCCCTGTTGGTTGTTTGGCCTGAGGCAATCCAGCACTGGAGGCTACAGGCTCTTTGGTGGGGCAAATGGCGGACTTTGGGATGGCTCACACCAAGGAGTACTTCCCAGAACTTCTGCTTCCAGTGTCCTTGTCCTCATGGTGAGCCACAGCCACACCCTGCCTCTGCAGGAGACCCTCCAACACTAGCAGGTAGGTCTGGTTCAGTCTCCTATGGGGTCACTGCTCCTTCCCCTGGGTCCTGATGAGCACACTACTTTGTGTGTGTCCTCCAAGAGTGGAGTCTCTGTTTCCCCCAGGGAAAAGTCCTGCAATCAAATCCCACTAGCCTTCAGAGTCTGATTCTCTATGAATTCCTCCTCCCGTTGCCAGACCTCCAGGTTGGGAAGCCTGACGTGGGGCTCAGAACCTTCACTCCAGTGGGTGGCCTTCTGTGGTATAAGTGTTCTCCAGTTTGTGATTTGATTTTATTGTGATTGCGCCCCTCTTACTGTCTTATTGTGGTTTTTCTTTTGTCTTTGTATGTGGGGTATCTTTTTTGGTGAGTTCCAGTGCCTTCCTGTTGAAAATTGTTCAGCAGTTAGTTGTGATTTTGATGCTCTCGCAAGAGGGAGTGAGCGCACATCCTTCTATTCTGCCATCTTGAACCTATCTCTCAACTGCATTTCTAAATACTTCAATTCCTGGCTGTGCCTCCCTGGGAGGATCCTGAGCAAACCCAGGTCCTGTCCACAGGGATGTAGCCCCAGGTTGTCCTGAAGCCCAAATCCCAGCAAGTCCTATGGAGACTGAACTCCTGTTGCAAGGACGCTGGCCCTTCGAGTCCCAAAGCGGAGGACCTGGTGGTGCTTGAGGAGACAGAACTCTAAAGTTTTTGTTAAAGGATAATTTGCTCATAAATTTTTTAAATTGGATGAGATGGAGGTGTTATATATGTAAAAAAAGTTAGATTTATTTTTAATTACCAACATTTACAATATATAGGAAATTATATCCCTTGTAATTATTTACATTTATGATGAAAAACTTTTAAGCTCAACCTAAAAATATCTGAAGAGATTCGTTACTTTTCAGTCTTTCTGAAATTATTCAAGCACAGACGTTTGAATATACTGTTCCAAAAAGCACCTCATTCTTCTTCCAATCTACAAAACCAGTAAGTCTTCTATACTTTTGTCTTACCCCATTTTCCTAGTCACCTGAAAAAGTTTTTATTCCTTTTACTCTTTCATCTAACATTTCTTCTTAGTTGAAAAATTGTGTTGATTGTCTTTCTAATGTCTATTTCTCTCCTCTCCTCTGTTCCATTCTCACTGCCCTCGTTCCAATCTTTATTATCTCACCTGAGTCCTATTTCAGTTCTCCAACTTTACTTGCCACTCTGCAAACCATATCACACATACTGTTGCCAGATTATTCTTCCTGAAGTTCTGTCTGCCCTGGCCAGCAATACATCCACCAACCCACTAACTGATAGAGTTGACCTGTGAAGAATCTTAGACACTTGCTACTTGTTCCCAACCTGCTCCAATGCCTATCCTGTTCTATCTCCCCATTAAGATCCTGTTTCTGCCCTTCAGCCATGATCTGTGCATAAGGATCCCTCAAATTTATTCCTAGGGCCCTTCTGGCTTCACACTATTTCAGCCAGGATACTGCATTAGAAGAGGAGCTCCCCCCTCAGAATAGCCCACAGACCCCATCCAAGTCCACTCAAATCACTCCACAAGGGTTGAAGGGACAAAGCAGAAAACAAAACTCACATAAGTTCAGCTATGATCTGGTACTCCAGTGCCTTTCAGTAGCAATCCATTGTCAAACAAGTCAAATACAAAGTCTTCTCTATGTAGGCCAAGGTCTAGAGCAAAATAGCCCTAATCTGCCTTTACAGCTTAATTTCCCACTACTTCCCTACATGTCTTCTATGAGTCTAAAAAACCAGAACTACTAATATACTTCATTTTTTCTTTCTCTATATCTTTGTAAAGTTCTTTCTATCTAGAATCCCCTGCCTTCTTACCATGACTCCAACTTTAATTTCTACTTTTACCCATTTATTTAGAGTCAGATCACACATTACCTTCATTTTAAGTGGTTTTTGTAACCCGCTAAAGGGAATAATAGCTCTCTTCTTAAAAACCTAATAGTACTACTACTATACTATATACTGTATAAATACATGTTTTATATATTAAATATAATATATATTTAATATACATTAATAAGTACAAATATGATATAATAAATATTTTATAGAATATATATTTTATACAGTATATTTTTTATATATATATATATATATATATATATAAAAAATATGTATACACACACACACATCATATACTCATTCTCTGCCTGTGTTTTTGTTTTAAACTTTCCACTATGCTTTGGGCAACCTGTAGGAAGGGACTATGCCAGACTCATCCTTGTGTCCTCCACAGCACATAGTAGTTATTCAATGAATATTTGTTTGAATTATTAAGTATGTATCAATCACTGAATTTTGAGTAAATGCCCAAGGTTCCTGGTTCATGAACTTCCAAACATAATTCTTATTTATTAAAAAACCTTCATTAAAGAGGGCTTTCAAAGTGTATTCATATATGTAAGATAATTCAGAATTTAAGAATAAGTAAATATATCAATAGTAAAATAAAGGTAAGAGACTTAATATATTTAGGAAGAAAATATACAGTAGGAAAAAAATAGTTAGGTATTAGAATAATTACCAGTAATTAGTTAGGTATCAGAAAATTCCAATTCTTTTACATAGAGTATACAGGCTAAAGGTTAAAAGCTAATGACCAAAGCCTAAATAACAGTTTGTGAATTAGTGAACAAGGACCCTGTTCACACATAGGAAAGAGTGTTCTGAAGTTAGACCCTACAGTTCATTACAAGAGCATTTGTAAAGTGTGACTAAAAAGCAAAGTACACTGTAATTTGCGGTAAATCACTCAATGGGAGAGACTGTGTTTTATTCATCTTTGTACCCACATAGTGCCCGATGAATTAAAATCAAAAGACACTTGTTAAAATCAACATAGACATTTAAATGACTGTTGTCCCGTTTAAAATAAGCCACCCTGCAAGACTGACGCACTATAATAATAATTTCCTTCCGTCAAAGAGCTTGCAATTGTTCCCCACTATCTATGGCAGGAAGTTAAAACTCTTTAGCCTGGGATTCAAGTGCCCTCACAATTTTCTTTCCTTTTCTAAAGTCTTATTTCCCACTTCTTTCCTTCAGGCATCTTATTTGTCAGTCAAATTGAACTCCTGATTTCACACTTGCTTGCCTCTGTATCCCTCTGTTCATCTGGCAATTTCTTATGTCATTTATCATTTTCTTCTTTGCTTTGTATCTCATACATAGCTTGTTTTCCTTATTATATTGTAAGTTCCTCATGTCAGAGACTAGGTCCTATATGTCTTTAACTATATTTTATTACCTAGCACAGGGCCTGGCACATGGTAGGCACACACACAAAGAATCTGTTGAAGGAATTACTGAATAATACCAGTAGAGCTCAACTCCGGAAACTACTTTTTGACAAGCCGTAAAAGAAAAATGCTTTTGCTAATTTATGACAGAGTTCTTAAATATAAGCAGGCATTAAAAATACTGGGGAAACTTGTTAAGTATGCAAATTCTTGGTGTTAGTTGTTACCAGGGGACTTAATACCAAGGGGCAACCATAACTATCTAATAAGGAATGAAGTCCTGAACCACTGCTGAGAATGAAAAGGGCAAAAAAGAAGAAAAGGATAAAGAGGATAACAGGCACACTCTTGGCAGTGGGAGTCATCATCAAACTCTTCCTTTGTAGTAAAGTCATTATTGGCTGTTTTTCCTTGCATCTGATCTTCGACTTTTTTTTTTAAATACCTGGGTTTTTGTTTTGTTTTTTATAAATTTATTTATTTATTTATTTTAGGTTGTGTTGGGTCTTCGTTGCTGTGCACAGTCTTTCTCTAGTTGCAGCGAGCGGGGGCTACTCTTTGTTGCGGTGCGCGGGCTTCTCACTGCGGTGGCTCCTCTTGTTGCAGAGCATGGGCTCTAGGTGTGCGGGCTTCAGTAGTTGTGGCACACGGGCTCAGTAGTTGTGGCACATGGGCTTAGTTGCTGCACAGCACGTGGGATCTTCCCGGACCAGGGCTCGAACCCGTGTCCCCTGCATTGGCAGGCGGATTCTCAACCACTGCGCCACCAGGGAAGTCCCGATCTTTGACTTTTTAAATCAGGATGACAATATCTGTTTAAGACCCATTCACTTAAATGTACATAGCGAAGCAATGATTATTTTTCTCAGAATACTTTTCAGATATGTACTGTATTTCAAAATGCACAATATATAGGTAAACCATAGAAACTTTTTATCCAATAAAGCTCTTTGAAAAGAATGTTACTATTTGTTCGGTATTGGAAGATCAGTTCTTCTTATAAAGCAGTAAGGCACTGAGAGAACTAATGTGTTCTCTTTAGATTATTTCAAACAGGATATGAATTACAGGAAGCAAGACTTCAAGTGGTTAAGAAGAAAAGAGTTTTGCCTTTCAGAAGTTTACAAAATGCCAGTATTCTAAACTTCATACACTGAACTCCTTAGGATAGTCTGATATAGTACACGCTATCTGTCACTTCTCTATCCATTTGGCAAAGACTACATAGAGACAAATGTTACAGAGGCTCAAAAATGGAGACTTCTGGAAAAATGACCAAAGCCAGAAATAAAGTTGTACTAATTAGAAAACAAATAATTAAATGGCCAAACCCGAATGTTGTGTGATGCTGAAAAGAGATAGATTTCTAAAGCATACCATCTGTTTTACAGTTTTTATTTTGCTGTACTGCAAATCTACTCAGTAGTTTTGCAATGATCTAGCTGCTAACTCATTTGCACAATTACTTTAGGCCAGAAATACTTATTGCACAGAATCATTTGAGAGTTCAACACATTCACAGAAGAGGGCAGATATAAACCATTTTTGAGTGAAGACAATTTCTTTAGTCCTTAAAGAAAATGTTATTCAAAAAAAATGATTAGAAATTGCCAAAAGAAAATCAGAATGCTATCACTATAAATTTATGGTATCTAAACCTATCTAGGCCTCAGGGTCACCATCAACCCCTCTGTTGGCCATTCTAATGAAAACTCATTCTCATCTTGACCCCTCGGCAGCGTTTACCTGGGAGCTGACTGCTCCTGCTTTCTCAAACACTCTTCTCACTTAATTTCCTTGGTACCACCCTCCTGACTTTCCTTCTTCCTTATCAGCTATTCCTTTTCAGCCTCCACTGCTAGCTTCTCCTCTTCTAAATGTTGTAGTGTTTAAGGCAGGGTGCTAAGGCCTCTTGTCCTTTCTATCTGTATTTTCTTCCTAGCTTATCTCTTCAGCCCAATGGCTTTACATGGCATCTATACTCAGGATTCACAGATTTATATCTCCAGCTCATTCTTCTCGAGTTCCAGGCTCATACATTCAATGATCTATTTGAAATCTCCACTTGAATGCTACATAGGCATCTCAAATTTAGCATGTCTCATATGGAACTCTTGACTCACCACTCTTCCCCCAGAAAAAAAAAAATCTATTTCTCCTACAGTCTTCCACATCTCAGCAAATGGCACTACCATCCAACCAGCTGTTAAAGCAAAATCTAAAAATCATCCTGATACCTCCCTTATCCTTATCTCTTATCTGATCCATCACCAAGCCCTATCAAATATACCTAAAAAATATATTACATTTATTTCTCTTCAACTCTATTGCTACCACCCTGTCCAAGCCACCATCATCTCTCAACATTACTACTGCATTATAAGCATATCATGTATTTGCAGTACCTAACACAGTGTCTAGCAAGTCATAGATGTAAAATAACTTTCGGCATAGATAAATATTACTTAGCAATATTCCTATGTCTCTAAGACAATCTCTAATTTCCATTCTCAGACATTTTCTGACATACCTACAGATATTCATTTACTGAATCATCTACTCATCCAGCAATTATTTATTATTGTATTAATTGGTATTAGGTTTAACTGCATATTTCACAGTATCTCAAAGATGACAGACATTTGTCTCCTGCTCATATAAAAATGTCTGGAGGTAGGCAATCAAGGGCTGGCATAGCAGCTCTATATGCTAAGAGCCCTGGTTCCTTGCATCTTGTTGCTCTGCTATCCCGTTTATAAATTCCACTCTATGATCTAATATGGCTACTTAAACTCCACCCATCACAGCTGCATTTCAGTCACTAGGGAAGAAGATGAATGTGAGGAAGGCCATACCCCCTCCATTTAAGGACACTTCCCAGAAATTGCTCCTACCTCCACTTAGATCTCATTGACCAGCACCATAACTAGCAATGATGGGGAAGAACTAGCAGAGAAGACAAGATAGCAATGTTACCAGCTAAAAGCCAGGATCCTCATTTCCACAGAAGAAAGAGAAAATAAATACTGAGAGGTAGTAGCATCCTCTTCCAAAGTTCCTGTTGTGACCAGGTAATGTTCTGGGTACAGGGATACAAAGACCAGTAAGACATAGGGTCACAAGGGCTTCCCTGGTGGCGCAGTGGTTGAGAGTCCGCCTGCCGATGCAGGGGACACCCGTTCGTGCCCCGGTCCGGGAAGATCCCACAGGCCGCGGAGCAGCTGGGCCCGTGAGCCATGGCCGCTGAGCCTGCGCGTCCGGAGCCTGTGCTCCGCAACGGGAGAGAGGCCACAACAGTGAGAGGCCCGTGTACCGCAAAAAAAAAAAAAAAGACATAGGGTCACTGCTCAAGGCATTAGTCCAATGGGGGAAAGCAATATGTAAATGAATAATTACTCAAGATTTCAAGCCAGGCAACAGACACTGTTAGAAGACCTTGGCTTTTCTGAATCCCTGAAGATTCCTTGCATCCAAAGAGTTGAAAGAGAAGTAGATGGTTCCAGTGCTTTACATCACTAAACTATACAGACTGCTTCAATATTCCACAGCTTTAATAATGGACATTTCTCAGCTCTATTTTACTGGATTTGATACAAAAGAAAAGTTCATTTAAACCTCTATAAACATATATAAACAACAGTGGTAGTAATTTTAACAGTTTGAAAATACCCATTTCAGAAATGTGGCAACACTCAATAATTTTTTTAACTTGTCAGAAGATGACACTAAATGACTGTTTTAAGAAGACTATATATAAACTACAAGGCCAGACGAGAAGAAATAAGCAATGACGGCATGCCAAAAAGAAAAAAAAGAAGTAATACTGTAACTTACCGTTAACCACTGGTTATCTAGTAGTTCCTTAGCTGTGATTCTATGAGCAGGATCTACTTTCATAAGTTGTTTCAAAACACTTTTAGCTGCAAATAAGGGAAAAATCCTGAAAGTCTTATTTATCTCAACTATAATTAGTACCACACATTTTCCAGTTTATTTAGGATTAGGTCTGTATGATATGAAGGAAACTTCTCAGTTATAAAATAAGTATCGTCAGTACCAATGGCTAGTATTAAATAAAGTTTAAGGCCTACAGTGAGGTTTTATTGCCTGGATTACCTGGTTTATGGTCTATAGTAAAAAATTAGCTAGATGATCAGCAAATTTCCTCTTCAATTTTTATTATGCATTTTCTGTTTTTGCTGAAAGTTTCAACTATAACAAGCACAGTGAAGATATCACTATTACCACAAGTAAATAGTGTATTTCTACAAGTAAATTTAATGACTAACCAGAGATCTAAAGTATCTGAGTTACTGGCTGCCTTTCTTATATTATGTATACTTGCTTTAGTAAATAATAACAAATCTATACTTACCAGAATCACTTATGGAATCCCAGACTGAACCTTTAAAATGTAGTTCTCCCTTTCTTATTAACTCAAAAAGCTTCTCTTCTGAGCTTGCCATAAAGGGTGCTTCTCCACATAATCTACAACAAAGACAGTCGTTTTGTTAAGATTTTTTAAAAAATAATCAGAATGAGGCTATTAAAAATTAAGTTTCCACAGGACTTGGAAGTAGTGGTGCTTCATATTTAAATAAAGGAGAGAAAGAGGTGGGAACTTCTCTGGATGTAGAAATGGAAGCGAAGGGCTTTTGCAAGATCTGTGCTAGGCTCTTGTATACATTGGAACTTCCACATTTGCAAATGACCCAAAGCTCTTCCAGGTGGGGAAACACTAAAGGGTTAAAATACAGAAAGGTGTGTGAGTTTAAGTGCACAGTAATAGTGGTGGATGATAGAGGAGAAACACTTCAACGTGAGCAAAGGTAAGGTAACACCTTAAGGTACATAATTCACATTGGACTTACAGAAAGATATACAGAGTTATCAGAGTCTAACGAGAGTTATCAGACTCTAATGACCATGTAAGAGTTTTACCTGTGGTAAAATGCTACACGAATGTTAGTGATAGTAAGAATGACCCTGGGGTCTACAGGCTCTGAGTCAAAACCAAAAATCCATTAAAATGGCCACAACTCTTCAAAAATGATACATAAAATGAAGAAAATCTGAATGAGGAAAATCAGTCTGGAAGGGTGAAAGCTGAGTATATGTAACAACCAATATCAGTAAAGCCATGTGTATACAGTAAACATGGGCTTATTTGTAGATTCTGTAGTACGGGGACTATGAGTCTTTAGAATCTTTTAAAGGAAGCACCGTGCTATACTTTACAAAGAGCATGGCAAGCCTATGCTTCCATAGGTGATCTAGTCCAAAACTACAAGAACATGCTTAAAAGTTGCAAACGTTAGCCATCATCTTTATCATCAACCCCAACATCTGAGGGCAACCCTGTAGACAACAACCAGATTTTCCCAATGACAACCAGAGAGAAGTTGGACCTGGACTCATCACAGAGGCAACTCTAACTCTGTATGTCTATTCTTCAACTCTCAGGATTATACTTTTCCACTTTATTATGGAAACAGTAAAACGGCAGAATTCCATTACACTTCCCAAATGCTGGTCTATTATGTACATAAGTATAATGTATAATGATCTCCAGGTCTCTTAACAGATTTTTACTGATTTTTGTTTTTAGTCATATTTTTCTTAAAGTTCTTTAAAAACCTTTCCCACGAATATTTTTTGAATAAGTCTAAATTTGGTAAATATCTTACATGACAATGATTTTCTGGGGGGGGGAAGGGGGAGAGCTGTTCTCATCCTAGTAATTTATCAAACTAGGCTGGATAACACAGCTTTTCATTTACCAATAGGTTCTTGTTAAGTGATAAATATTTATTAAATTGTTCTGCAAACTCTCATTTTAATACTTTTTATTTCTCCAGCTCATTCTGACCCTCCTCTCTCTGATCTTACTTGCCTTACTACTGTTTAGTTTTAAAATGCAATAAAAAAAAGCCCAAAAAAATGGTCTTATGGACAATTACAATCTATTATAGCAAGTACAGGCCAGCAAAAGCCTGGCTCATTGAGTCTGTTAACAACCAGTGATATGCACATTCACCAATTTCTTAGCTGCTCCCACACTGCCTGACTAGCATGCAACTATATAGCTCAAGGGCTACATTTTAAAAATTCCACTTTTTTCTGTCCTTTACAATTTTATTCACACAAAATGTATCTAATGGTTGGTCAATCAGCAGCGTATGAAATTTTATGACAGCAATTTTCTGCACATCCAGAAAAGGGAATCCAAGACGTGAAAAATGCCTCTTAAAGCCTTCCGATTATTTTGCTTCATAGGAATCAAAACAGTAAAAGATAGTGCCCATAAAGAGTATTTATGTCAATTTCACCTTGAGAAGGTATGTTATCATTGTCCAATTAAGTAGCAATGAAACAGGGGTAACTGATAAACAAGAAAATAACCCCCCTGGAGAAGGTAATATGTTTGTGCCCTTGTTGAAGGAAATTATCTGTAAGACCACTGGGCTCAGGCAGATTAATGAATAGGCACTGATTAGCTAAGCAAGAGTCTACTGTAAAGAAAAAAATATGTCATCATTATGATACGCAGTCACACTCAGAAGCAGAAAAATTAAAATTACATCTTTAAGTAGGAGAAAAAAATTTAAGGTATGTAATACACTATCACTTCCCTTAACACCAAATTCAAACTAAGAAGGCAGCAAATACCACATGAATGGTGTAATAAGAGTTCACATGTATTATGTTTGACTTGTGTTGTCCAGAAAGTCGTGAGAGTATAAAACACTAATTTTAAATAGTTGTATTTTTAATTTAAAACTAAGGCTCAGAATTTTAATATGATTCTAATCAGCACAGAACAAGGATCAAAAACTTTGTGAATACATTTATACTTTATGCAATCTAAGCAGTGATATGTCAGCTATCTGAGTTACAACTACGATCACAACATCCAATTTCTACTGCCCGTGTATTCCATTTCACAGGACTGTGAAAATATAACTACTGTGATGTCAATATTTAGAAACGATCTGGAAGAGGTAGTGCACAGTGAAATCTTCAATATGACCATAAAACTCATGTTGCATCAACATAAAAATGTTCATA
Source organism: Globicephala melas (assembly GCF_963455315.2). Taxonomy (NCBI): domain Eukaryota; kingdom Metazoa; phylum Chordata; class Mammalia; order Artiodactyla; family Delphinidae; genus Globicephala; species Globicephala melas. The sequence goes on along the minus strand of NC_083321.1, from coordinate 46,595,723 downwards.
TTCACCAACAGGCAGAACAGTGACCACTAACTTTGCAGAACATCTCTTAGACAATTCACTTTAATTCAATTTAACAAACAAATATTGAGCACTGACTACATGTCTACTATTGTACCAGATACCAGGGATGCAAAGATGAATCATATCTCTGTACTTCATGGAATTTAGAGTAAGAAAAACAGGTACAATACACATAATACAATAATTATATTCCATTATAATCTAGCTTTTAAAAGTGCAATGAGAACACAGAAAAGTGAACAATTTATTCTATCATATTTACACATGTGCAAACTTTCCTGATTAAATATGCTTATTATTTTGTTTTTCTTTCTACATTACTGTTTTACATGCATCTTCGTCTACTGCCTTAAATTCCAAAAAGTATACACATAATGAATGTAGTAACTGCTGGGGTCGAGTAGGACTTAGGGAAATAGAAGTCTTTACTGTGTGAGCTGGACACACCCAGGAAAGAGGTTAGTAGAGAAGAAAAAAGAACATCTAGGCAGAATGAACTGCATGAGCAAAGACCCAGAAGCATGCAATACAGGGTGCCTGAGTCATAAGGAGTGGCCTAGAGTGTCCACCAGCACAGGGTAAGTGAATGGGAACACATATGCAGACCAAGATTAGAAAGGCACTCTGGAGCCAGGCAGTGGAAGCTTTGTGTTACGCCATGCGGGGATGCTCTGAGATTTTTCTACAGCAAGGGAGAATTACCAGAGGTGGTTAATCAGGAAAGTAGTACAATCAGATTTGTGATTTAGAAAGACAACTCTGACAGCTGTGTGAAGGATGAACCAGAGGCAGGAGAACCGACAGAAAGACACTGTAATCTTCTAGAAAGGGATTGTAAGGAGAAATGATACAAGTGAAGAGAAATGAAATAATAGGTGAGGACACTTCAAAGGAAAAATACAGGCCATGGGGTTTGACTGAATCTTGAGAGTGAGACAGAAGAGAGAGCAAGAAAGGCCAACATTTTCAGTAGCATGAAGAGAAGTAGAAACAACAGAATACTCTCTGGACCCTGGGCTGAACCTTTATCTGGTTACTGCCCGCTCCTCACACGTGCCCTGTCCATCAGGTGGCTCTCGTGCCAGGTCCCAGGACCTCCCTCTACCTGATGCTCTATAAGTGAATCTCTTGAGAAAATACAAAGAAGCTTTTGTTTTGTAGCAAAGGATCAGGGAGGTGCTGAGGCAAGTTTTTCATGTGGCTCAGATCATACAGTGCATTGTAGCATTTATAGATCAATGAAAAGAAAAGCTGAAAGTTATAAATTGATTGTATTAAAAAAATACCTAATGGATGTACCTGACAACTAATAAGACACCTTTTAGAATGACTTCCCAACTGTTTCTTTAGTCGCTTTCTTAAAACTATATTGTTTAGTTTTAATTTAAAGTCTATGTAATTCTACTGTTAGGGATCATCCATTCATTTTAAGTTGTACATTTAGCAGGGTACTTACAAAATGTACATTATGACACCTATGCTCCAAATGTCACACTGCTGGCTATAGTCGTGGGCATTGATAACTTCAGGGGCTGCCAAATAAGCAGAAATGAAATAATATTAATAATACAATAAATGACTTTTAAATGCTTAAACACAAAGCATGAAAAATGTGCTGATGTGCTGTAATTTATTCCCCCACAGGGAAAACGAGAACCAACAGCAGATGTTAAGTGAATAATGTATAGGCTTAACAACTGACGTCGCTGTATCCTCACCCCTGCTATTTAGCTTCTGATGGAACAATGGCACACACTGTATAGCTAGATGTACAACTCTTCATCTCTTTCAAATTGTTAAGAAATGATTTTGCAAAGATTGTGTAGTTATAGTAGAAGACAACAATATCTCAGTTCTTTGCCAAAAACAGAACTGAAAACATACCTTAAGTAGATACAATTTAAAACAAGCCCAATAGGTAGAAATCTGGATTTACAGAGAAACTAAGATAAACGGTTATAAATCACTTCAGTAAAATAACAGTAGTAATAATAACATCATAGCACTCCTGTGGCAGTATGAATTATCTTCCACATTTTCTAAATGAGAAAACTAAGACAGAGAGCTCCTATAACATAACTTGATCAAAAAGCCAATTAGGTCCAGGATGATGACTAGGATGCAGGCACTCCTGACTCCCCAACTCTGGGCTACTTACTTACAATGTGTCCACAATAGGGTTCCTTTAAACAATCTTCTCAAAGTAGAACTTTTTTTTTACTTTGAGGTAGCACATTTTTTAATGATTAGGTTTTTTATAATGGCTGGCTTTCTAAAAAGTCACATATGATATTCCAGGACTATGTCTATTATACTTCTACAGCTAGGTAGCACCACACAGGGCCGACTGTAAGTTATACGTGGATTCACCCCTGCGTCGTTCAAGGGTCAACTGCGTGTGTTTGAATAGAACTTTAAAATTGACAAAGCACTTTTGTATAGATGATGTTATTTGTGTAAATTATGTTAAGAATCATGTGAGACGGGTATGTAGCCATGACTTACTTTGCCAGCGAGGAAATTAAGGTTCAGGTACACATATGAAGCGACTCACCTAAAGCAACACTGTTACACAGCGCCTCCCATGTAAAAGGTGTTTTTACTTTAGAAAACAGTTTCAATCACCCCCCCAACATACACACAGCTTTTATAACTACTGAAAGCAAATGAAATTTCATTTCCTCTGCCTATTGTTAAAGGAACTAAAAAGCAACAACAAAGGAGTTAAAAGGTAAACAGAAGAAAGAGAACAGGCTCAACTGTAGATAATTAACAAATTGAATAATTCTTCTCTAAATCACTGAAAATTAAAATTAATATTTTCCTTTAAGCAATTACTTGTATTCTTTAACTCTACTTAAACTTTTAAAATATGGAATCATTAAAGCTCAAGTTGCTCTATGGCTGCATGTCTACGACAAGGGCAGATTCCGTGATCCGATTCCCTGACAGACCTCCATGTAGGTGCATCACGCAGCAGGGGCCCGGAATTTGGAGCCCTCACTCCCTCTTTCGGAGTCACCTTAATTATCAGGGGCATTTCTACTTGCACTGTCATCGCAGCTCTCACAGGGAGGCAAAGGCCAGACTGGCTGGGCCAAGAAGCCATTTAGGAAGTCAGCAAAGCTCCACAAACCATCTGCCTTCTCTCTTGTTCTCTCACTTGTCTCACAGTGCAGACAACTAATAAGCAGGCATAAAACTCAGGGTGCTTGGATATATTTTCCCCATGTAACTACAGACCAGATGTCTTTTGCCAACAGGAGGATATGAACAGAATCTAAAGTAGCCTCTTCCCAAATAAGATAAAACAATTTAGAAGCTTTATGCATCAAGCAGACAAAGAAACAATGAACTAGGTATACTGCTCAGCCATAAAAATGAATAAACTACTGATATAACAACACGGGTAAGTCTCAAAATCATTACATGGAACAGAAGAAGACAGACACAAAAGAATATATACTTATGATTCAATTTATATAAATTCTAGACAAGCAAAACTAAACTAAGGTAATGGAAATCATCAGTGGTTGCTGGGGTCTGGGTGAGGAATCGACTGGGAGGGACACAAAGGAAATTCCTGGGGTGATGGAAATGTTCTATATATTCACTGGGGTGGTAATTGTACAAGTATATGTATTTGTCAAAACTCACTAAACTTTACACTTAAAATCTGTGCATTATATTATATGTAAATTATGTTTCAATAAAGTATATTTTAAAGAAATCTACTCAAAGTACAAAAAGAATCTATCAAAGCCCTGCGCTGGTGAGTGACTTTAATAACTCTCTTAGAAATCATCAGAGGAAGCAAGCAGGATTAAATTAACAGTATTGACTAGGCGGCCGAGATGGCAGAGCAGGAAGACCGTGAACTTCCACAGACACACCAAAATTACCACCACTTACAGAGCGACTGTCTATAGGAATGACCTGAAAACCAGCAGAAAACAATTTCCACAACTAAAGACATAAGTAGGAACTACAAGAAGATGGATAGGAGGGGCGCAGACACAGTAGAGTTAGGACCTACGCTCTCAGATCGGCGAGCCACAGACAGGAGGAATGTCACGGTCTTGAGGTCCTTCCCAGGGAGTGAGGGCTCTTGGTCCCACAGCGGGTTCCCCAGCCCAGGGGGTCTTGCACCAGGAATACAAAGCCCCCAGAACGTCTCCCTCTGAAAACCAGCAGGGCTTATGTCTGGGAGAGCTGGAGTGCTACAGCAAACAAGAGACTCCATTCTTCAAGAGTGCACACAAAATCTCATCCACTCTGAATCCCAGCTCAGAGGCAGTACTTTGAAAATGAGTCAGACCCACTTGCTGATCTTGGAAAACCTCCCAGAGAGGGAGGGAGCAACTAGGACTCCCCCTGCTGACTGGCAGCAGCCCTTTTGGGGAGTTCATTGTAACACGTGGACACTGGTGCTGGTAAGCACCATTTTGGATGCCTCCCCCTAGCTTATTAGCGCCAGGACCTGCCCCACCCACCAGCAGGCACACACCAGCCCCACACCCCTGGTAGGCAGCTGCCAAGACCTGGCCCGCCCACCAGCAGACTTACACCAGCACTAAGCCCCCCATACCATTCAGACGCCATGTGGGAACCCAGCCTTGCCCACCAGCAGGCCAGCAGCAGCCCCATGCAGTTAACCCTGCAGTAAGCCTACCCCACCTTCTAGCAGGCCCAGAGCCACTGGACATGACACAGCCTCAAAGCCAACCAGGCTGGGGGCCAGTCCCACCTACCAGTGTGCTCACAGTAGTCAGCCCTACCACAGCAGAAGGGTGCATGCAGCCCACATAGGAGTTGCCCCGAGAACATATAGCTCCAGTGACCAGAGAGGAGCATGCTGTTGGGCCCCACAGGACATCTCCTATATAAGGCCACTTCTCCAAGATCAGAAAATGCAACCAACATACCTAATACATAGAAATAGACACAGAGAATTGGGCAAAATGAAAAAAAAAAAAACTGCAGAAAGCACAAACACATGAAGTTTAAATAATATACTACTAAACAACCAGTGGGCCATTGAATAAGTCAAAGAGGAAATCAAAAATACCTAAACAGAAATAAAAATGGGAATACAATGATCTAAAATCTGTGGGCCACAGCAAAAGTAGTTCTAAGAGGGAAGTTTATGGAGACACAAGCCTTACCTCGGGAAACAAGAAAAACCTCAAATAAACAATCTAGCCTTACCCTTAAAGGAACTAGAAAAAGAAGAACAAACAAAACCCAAAATTAGTAGAAGGAAGAAAAAAATAAAGATCAGAGAGGAAATAAAAGAAATAGAGACTAAAAAGATATAGAAAAGAACAATGAAACTAAGAGCTAGTTCTTCAAAAAGATAAAATTGATAAACCTTTAGCAAGACTCATCAAGAAACAAGATAGAAGACACAAATAAAATCAGAATGAAAGAGAAGTTACAACCAACACCACAGAAATACAAAGTATCGTAAGAGATTACTATGAACAATTATATAACAATCAAATGGACAATTTAGAAGGAACAGATAAATTCCTTGAAATGTACACTCTCCCAAGACTGAATCAGGAAGAAATAGAAAATATGAAGAGACCAATTACCAGTAATAAAATTGGATCAGTAATTTAAAAACTCCCAACAAACAAAAGTCCAAGACCAGATAGCTTCACAGGTAAATTCTATAAAACACTTAAGAAGAATTAACACCTATCCTTATCAAGCTATTCCAAAAAGCTGAAGAGGAAGGAGGATTTCCAAACTTATTCTACAAGGCCAGTGTCAGCCTGCTATCAAAACCAGGTAAAGATACCACAAAAAAGAAAATTATAGGCCAATATCACTGATGAACCAGATGTAAAAAATCCTCAAAAAAATCTTAGCAAACCAAATTCAATAATACATTAAAAGAATCATATACCACGAGTAAGTGATATTTAGTCCAGGAACTCAGGATGGTTCAATATCTTCAAATCAATCAATGTGATACACCACATTAACAAATTGAAGGGTAAAAATCATATGATCATCCTAATAGATGCAGAAAAAGCTTTTGACAAAATTCAACATCCATTTATGACAAAAACTCTCCAGAAAGTGGGTATGAGGGAACATACCTCAATATAATAAAGGCCATAATGGCAAACCCACAGTGAACATCATACTCAATGGTAAAAAGCTGAAAGCATATCCTCTAAGAGCAGGAACAAGACAAGGATGTCCACTCTCACCACTTTTATTCAATATAGTATTGGAAGTCCTAGCCATGGCCATCAGATAAGAAAAAGAAATAAAAGGAATCCAAACTGGAAAGGAAGAGTTAAAGCCATCACTGTTTGCAGATGACATGATACTGTATACAGAAAATCCTAAAAATGACAACAAAGAACTATTAGAATAAATGAATTCAGTAAAGTTGCAGGATACAGAATTAATATTTAGATATTTATTGCATTGCTATACACTAACAACAAATTATCAGAAAGAGAAATTAAGAAAACAATCCCACATATGGATCAATGGAACAGAATAGTGAGCCCAGAAATAAACCTACACACCTAAAGTCAATTAATCTTTGACAAAGGAGGTAAGAATGTACAATGGAAAGAAGACAGTCTCTTCAGCAAGTGGTGTTAGGAAAGTTGGACAGCCACATGTAAACCAACGAAGTTAGAACACACCCTCTCAACATACACAAAAAATAAACTCAAAATGGCTTAAAGACTCAAATATAAGACATGATACCATAAAACTCCTTGAAGAGAATATAGGCAAGACATTCTTTAACATAAATCATACCAAACTGTTCTTAAGTCAGTCTGCCAAGGCAACAGAAATAAAAGCAAAAATAAACAAATGGGACCTAATCAAACTTACAAGCTTCTGTACAGCAAAGGAAACCATAAACAAAATGAAAAGATAACCTACAGACTGGGAGAAAATATTTGCAAATGATGCGACCAACAAGGGCTTAATTTCCAAAATATACAAATAGCTCATACAACACAACAACAAAAAAACAAACAACCCAATAAAAAAATGGACAGAAGACCTAAATAGACATTTCTCCAAAGAAGAGAGACAGATGGCCAACAGGCACATGAAAAGATGCTCAACATTGCTGATTATTAGAGAAATGCAAATCAAAACTACAATGAGGTACCACCTCACACAGGTCAGAATGACCATCATTAAAAAGTCTACAAATACAAATAACAAATGCTGGAGAGGGTGTGGAGAAAAAGGAACCCTCCTACACTGTTAATGGGAATGTAAATTGGTGCAGCCACTATGGAAAACAGTATGTAGGTTTCTCAAAAAACTAAAAATAGAGCTGCCATATGATCCAGCAATCCTACTGCCAGGCATATATCTGGACAAAACTCTAATTCAAAAGGCTACATGCACCCCTATGTTCATACTAGCACTATTCACAATAGCAAAGACATGGAAACAACCTAATGTCCATTGACAGATGAATACATAAAGAAGATGTCATACATATATACAATGGAATACTTTGCAGCAGTAAAAAAAAGAATGAAATAATGCCATTTGCAGCAATATGGATGGACTTAGAGACTATCATACTAAGTGAAGTAAGTCAGAAAGAGAAAGACAAATACCATAGGACATCACCTATATGTGGAATCTAAAGTATGACACAAATGAACCTATCTACAAAACAGAAACAGACTCACAGACATAGAGAAGAGACTTGTGGTTTCCAAGAGGGAAGGGGAGTAGGGGAGGGGTGGATTGGGAGCTTGGGGTTAGCAGATGCAAACTATTATATATAGAATGAATAAACAACAAGGTCCTACTGCATAGCACAGGGAACTATATTCAATATCCCATGGTAAACTATAAAGGAAACAATATAAAAAAGAATGTATACATATGTATAACTGAATCACTTTGCTGTACAGCAGAAATTAACACAACACTGTAAATCAACTGTATGTCAATTAAAAAAAAGACAACAATCTCATTTACAATTACATCAAAAAGAATAAAATACCTAGGAATAAATCTAACTAAAGAGGTAAAAGACCTGTGCTCAGAAAACTATAAGACAATGATGAAAGAAATTGAAGATGACATAAATGCAAAGATATACCATGCTCATGGACTGGAAGAATTAATATTATTTAAATGACCATACTGCTCAAGGCAATCTAGAGATTCAGTGCAATCCCTATCAAAATAACAATGGTATTTTTCACAGACTAGAACAAATAATTCTAAAATTTGTATGGAAACACAAAAGACCCTCCTGAATAGCCAAAATAATATTGAGAAAGAACAGAGCTGGAGATATCATGTTGCTCAATTTCAAACTATAATACAAAGTGACAGTAATCAAAACAGTATGGTACTGGCACAAAAATAGACACATAGATCAATGGAGCACAATAGAGAGCCAGAAATGAACCCACACTTACATGGTCAATTAATCTATGACAAAGGAGGCGAGAATATACAATGGAGAAATGACAGCCTCTACAATAAATGATGTTGGGAAAACTGGACAGCTGCATGGAAAAGACTCAAAATGGACTAGTTTCTCATACCATATACAATTTAAATAATCTCAAAATTGATAAAAGACTTAAATGTAAGACCTGAAACCATAAACCCCCTAGAAGAAAACATAGGCAGTACGCTCTTTGACACAGGTCTTAGCAATATTTTTTGGATGTGTCTCCTCAGGCAAGGGAAACAAAAGCAAAAATAAGCAAATCAGACTACAACAAATTAAAAAGCTTTTGCACAGAGAAGGAAACTATCAACAAAGTGAAAAGGCCACCTGCTAAATGGGAAAAGATATTTGCAAATGATATATCTGATAATGGTTAATAACCAAAATATACCAAGAATCATACAACTCAACATCAAAAAACCAAACAACCCGATTTAAAAATGGGCAGAGGACCTGAATAGACATTTTCCAAAGAAGACATACAGAGGGCCAACAGGCACGTGAAAAGGTGCTCAACATCTCTAACTACCAGGGAAATGCAAATTAAAGCTACAATGAGATACCACCTCCCACCTGTCAGAATGGCTACCACCAAAAAGACAACAAGTAGCAGATGTTGGTGAGGATGTGGAGAAAAGTGAACCCTCATGCACTGGTTGGTAGGAATGGAAATTGGTGCAGCCGCTCTGGAAGATAGTATGAAGATTCTGCAAACAGTTAAAAATAAAACTGCCATACGATCCAGCAATTCCACTTCTGGGTATTTTTCTGGAAAAAACCCCCTAGAAAACAAAAAACCAAGAATTTGAAAAGATGTCTGCACCCCTATGTTCAATGCAGCATTATGTACAATAACCAAGATATGGAAGCAACCTAAGTGCCCATTGATAGACGAATGGATAAAGAAGATGTGGTTTACATATACAATAGAATACTACTCAGCCATAAAAATTCAATCTTGCCATTTGCAACAACATGGATGGTTCTTGAGGTTATTATGCCAAGTGAAATAAGCTAGAAAGAGAAAGACAAATACTGTATGATCTTACTTATATGTGGAATCTAAAAAACAAAACAAACGAACAATGTAATACAAAATGGAAACAGGTTCATAGATATAGAGAACAAATGGGTGGTTGCCAGGGGGGTGGGGGGATTAAATTTTCTAGGTGGTTGGGATGTGTTTGATGCTCATGTGAATGTGTGTTAATTTATCTAGCCTTTTGGTTTTTCTGTCTAGCTTTCTTCATTATACTAGGTAATTGTGACTTAAAGGTTTCCAATTTTTAGGAGTTTTCTCTGTGACTGAACACAGGATTCATTTTTGCAAATGTTACACTGGATATTTTGAAATTTTCTGAAAAACATAAATTATCAAAATGACTCAAGAAGATGTGAAAAACTTGAATAACCTAATATAAATTAACAATAGAAACTTTATCCCCCAAAGGGTATCAGGACCAAAAAATTTTAAGGGGAAATTTCATCAAATAATTAATGAACAGGTAATTTCTATTGCTTAAGTGGTTCATGAGCATAAAAAAAGTGAAAATATTTTATTTTTAAAATGAGGATATTATAACCCTAACATCAAAATGACAAGGGCAGCTGAAAGAAAGAAAGCTACACTCAAAGTTCCTAAATAAAGTAGTGACAAATTGAATATGGCAGTACCTTAAACCAAGTGGGGTTTAATCCAAAAGTACAAGGATGGTTCAACATTTTAAAAATCTATTAATGTAATTATTTCATTAATAAACTTAAAGAGAAAAAATATATGATCATCTCAATAGGTACAGATTTGAATAGAAATTTCATCAGAGAAGATATATGAATGACTAATAAGTACATAAAAAGATACTCAACATCATTGGTCATTAAGGTAACGCAAATTAAAAATCACAATGAGATACTACTTCATAACCACTAGAGTGGCTATAATTAAAAAGATAGGTAATATAAAGAGTTAGCAAGGATGTGAAGAAACTGGAACTCTCATACATTGCTAGTGCAAAGGAAAATATTAGAGCCACTTTGGAAAATTGTTTGGCAGTTTCTTACAAAGTATAAACATAAATAATATATGACCCAGCAATTTCACTCCTTGGTAGTTACCCAAGGAAAATGAAACCACACGTCCACAAAAAAAACTTGTACACGAGGGACTTCCCTGGTGGCGCAGTGGTTAAGAATCCGCCTGCCAATGCAGGGGTCATGGGTTCGAGCCCTAGTCCGGGAAAATCCCACATGCCATGGAGCAACTAAGCCCATGCACCACAACTACTGAGCCTGTTCTCTAGAGCCTGCGAGCCACAACTACTGAGTCCGTGAGCCACAACTACTGAAGCCCACACGCCTAGAGCCCGTGCTCTGCAACAAGAGAAGACAACACAATGAGAAGCCTGCGCACTGCAACGAAGAGAAGCCCCCCCCGCCGCAACTAGAGAAAGCCTGTGCACAGCAACGAAGACCCAACATAGCCAAAAATAAATAAAATAAAGTAAATAAATTTTACAAAAACCTTAAAAAAAAAAACAAAACTTGTACACGAATGTCCATAGCAGGATTATTCATAATAGCTCCAAACTGGAAACAATCCACATGCCCATCAGCTAATAAATATATAAACAACATACAACGGACAACTGTTCAGCAATATAAAGAAACAGACTGCAACAGGGATGTACCTCAAAAACATCATGCTATGTGAAAGAAGCCAGGCGTATAAGCCTACATATTGCATGATCCCATTTATATGAAATGTCCAGAAACAGCCAATCTAGAGAGATAAGGATTAGTGGTTACCTGGGGTTGGGATGGGAATGAGATTGAGTGCAAACGGGCATGAGGCAACTTTTGGGGGTAGAACTGTTCTAAAACTGGATTGTGGTGATGTTGCACAGCTCTGTGAATGTATGAAAAAAATCACTGAATGGTACATTTTTATGGTATTTAAATTATACTTCAGGAAAGCTGTTAAAAATCACATTTAGGAAAATGGGCAACTTGGTTTATAAAATATATTTAATCAGTACTCTCTGAAAAACCACTGGATGGCAATGAAATTGGATAAAAAATGGAAAGAAGCAAAACATACTCATGATTTTAGCATGAATTAATAAAACAATAATTAAGTTTGGGTGTATGATTACCTAAGAGACATAAACAGCTATAAGAAGAGCCCAGAGAAATAATGAAAACTATAATCTTTGAAGATAAGAACTATGAGAAATCTGCTAAAACAATTAAAATTATTTGACCTAAGAAAAGGTAGCTTGATCAGGGCCATTAAGTCATGACGTGAAATTGAACTGCTCAAGTTTTAATCCATACTAGTTGTTCTACTTTTTCATATAGAAAAAGAATCATTTTAAGTCTACTAACTTACCCATATAGATAGGTGTCCCACATGTGGTCTGCAACATGGCTTCACTCCTTCCTTGCTTCTTCACCGCTAAACCAAAATCAGTCACCTAAAAGAAGAAACTCATACGGAGTTACCTGTGTTCCAGTCCCAGAATTCACTCATTCTGCAAATAGGACTTTCACCGCATTGTATTGCACTTAATTCAGGGATTCTTGAGGATGGAGGGGCTTTACTTGTATTACTAATAAGGACCTTGCTTCCCCTCTCCACCCACCCCTCCTTTTGAAGAAGAAACTTGGTAAAGAGAAGCTTGGTTTGTCCAATCTTGAGAAAACACCCATGACGTTGATTGTTCATTCCTTCTAATTAAATTCACCAGTTCAACATAGGAAGTTGTTCTTGCAAGAAGGCATTTAACGTTTTTTCAAATAAAAAAGTTATTTTTATAAAGTTCTTTCACTGTAAAATACATTCTGGCCTTAGTAAGTTTATCATCTATTTTTCTGATGCTCAAGCTATGTTCCAGTCTAAAGTGCTGTTATAAATGCAAATCATTATCCTTGTCAGCACTCAAGGAAACTCCCCCCTTTAATAATTATTTACAAAACATTATCTCTAGTAAATGCTATCTTTTCTTTATTAATATTTCCTTTGTTTTCTAGAGTATATTAATTTAAAAAATTATTACACTATTAAAAACTACGAGAAGCAAATTAACAGGAAAAAAACCACAATATAGCTACAAATACACAGGAGGCCTACTGCTGCAACTGCAGGCTCTCTGCTCAGTTCTAAATCTTGGTCATTAAACATTTGGTTATTAAATATTCAGTACGTGCCCTTGGTCTTGTCTCCCAAGTTGGAACAGCCTTGGGCTGAAAGCAGAAAAACAGGCACATTTATTGATCACACAATCAAAGATAGGCTTTTGGTCCACAGACACTGAATGGAAAGTTTCCAGTACTGCATGGAGTAAGAAAATATTCCTATCAACAATGTAATATCGTTATTTTTCTAAAGAGATTAATAAATTTCTCCAGGAGTGTTCACAACGATCCTACTTGGAACATTATGATACATATCTTTCTCCACAGAAAATTTATACAGATATCAAATATATAAAAGCTTTCATGATCCAATTCAGTTCTTTGGAGAGCATTTATTCCTTTATGCACCAAATATTAATTGAGCACATACTATGCTTCAGGCACTACTCCAGGTACCAACAGTGAATGAGACACACAGAATTCCTGTTCTCGTAGAGTTTACGGTGGAAATATTTAAGAACATTTACTTTACTTGGGTAAAACAACAATGCTGTTAAACCTATTTAAATGCAACAGAGCAAGTTATTCACAGACAACATTTTATTCCTAAATTAACACATTCATATATTTTGAAAGCAGCCACTTTTAAAGTGCTAAGTAATAAATAATGTATCCTATCATTTATTTGACATTAAGCAACACTTAATTTGAATAAAGTCTTCCAGAATAAATACTTGGCACATTAATTTTTCTTAGGACATAAATATTAATACCCAACTTATTAAGTTTGGGTATTTTTAAATGAGAAATACAGACTTTAGCATTAATTTAGTATCAAAGGCACAGCCAAGGTGCACTTTTTCTCTAGATCTGTAACACATTTACATCAAATTACCAGGCATAATTTTGAAATTAATTAGAATTCAGAGCATCTGTTTGTTTGCTATTAACTAATGATTTAGAACTATCAAAATGAATATGTACTTTAGAAAAATTCAATAGCACCACTTAACTTGTAAAATTATTCTTGTCAGTCACAACCTCTTTTGTGAAATTTTAATTTTTTTAGCACAAGCACTTAGTTTTGGCTGTTTAAAAGCTTTCAAAATGTATCTAAAAAGAGGATGTACTTTGCCACTTCGCTATCAAACTGTTTATAGGCAAAAAATTACGACCATTTCTAATATCTTACCTTTATGTTTAAGTTCATTTCATCATTAGCATCAATAAAGCTGCTTTTAACCATTATGTTTTCCAGTTTTAGATCTCTATGTACAATATCTACCAAGAAAATAAACAACAAATCAAATGAAATAGATAATGAAAAAATAGAGAGGACACAAATAGAACAAATAAATATACTTGACCAGTTAACATCCACTGTTGAAAAATTTGAGGAGGGCCAGGTGTAACCCTGCCCTCTTCTATTCCCTGATATTCAGATCCCTTTTCTCCATGTTTCTAACCTTAAGGAGCCATTTTCTTTGGCTCCCTCACCTCTCCCCAATCCCCTGCTGCTCCAACTGGCCGCTCTTCATGACAAGTGGCCTGGTAAGTATGGAAGAGGATCCTGTCCAAGGTTAGGTATTCCCTGGAGGAGGGAGACACGTATACTTACAAGCCTGGGAAGGTTTCCCATGTCCTTCGCTCTTCAAATAGAGGATTACTTCTTTACTTCTATGCATATGTTATTGCCAGTATAAACATTTAACATACTGCAACCTGGCAACACGTATACAAACTACACTTACTTCAGTATATTTTTCTACAACATCAGTACCACCTTCCTACTCTATACATCAAAATTAAAAACAAAAACCCCTGAGACACAAAATCTCCAGTTGAACATGTCAGAGCTCAGGTAGGACTTTTATGTACATGCAAATACTCTCATGTACCAAATATTTCCTTTGCAAATAACTGATTCAGTTCATATCCATAGCAATCATTTCCCTAAACTTAAAAAGTTATAGGCATAATTTCTGGAAAAATGAAGCTGAATGAGCCCTGGACTGGCAATTATACCTAATTAGTTACAGTTCCCTTACCCAGTTCCAGCCTGTGTTGGAATTTTTATTGTTTCTATTGTTCTCCTTATCTCTTCTTACATAAATACCACAAAATTTTAATATTAATTTATCTTTATGTTTTAGTAGTTGGCAGGGCAAGTCTCTCTGCTGCCTCCGCTGTTCTTCTTTTTCATTGTTTTCTTTACTAGTCTCACCCATTTCAAAATAATTTTATCAAGTTCCAAGAAAAATCCTGTTAAGATTTAGTTTGAAATTATACTGAATTTACAGCTTAATGTGGGAGAATCGACATTAGCATAATATTAAGCCTTTGGTTTCCTGCCCTTGCAAAAATTGTTGCCCTCTGCCTGGAAAGCCCTCCCTTTTTCGTCTGAGTTTGTATTCCTCAGCTCAGGTTTTGCTTCCTCTGTGAATTCTTCCCTGACTTTCCAAATCAAATGAGGCGCTTAATATACCTATGCTCCTTGCACTTTATATGGCTTTCAGAAATTATCATGTTGCATTACAGTTTGTTTTCTGTACTCCATCACCCATCTGCCTCTCAATTTCCTTGAGGGGCAGGTGCCTTGTCTTTTAACTTCTGTAACTCTAGAACTAACCACAATGCTGTAGGTGCTCAAGAAATATCTGCTGAATGAACCCCTGGGTTCCAGTACCGGATCTGCCACACCTAACCATGTCACTTCACCTCTCTGGAACAAAGCTTTTTCTCATCTATAAAATGAGAAGTTTCTAAAGTCACATGTAAGCCAAACTAACACTGAAGAAAAAAAAGCAGGAGCACGAGGAAAAACAGTAGCAATAACACCAAAGAACAGTAAAGCAATTAGAAGAATTAGAATAATATTTAAATGTGGATTTTAAAGTAGTGAAACGATTCCCATATGGTACTATACTGGGGGATATGTATCTTTATACATTTGTCAAAATCCATAGAATTTTGGATTCTATGGATCTAAACTATGGATTTTGGGTGATAATGATGTGTCAGTGTAGGTTCATCAATTGTAGTAAATGTACCACTCTGATGGGGGATGCTAATAACGGGGCAGGATGTGCATGCACGGGCAGAGGTATCTGGGACTCTCTGTAACTTCTCCATTTTGCTGTGAACCTAAAACTGCTCTAATAATTAATCTAAAAAATTTTAAATGCCTAGAATATATAGACTTTTAACATTATTAATATATGTGTTTTTAGAAATTTCACTTTTATTATTGATTTTCTATGTTTGATTTGATAATATTAGCTTCTTTTCAAACTGTTCTGTAGAAACATTCATAATTTCATCTTGTCTGTGTACAATGTAATTGCATACCTGCCTTGCTTCTAATTAAAATATATCTATAAAGTTAAAAAGGAAAAATTTTTTTAATTTTTAAAAGAATATCTTCCATATTAGTAGGCATTATTTCTGTGACTATGAACCCTGAATACAATTGCCCTCAAACAAAAGTGGTGTCTGCGCTCATGGAGTCAGTGAGCTGGATCCTCTTCTTACCCTTATTGTGAAGATAGGCTATAGCTGAGGCGAGACTTCGAATGATCCACCTGGTCTCATTCTCTGAGAAATGACCTTTCCTATTCAGAATTCCTCTGAGTTCTCCATCCTCACAAAGCTCCATCACAAGGTACATTTTCTGACATTATAAATTTAAAAAGAGAGACAGAGAGCACAAATTATTTAGCTGAGGATCTTTAAAATGTTATATATGGTATACGTATAGCAGAAATATGGTTACAATCGATCTTTTCATTCAAAACTATTTGTTATCTATCATGTACAAGATACTATGCAGGATACTAGAGGAAAAAGGAAGCATAAGACACATAGTCTTTACCTTCAAGGAGTTCAGAGTTTCGCTATAATCACAATACCATGGGGTAATGGCTAACAGAAGAGGAATGTCCGAAATGTGATGAGGTTACAGAGGAGGGGAGCCTTTGCCTAAAGAATGCTCACTGAAGAGGCAACATACAGGCACGTCTGGATGACTGAATAGGGATTTATGGGTAGAGAATATGGGCAAGAACAGGCATAGCACATGGCATTTGCAGACTCCAAAGCTCAAAACAGCACTGGTGGGACTTCCCTGGCGGTCCAGTGGTTAAGACTCCGCCCTTCCACTGCAGGGGGCGTGGGTTCTATCCCTGGTCGGGAACTAAGATCCCGCATGCCAGCGCTGCAAGACTAGAAAAAAAGAAAGAAAGAAAGAAAGAAAGAAAGAAAGAAAGAAACCAGTGCTGGCAGTTAAAGAATAACAAGTATCTCAGTGTTAATAGCACTGGGAGTTTGGTAAGTCAGAGAAGACTGAGATGGTGAGGGGTGAGGCCAGAAAGAACACGTTGGTGTCAGGCTGTAAGGAGTCTTGGATGTCACACAAAGGAGCTGGTATTTTTTCTTTTTTCCCATATGCAATAAGGAGCCACTGAAGATTTTTTTTTTTTTTTTTTTTTGCGGTACGCGGGCCTCTCACTGCTATGGCCTCTCCCGTTGTGGAGCACAGGCTCCGGACGCGCAGGCTCAGCGGCCATGGCTCACGGGCCTAGCTGCTCCGCGGCATGTGGGATCTTCCTGGACCGGGGCATGAACCCTCGTCCCCTGCATCGGCAGGCGGACTCTCAACCACTGTGCCACCAGGGAAGCCCGCCACTGAAGATTTTTAAGCTGATGTCTGGAGTGGGGGGAAAGGTATGTGCTACTATCAATTCTGCATTTCTAAATGAACACTCTAACAGTAATGAGGAGCAGAGTTCAACAAACTTTTTTCTGTAAAGGCCAGATCCAGGTAGTAAACATTTTTGGCTTTGAGGAACATACACAATCTCTTGCAACCACTCAACTCTGCTGTTACAGCATAAAAGCATCCATAAACGAAACTTTATTTATGGACTTTGAAATTTAGCTTCATATAATTTTAACATGTCATGAAATTTTACTCTTTTACGTTTTCTCCAACCATTTAAAAATGTATAAAACCTGGCTTATGGGCCATAAAAGAACAGGCCACATGCCACTGGCTCACATGCTGCGTAAGCTGACGTCTGATTATAAGAGGGTAGATGTAAGGCACAGAATGGAGAAAAGAAGGAAGAAGAAAAAGATGTGAAAATACCTGGAGGGAGAAATAGTGGGACTTAGTGACTAATTGGGTATAAATCGTAAAAAGCCACAAATGAAACGCCTCTTCCATATTTCCTGTTTCTGTGCATACATATTAAGATCACCTTAGGTATTCCGATAGTCAAGTCATCTATTAAGTCAAAAAGATTCACAGTCAACTAAAATGCGTGTCTTTTTCATACCTATGCTATTCAGACACAGACTACCCTCCATGTCTCCATTCTATCCTATACCACATTTTCACTGCTGTTTTTAAGATTCTGGAATCTGATCCTATTCTATTACCACTACTAGTGCAACTTCTGTGTTCAGTCAGCAAGCACGAATACAGGAGGACAAGGCTAACAACCTTTCTTCCTATAGTCAAAATTCTGACTCACTCAAACTCAAGATGTTTAGAATTTCAAAAGTAACTACAGAATGCTGCAAAGTCTAACACGTAAATAAGTTTTTGAACTAGGCTGTAGTTTTTCCACTGACAACACTGTAGGATCATGAAATGAAATGGTAAGTGAACTATTTGGAAGGCAAAGTTATATTAGCAGTGCTTACAATATAAATTGATGTCATTTTAAAATGTGTACGTTGATAAAAGTTATATCAACAGAAGTTTTTTACAACTCTTTATACAATTATTAAAAGTAATTGTGTAGAACATTTGGACTCACAAGAAACCATACATAGTCAAACTGCATGATCAGCATTACTATCTTAGCCTAACCCTTCAGGTAGCAATTTCCATTCATCCTTAAGATGGCTTCAACGGAAGGTCTAGGCATTTGTGTGAGTTGGGAAGATGGGGAGTCAGATGTGACCTGTGTGAATCAAGGGCAAACAATACATAAAAAAGACAATCACAGATGATGGTTTCTTTGGCCTTCAAATTATCCTAGATTTGGACTCCCACTTGATGAAGTAACAGATCAGACTTACCCTCCCCCCTGAAACAACTTAAGAAATGGACAAAATACATAAAATAACAATTTTCAGACATTAGACATCAGACAGCATAGGGCAGTGATCCCTGAGAGAGGGGAAATCTATGAGGCCAGTCCCGTGATTACCCTAGCTTACTGTCTGGAGAGTTTCCAAGCCACAGAGAAGGGAAAAGGAATCCAAACAGAGCCCAGCAGTCTACATGAACTGAGGAGATGGTGCTGGGAGTCCCTGAAGGCCAAGACAACTGAAGTTCACAGAGAAGATTACCAAAGAGGAGAAATCTATGGAGAGAAGGCTCCATAGATTTGCAGACAGCCCCCCCTCGACTCTTCAGCGAAGTACCAACTAGCACATACGTATGAGGAAACTACCCAAAGTTGGGAGAAGAACCATGTGAAAAGATCAGAAGAAACAATCACTGGCGCTTACACATGGCCAGGAAGGGTTTGTATTCCCATTAGCCAGAGTGGAAAATCTCATTATTCATGGGGTAGAATACTCAAAAGGGTCTTCCCTCATTAGTCTGGAAAAATTAGCCCTAGACCAAAGGCTGCTCTGGTGCCACCTAACAATGCTTAAAGCAAGCTTGAAAAGTATCAAACTATTTCCGATAACTTAACTATGTCCCAGAATAAAGCTCAAAAATAGTTGTAAGAGTATAAAAAATAGCCAGCACCCAATCAACAATTAACAGGCATCTAAAGAGGCAGGCTTATAACGAAGGGGAAAAAATCAATCAATTAAAACTGACCTAGAAATGGCACATATGATAGAATTAACAGAAAAGGACATTAAAGGTTATTGTAACTATATTTAAGGAGGAGGAAATAGTGAGCATGTTAAGTAGAAACATGGAAGATAGAAAAATGATCCAAAGCAAATTTCCATTGGAAGGGATAAACAGCGCATATGATGTTACAGAAAAAGAGATTACTGAATCTGAAGATATCACAATAGAAACTCTGCGAAACTAAACAGGGAGAGAAAAAAGATTGGAAAAAAATGAATAGAGCATCAGTGAGCTTTGTACAATGTCAGGCAATCTCATTTGTACTTGAGGTCCTAAAAGTAGAAGGCAGAAAAAATATTTGAAGAAATAATGGCCAAGATGTTCCTTAATTTGATGAAAACCATAAGCTCACAGATTTAAGAAGTTCCATGAACCCCAAGCCAGGATACATGAAGACAACTATACCAAGGCACAACGTAATGAAATTGGTTAAAAGTGATGATAAAGAGCAAAACTATTCTAAGCAGATTTGAGGATAAAATAAGTCACAACTCTAAAACTGAAAAGGTAGAGAAGCCTTCTGGCACCACTGCCATATACTGCTCCCATAAAAGGTAACTGTGGTCGCTAACATTTATCAAGCACTTCTAATGAATCAAGCATAACGCATAACGCAAGTTGACTATTGCTGCCTTAGAAACTGTCAAAGGAAACAAAGAACAATAGCTAACAGTCGATGAGATGTATGCTTTATATTCACTTTCCCGTTTAATCCTTCAACACCAAATGAGTTTGATACTATCATTAAACCAATCTTACAGATGAGGAAACTTAAGTATAGAGAGGTTGAGTAACTTGTCCATGGTCTCAGAGCTAATAAGTGTTGGAGCCAGGATTATACTGCACAGGCAATCTGATCCCAGAGTCCACGTGCGTAACCACTGTATCATACTGCCTCCGAGCAGAGAAATACCCAAGCCCACGTGCATAAACAACTTGAAGGCAGAATGGCAATAACCCAGGCTTCAGAACAACTCTAAATGGAAATTAGAAGCATTGAAAGACAAGAATGAAAACATCTAGGAAAGAAGGAAGATTAAACATATTAGTTTAAGACACAGATGACAAAATATCTTCTACATAGTGCCAAATATGCCCATACCAACTCTACTATGAAGCTAGACTTGCAAAATTATGACAATATTCCAAGAGACTCCAATGGAGAACCAAGAACCAAAGCAAAAAGAAAGACACTTCTAAGGAAGCTCTGGTCACAAATGGGTTATATCTGAGGTTGTTTCAATTTTAAACATTTGTTTTCAATATGCCACCAGAAATTTCACTAAAAACGTCAATCTAATCATCAGATACCTAACTATAAAATCAACAATAAAAAGTCCTCCAGAATGCTCTCATCAATCTCCAGTGACAGACTCATGCCAAGGACATGAGCCACTGTGTCCCAAAAGGATTACTTCCCAAGGGAATGATGTTCATTTTGTAATAACAACAATTTTCAAAATGCAGCACCTGACAAAGCTTTACCTTAGGCGTCTCAAATACTTGTTCTAGATGTATAATGTGTTTGTGTTTCACACTTTTTAGGATGGTCACTTCCCGTTCAAGCAACTTCACAGCAGAGCTTCCAGCCTTCAATGATGAGGAAACATAGATTTCACATATGAATTTCATTACTGCATACCTCAATATAAAAGTTAAAGTTATTTAATATTTTTCCTACATTTTCTTTAGAAGTTCCTTTTTCAAAAGATAACACGCAACTTACCTATGTGTTAAGATTAAAGTATGCCCCATCTTATCCTTTGTCCAATTTTAAGAGATATATAATTTGGCCTCAAACCACGTTTCTTGGACTGTTTCTATAAATTAGCTACAACATGGTCTCTGTCATGTCACAAAATTATTGCAATTTTTAATAGCCTTTTTGGAATTTCCTTCAAAATCGTATTGATCCTTTGATGTTAGCATAATAAAAACAAAATCTACTTTCCCGGGACATCAATTAGAAAACGGATATAAAGCATCTGTCTCATTAAATGTTAGAATTGTTAAAATAAAATGTTTTTGTTTTATTGTTGTTTTGTTTTGATTATATTTATATACATATCAAAAGAAACAACAGGCAGTGAGATTCTACACTTAGCCCTGCATTATATTACTTCCTAGTCCCCCAGCCTCAAAAATTTGAGAGAGAGAGAAAGAGGAGAGAGAGCACACTCGATCAAGATGGAGATGGAGATTTTGCCTTCAGACCAACCTAACTCCAATTTATCTCCTTACATGTAACCCTTAACCACACCTGACCAGGCCTTCATTCAGGGTGTAAGTAACTGTCTACAATGTCGTCTAAGAAATTTCAGAAGGGCTTTCTCCACCCTAACCACCACTACCACCAACCCAGTCATCACCCCTCTTGATATCTAAATTACCATCATTATTCAAGGATAAACATTGTCCTCATTCACATGAAAATATCCCTGAAAGGGATAATAAAGTTCTTATTCCTCCCTCCTTACCCCTAACCCCTGCCCCCACCAAGTTTGGGAGAGACATAATAGTTCCTGAAGGACTGGAAAGGGATTGATCATAAGGCAAATTTTACCTAGTTAAAATTTTTCCTAGTGTCATCCCTGCTTCCAATTACCTTTACCCTTCAACCATTACCATCTCAGGAGGGATAGGAAACTGCCCACCCTCTGTGCCTCACCCATGGAGGATGAAAGTCACAGTTTAAGGTTATCCTAGAGGGTCAAGAGAAATAGTGATTGTGAGGAGTGAATTCCTATACAGACTAGATATGGAGAGTTATAACAATATCCATCTCAATCCTCTTCCTACCTCCCTCCACAAATGATTTGACCTGTATATAATGCAGTAAGATACTGTCCAATTCATATACTGACTATATAACTTTATTTTACTTAGTGTCCTGAAAACTCTCAGCATCAATAGGTATGTGCAAGATTATGAATTCCTAAAGTTGCAAGCAGGCATCCTGACTATATAACCCTAAAACCTAACCCCTAACCCAATCTGGGATAGGAGCAAAGCAAAGGAAATAACATCCCATTTAGTTTTTTTTTTTTAATAAATGTATTTATTTAATTTATTTATTTTTGGCTGGGTTGGGTCTTCATTGCTGTGCGCAGGCTTCCTCTAGTAGTGGCGAGCGGGGGCTACTCTTTGTTGTGGTACGTGGGCTTCTCATTGCGGTGGCTTCTCTTGTTGTGGAGCACGGGCTCTAGGCATGTGGGCTTCAGTAGTTGCGGCACGTGGGCTGTGGTCGTGGCTCACGGGCTCTAGAGCACAGGCTCCGTAGTTGTGGCGCACGGGCTTAGTTGCTCTGTGGCATGTGGGATCTTCCCGGACCAGGGATAGAACCCGTGTTCCCTGCATTGGCAGGCGGATTCTCAACCACTGTGCCACCAGGGAAGCCCCGACAGTTCATTTAGTTAATTCTAAAGATTTCTAGAAGGGCTCTGGATCTCCCTTTATTTTTTTATTTTTTTGGATCTCCCTTTATTAAGATTTAATGTTACTGTATTAAACTTTAGGGGAAAATGGTATATAATTTCCTATGGCTTGTTTTAAAGAATACATAAAACCTACTATTTCCTTTTGTAAGTGTAATATTTATCATCGCAAATCCAAGGGGAAAACACCTAATGTTGTCTTTTGTTTTTCCTCGGGCATAGAAAGTGTTTTAAAGTTGATGAAACGATCAGATATAAAGCTTGAGGACTTAGATTCTCCCTTAAAAAGAAGCCCAGTTGTTCTTCACTCCAATGAAATCTAGTGAGACATACAGTGATTACAAGTAAACAGTACAGAAGATAGTTGGGGGAAAAGTGGTTCAAACTGAAAGAGTAGGTAGGATGAATAAACAGAGTTAGCTACCAATGAGGAAATAGGGAATCAAAGGAAAGGCAAAGATAGGGACAAAGTATATCAGAACCACATCGGGAGAGACTACCGGGACCCATTTCTCACTAAGACATCACTAGCCCACAGCCCTCCATCTACACATACTGATGATCAGCCCTCACCTTCAGCTCACTCTGGTAAACTTTACCTATATTTGGTTATGCTGGTTATGTTAGGTAATCCTTTCATTTACTTTTTAGTACCTGTCTACTTGAGTTTAAGAACTGGTCCCGTCCCAGAAGGCTAGAGAAATATCCACATTTCTCCAGGGGAACAGCCTAGGCCCTGGCCCTCAGGGTCAGCTGTGTTAGTGTGAAAAACTGTACTGCCTACCCCACCCTGCACTGGCACTGTGCTCTCAGTAGGACGCTGCCGATATGCCTTACCTTTTCTTTGCTCACTCTTTTAATTGCCCACTTAGTTTCTGTCTCCTTGTCAATAGCTTCAATGACCATTCCAAAGCTCCCTTTTCCCAGTATTCTTCCAAAGGTATAGATTTCCTGGATAAAAAACATGAGTTCCTTTGTCTCTCTCTGCCATTCATCAGGATTACAAATAAACATATAATACTGACAGATATCCACCCAAGGGAAGAGTGATTCTGCTCCAGGGTAAAATCAAACAGAAGACACCCCATATTTGCTTCAATATTAATAAACACATCTTAATTAAACAAAAATAAGTTTTGATGAATTTTATTAAATATCCTTTAGAGGAAAACCATAAAAATCCTTACAAAGAAATGTAAAAAACTTCAAAAGCATAAAAAATGAACCTCTTATAAACTACAATATTAATGAAATGTCTTCATAAGAAAAAGGAGGAATGGAACATTCATACATGCAAATATATATGTGTGTGTATAAGATACATTCAACCAAAAAATTATCACCAAACTCTGAGAGCTACACTATAAAATCAGCACATATTAACCACTGAACAACTGCTCTCCTGTTTACCAAGTAACCCTTTTTCTTTATCTTCACTGTTTCTATTAAAAAAATCACTTTTGTTGTTTTATTTCCTTTTGTTTTAGGAAAAGGAATATATGACCAAAATATTAATATAAATCAGCACTGTAAAAAAAATGAAAACCTTCCACAGTAACACTATCCAGACCAAGGATCCTTCTGCTTATCGTTTTACTCCTGCTTACAAAGACAGAATGCGTGGTCTTGCAACCAGCATTCCTCTTCATGTCGTAAAATAACAAGCAGGTAACTCATTTACACTTTCATTTCTTGTGAATTTGGTTGGAGGGAGTCAGTCTCCTTGATCTGAATCAACTCCAGGGCAGTAGCAAGAGTTTCTCGACCCATGATGCACAGGGACTAGAACAGGAGAGAACACCTGAGCTAATGCTGCTCGGGGAAGCCCCTGTTGGGTTAGCCAGCCAAAGCCTGCCTTAGAGATGCCATGTTCCCTCTGCGTGACTACTTTCATCTTCACCATGCAACAGGTAAGTTACTGCTAGACTTTATGTTTTCTACTGCTTACATTCCTTTCTTACTTTTGTAAAAGAAGATCCATATCCAACTAATTACTTACCTCCTTATGAAGGGCTTCTCTGCCTAACTCTGCACCATGGTAATTGTTTGTTTGACTTCCTTCAACATGTATGCATTGGTCCTCAAACACTATTATTACTCTCTTGCTTACAAACATTTTGGCTCATTTTTTTCCTTCCAAGATGGTCTAGAAACACCTTATGAAGAAGCTGTTTCTTTTGTATCCTTTAAAAAGCCTGCCTGAAACCTTGTAGGCAAAATATTCATGCTTAGTGCATGGGAGGAAAAGGGAGAAGGAAGAAGGGAAGGGAGGGCAGAGAAGGGGAAGGGAGGAAGAAAGGAAAGAAGGAAACAGAAAGAAAAAAGAGACAGAGGGAGGGAAGGGGAGAGACAGAAAGGAAAAGAAAGAAGAGAAGAGAAGAGAAGAAAAGGAAAAGAAAAGAAGAATGTTCAGCTTCAACATGTTAGATTTTCCTTGGATATTTCCTTGTGATACATACTTTGGGGGCTACAAAGATGAATAAAACATAATTACTGTTTTCTCATAATTTGTAGTCTACTCAAAAGACAAGATTATTACTTAAGTCATAAAATCTTAAGTTAAAAAAAAATACAAAATGACACTGGGGCCAGAGACCAGAGCTAAAATACTGGGAGAATAAGGGAAAACGTTATGAAAGACATGGCTTCTGAGATAGGCATGTGAGGGAACAAAGGCAAAAAAAAATAACTGAGAATATTTTTCTCTAATCCAATCACAGCAAGGAAGGCATTTCAAAGGAACAGCAGTGCAAATGTGGAATGAATGAGTGAGCTGATAAATGAACTGAATCAATAAATCAATCTAGTCAGCAAGCCAGCCAGTCAGGAACCTTCTATACATATGCATATTTGAGAGAAGTGAGAGACTGGGTACATGGAGTTGAACCCTGGAGAAGGAACTCCAGATCTGAGGTCTTGAATGTTGTGAATGGTGACCCCCACTCAGGCAGGGCACATCCTGTCCAGGCGATTGTCCTCAGGACACTGCCTTCTGATGACTTATAATTACTTTGGCTTTTCCCTCTTCCCATTACCACTTGATAGTGAGAATTAAAGTCAAAAAACTAAGATGATTAAAATAAGACAAAACATTTTATTATATGTACCTGCAACTCCCAACTATACACTATGTAAAATGAGTTAAATCTCCACTTAAACCTTTTATTCCCACAGAACAAAATAATCTCAATAATCCCTAACCACTTCCCCAACTTTTCTTGTCCTTTAAAAATTAACCTCTCATTTCATCTCTAGACATATAGAACCACAATTTGGACACAGTATTTTAATACTGTTTATAGGATTTTTAAAATGAAGAATGGGTAGAAAAATAGTCCAACTGCCCAACTAGTTGTTTATAAATTAATCATCTTCTTCAACTAACTGCTTTGGCATCATTACATAGTGATGACAATAAGGAGAAAATGACTTCTTGTTTGTAATAATTTTAAGAGGATGCTATTACAATGGTAACGTAGATCTCTTTTTATTGACATATAAGAAGTCCATGATATAGTATAGAGTGTGAAAGCATGCGTGATATGATCCCATTACGAAAAATCTGTATATGTGGAGGTGCTTACATTGATGTCTGGAAAGTTGTTCATCTAAATATTAAGAATAGTTATCATTAGGTAGTAGAACTTTGGATGACTGTAGCTTCCTTTTTTATACTCTTCTGAAATGTTTGATATCTTTAAAATGAGCCTGTCTATTTAATAGGGGAAGAGAAACTTCCACTATACCATTTAATGTTATTTCTTAAAAATATGTGTATATTTGAAATATTTTACAATTTAAACCAGGAAAAAAACAAAAACAAAAAATAGGGTAAGACTTATACATGCCTAGAAAAATGAAGTAAAGACAATAAATGTTAAAATTGGTTATGTCTGGCTCATGATTTTTATCTTCTTCACTTTTCTATCTATATTTTCCTAATTTTTCAAAACACATACATTTTGCTTTTATAAAAGCTCTTATGGTTAAATTTAAAACTCAGTAAATTTGTGGATTTTTTTAAAATTCAGGTCTTTTGTTTACAGGGGAAGATTTAAACTTTTCAGGTCAGAAGTTCTCAGAAAGTTTTTCTGATCTCTTCAAGTAAATTGCCAAATATTTCTTAAAGTAATTTTTTAAAGTTATTTAACATTAACACAATTTTCTTCTTGTTGTTCTTGTTGCAGTTCCTTTAATCTGGTGTTAAAGGAACACATTTTAATTTCTAAAATGGTACTAATATTTAAGTCATATTTGTATATAAGAATTAGAATCCTGGGAAGAATAATATTGGTATTCACTCAGTCACAGGCTGGAAAAATATGGAGGGGTCCATGAGGGAAATTCTAGCCTCACTACTGGTCATCAAAGAAGTGAACAGCCAAACCATCTAAGTCACCTGGTCTCTGTCTGCATCCTGAATAGGTCTATACAAAGACTCCACAACTGCCCTCAGCAACAGGCAAGACCTGGAGACCAAAATGTTCTCATTTTGTCTAATAAAAATGCTCTCCACTTTAATTATTAAAGTCCATTTGCACCTCTATGAACAGAAAAAATAATTAATCTGCATTTTCTTTAGTAAAGACTTTGACATACTTAAAAATGGTAAGTTTCCTCTTTCCTTTCCTTAGAGACTTACTTTTAAATCATTTTTGCCATTAACACTGACTTAGAAGAAACTGGAAAATTTCTAGTAGCTTCAGTTTGCTCTCTATTTACCTGAATAGCAGCTCCATTGTCCATCCTTATGTGAGGAACTTTTCCTTCTGTAAAGTTGCCTCGACCCCACTGTTGTTGAGATGATTTTCTCTCTACACTTGAGGTTTCTGAGGGCTTGGACCAAAAAGAAATTTTAATATTAACTTTAAGATATAATAATCTGACAAATCTTTAATGTGTGTCAAGATATTTATTGTGTACAAGACAGTTTACTGTTTTTTTCAAATTCTAAGCCCTATATAATTCATTCACTCATTAGGCTAAAAGAGGCCTTAAGAAGTTATTCAATCTAATCTCCTCTATCCAGGCAAGTCTACATGATGACTTGCATAGAAGATAAATCAGGACTTAAAATCTTTAACACCACAAAAGAAAGCAACTTCACAGCTTTCTCAATCACCCTTGTTTCAAGACATAACAGTCATCTCAAATAGGTTATACACAAAAAATTACTGGCCAGACATTCACAAAATATGCTTTGAATGAAGATAACATAGCAATAATTCACTCAGAGACACCTATATGGAAAAAACTATACCATAATACAAATCAGAAATAACAGTTTAGGGTGAAAATGTGAAAAGGGTACAAACTTGAGGGCTGAGAACCTAACTTTTCTTAAAACTTACTGCTCTCTGTCTCCAAAGTTGTGCTATATCAATGACAATCTTCCATAGTGCCTCTCCTCTATAAAGGCGAATATACCAAAACCTGTCTAACTGGGTAGTCATAGATTGTAACTAATGCAAGTCAATTTTGTAAGGTATACTTGATATTCCATCTAGATAACCAGGAACTGTCTTAAGTAATAACCACCCTATATTTAACCACAACCATAAATCTCATTCTGCATCAGTTGAAGAAAATGCCCCAAAATTCAGATTGAATTCAATTTGAAAACCAATTCATTTCCATATAAACCATTTTTTAAAAAAGAAGCTGGAATAACATTCTGAATTATTCATAATCCTGAGAAATCATTAATTTGGGCAGTCGTTGGAAAGAGCATAAAAGAAATTACCAACCAACTTTTCTCACCTCTTATGTAAGAAAGAAATGTTACTTTAATAGTTAAGAAGGCAATGAATTGGCTGACAAGGGTCCATGGGATATGGATGAATCTAGGGATGGGATCAGGGAATGGGACATCCACTTGTGTTGAATCTTCAATATTTACCAAATCTTTTCCAGAGGTACTATCTTTGCTGGCTTGTCTTTCTTTTTTTCTCTCTGGTGAAACTGTAAATTCTGAACTACCAGTGCTCGATGTCTGTGACATTTCCACCACTGACATTGGAGAAAGCTTTGTTTTACAAGAACATACACAAAGCACATTTCTCTGAGAAGCAGATGAACAGTTGGGGCATTTTGTGGATTTTTTACCACAGCTGCTATCAGCCATTTGCCTAACTCTTCAACAAAAGCAACTTGAAAGAAAGATGTTTCCAGTGTTTGAGGAAAACAACCAGACCAAAAGGATAAGGTAAGCTGATGACGAAAACTGTAACTTCCAAGTGGTGAGGTCCTTAGGTTAACGATGCACTAGACTTACAGTCACACATGAGAGCTGCAGGTAGAAAAGAAATCACCATTTAGAAAATTCTTTCTTATCCAATCACCCTTCTAGAAATCAAAGAAAAACTAGCAACTAGCACCAAAAGCATCCTGCCTATACATGAAAGTTAATATTTACAACAAAATTAGAACATATTTCTAAAAACCAATACATTCTCATCTTCCAAAATTGAATTCTTGAACTCCAGACATTTTATTTACTTAAGAGTCGAAAGAATCACCCTCTGTACAGAATCATAAAACTGTTAAAAAAGCATGGTCTAAGGAAATTTGGTGGGTTGATATCAATTTTTTTAATGAAGTAGAATAGAATAGATATATATGAGAGTATTTTGCATAGATCCTTGGTAAGTTTTGTGAAACTTAAAAAAAATTATAGATATGAATGTACAGAATGTGTGTGTGTGCGTGTGTGTACACTTGGTCACAGTTTAAAATGTATTTCTTAGTGTGGGTTGTGGTAAAAAGAAAAAAGACTTAAAAATACTGATATAAAACGTACACTACTGTGGCTTCAGAAGTTAATAAGCCTTAGGCCACTTATTATCAGAGCAAAGCCATATCACACACTTTACAAAGGAGTAGATAATTTGATTTTATAAAACTATCTAATTCTAAAAGTTCAAAGGCAATATTAGAAGTATCCTCATTTTTATTCTCAAACAGAAAAATAGGAACGAGTGGGTACTATTTTCCCCTGAGTGAAGAACAGGTACGCCCATCATTCTACCTAACTAGAGTTACTGCAGCTGTATGGTGGCAAGTCAGAGAGATGTGAGCTGAGGAAGGAGGGGGATGTGTTCTGCAGCACATGAAAGAGAATACTTTGAGACACTTCCAGAAGGAACTGGGAGTACATCGTTATGGTTTTGTGCCATCCTACTTCAGGTATTACTTAAAAGTGTATTTTGAAGTCATAGATTGATAAGGCTGGGGTATATGGACTATACCTTTGTTCTTTGTACTGGAATAAACTTGACCAGAATAGGAGTTAGATATCTTTATTTCATTAAAGAAATATATTTCCAGTTTTAATTGTCTAAGACTGATTTTCTAATCAGAAACAAGGGCTAACGTTGATCAAATCTTTATCTATTGCGATTACCATATTTTTTCTTATTAGATCTTTTGATATGCTGTATTGAATTAAAAGCTTTCCTAATATTAAAGCATTCTTACATTTATAGTATGAACCCTACATGATCATGATGGATGATTCTTTCAATGTGCTGAAAAGTTGAAATGTTTGTATCTTGACTTTTCACAGTTATATTCATAAGTTAAACTGGTCTATAATTTTCCTTTTCACTCATCTTTGTTAGGTTTTGATACAAGATCCTGGCAGCTTTATAAAATAAATTATAAATAAATTTATAAAATAAATTTCCATCTCGCAATGCTTTGTAACAATCTGTATAGCATGGGAATCTACAGGAAAATCTCCCAGGCCCTTAGGATTTTATGAAAGATACTGCTAGTAGTTTATCCAATGTTTATTCCCCCATTCTTCCTTATTAACAGAATCCTCATTTTTGTCTGGGACAGCAGTATGCTAATTAAAATCGTCCATTTCCTAGCATCCCTTGCAGCTTGCAGATGGCCATGTGACTTTTGACCATGAACCTTACAGAATGAAAGCAAAGTTGTACTTAAAAGAAAACTTTATTAAACTTTATTAAAAACAGAAAAAAAAACTTTATTAAAAACATCAAAAAATAGTTATCTTTTTCTCTCAATTTCTCACTAAGTCATATAATCACTGTATCACTGACATTGACACAGATTGCCGAGTACTTTTTTTTTTATACTGTCCATTTTATTATTTTTTAACATCTTTATTGGAGTATAATTGCTTCACAATGTTGTGCTACTTTCCACTGCACAACTAAGTGAATCAGCCATATGTATGCATATATCCCCATATTCCCTCCCCCTTGCGTCTCCCTCCCACCCTCCCTATCCCACCCCTCCAGGTGGCCACAAAGCACCGAGCTGATATCCCTGTGCTATGCGGCTGCTTCCCACTAGATATCTATTTTACATTTGGTAGTGTATATATATCAATGCTACTTTCTCACTTCGTCCCAACTTAAACTACCCCTTCCCCGTGTCCTCAAGTCCATTCTCTACATCAGCATCTTTATCCCTGGCCTGCGCCCCTGGATTCATCAGAACTTTTTTTTTTTTCTGATTCCATATATATGTGTTAGCATATGGTATTTGTTTTTCTCTTTCTGACTTACTTCACTCTGTATGACAGACTCTACGTCCATCCACCTCACTACAAATAACTCAATTTTATTTTATGGCTGAATAATATTCCATTGTATATACATGCCCCATCTTCTTCATCCATTCATCTGTTGATGGACACTTAAGTTGCTTCCACGTCCTGGTTATTGTAAATAGTGCTGCAATGAACACTGTGGTAAATGACTCTTTTTCAATTATGCCCAGGGTATATGCCCAGGGTATATGCCCAGTAGTGGGATTGCTAGGTCATATGGTAGTTCTATTTTTAGTTTTTTAAGGAACCTCCATATTGTTCTCCATAGCAGCTATATCAATTTACATTCCCACCAACACTGCAAGAGGGTTCCCTTTTCTCCACATCCTCTCCATCATTTATTGTTTGTAAATTTTGGGATAATGGCCATTCTGACTGGTGTGAGGTGATACCTCATTGTAGTTTTGATTTGCATTTCTCTAATGATTAGTGATGTTGAGCATCCTTTCATGTGTTTGCTGGCAATCTGTATATCTTCTTTAGAGAAACGTCTATTTAGGGCTTCTGCCCATTTTTGGATTGGGTTGCTTGTTTTTTGATACTGAGATGCATGAGCTGCTTGTATATTTTGGAGATTAATCCTTTGTCAGTTGCTTCGTCTGCAAATATTTTCTCCCATTCTGAGGGTTGTCTTTTCGTCTTGTTTATGGTTTCCTTTGCTGTGCAAAAGCTTTTAAGTTTCATTAGATCCCATTTGTTATTTTTGCTTTTATTTCCATTTCTCTAGGAGGTGGGTCAAAAAGGATCTTGCTGTGATTTATGTCATAGAGTGTTCTGCCTATGCTTTCCTCTAAGAGTTTTAGAGTGTCTGGCCTTACATTTAGGTCTTTAACCCATTTTGAGTTTATTTATTTTACATCCTCCACCCCCACCGCTTCCCCCCTTGGTGTCCATATGTTTGTTCTCTACATCTGTGTCTCAATTTCTGCCCTGCAAACCAGTTCATCTGTACCATTCTTCCGGGTTCCACATATATGCGTTAATATACAATATTTGTTTTTCTATTTCTGACTTACTTCGCTCTGTATGACAGTCTCTACATTCATCCCCGTCTCTACAAATGATGCAATTTTGTTCCTTTATATGGCTGAGTAATACTCCATTGTATATATGTGCCATATCTTCGTTATACATTTGTCTGTTGATGGGAATTTAGGATGCTTCCATAACCTATATTGTAAATAGTGCTGCAATGAACACTGGGGTGCATGTGTCTTTTTGAACTGTGGTTTTCTCTGGGTATATGCCCAGTAGTGGGATTGCTGGGTCATATGGTAATTCTATTTTTAGTTTTTTAAGGAACCTCCATACTGTTCTCCATAGTGACTGTATCAATTTACATTCCCACCAACAGTGCAAGAGGGTTCCCTTTTCTCCACATCCTCTCCAGCATTTGTTGTTTGTAGATTTTCTGGTGATGCCCATTCTAACTGATGTGAGGTGATACCTCATTGTAGTTTTGATTTGCATTTCTCTAATGATTAGTGATGTTGAGCAGCTTTTCATGTGCTTCTTGGCCATCTGTATATCTTCTTTGGAGAAATGTCTATTTAGGTCTTCTACCCATTTTTGGATTGGGTTGTTTGTTTTATTAATATTCAGCTGCATGAGCTGTTTATATATTTTGGAAATTAATCCTTTGTCTGTTGATTTCTTTGCAAATATTTTCTCCCATTCTGAGGGTTGTCTTTTCGTCTTGTTTGTAGTTTCCTTTGCTTTGCAAAAGCTTTTAAGTTCCAGTAGGTCCCATTTGTTTATTTTTGTTTTTACTTCCATTAGTCTAGGAGGTGGATCAAAAAAGATCTTGCTGTGATTTATGTCAAAAAGTATTCTTCCCATGTTTTCCTCTAAGAGTTTTATAGTGTCTGGCCTTACATTTAGGTCTTCAATCCATTTTGAGTTTATTTTTGTGTATGGTGTTAGGGAGTGTTCTAATTTCATTCTTTTACATCTAGCTGTCCAGTTTTCCCAGCACCACTTGAAGAGACTGTCTTTTCTCCATTGTATAACCTTGACTCCTTTGTCATAGATTAGTTGACCACAGGTGCATGGGTTTATCTCTGGGCTTTCTATCCTGTTCCATCAGTCTGTATTTCTGGTTTTGTGCCAGCACCTTGTCTTGATTACTGTAGCTTTATAGTATAGTCTGAAGTCAGGGAGTCTGATTCCTCCAGCTGTTTTTATCCCTGGTTTGGCTATGTGGGGTCTTTTGTGTCTCCATACAAATTTTAAGATTTTTTGTCCTAGTTCTGTAAAAAATGCCATTGGTAATTTGATAGGGATTACATTGAATCTGTAGATTGCTTTGGGTAGTATAGTCATTTTCACAATATTGATTCTTCCAATCCAAGAACATGGTATGTCTCTCCATCTGTTTGTATCATCTTCAATTTCTTTCATCAGTGTCTTATAGTTTCCGGCATACAGGTCTTTTGTCTCCCTAGGTAGGTTAATTCCTAGGTATTTTATTCTTTTTGTTGCAATGGTAAATGAGAGTGTTTCCTTAATTTCTCTTTCAAATTTTTCATCATTAGTGTATAGGAATGCAAGAGATTTCTGTGCATTAATTTTGTATCCTGCAACTTCACCGAATTCATTGATTAGCTCTAGTAGTTTTCTGGTGGCATCCTTAGGATTCTTTATGTATAGTATCATGTCATCTGCAGACAGTGACAGTTTTACTTCTTCTTTTCCAATTTGTATTCCTTTTATTTCTTTTTCTTCTCTGATTGCTGTGGCTAAAACTTCCAAAACTATGTTGAATAAGAGTGGTGAGAGTGGGCAACCTTGTCTTGTTGCTGGTCTAAGAAGAAATGGTTT
The DNA here is from genome assembly GCF_963455315.2 of Globicephala melas. NCBI lineage: Eukaryota > Metazoa > Chordata > Mammalia > Artiodactyla > Delphinidae > Globicephala > Globicephala melas. The sequence continues at coordinate 46,561,371 of NC_083321.1, read as the reverse complement.
TAGTTTTTCACCACTGAGAACGATGTTGGCTGTGGGTGTGTCATATATGGCCTTTATTATGTTCAGGTAGGTTCCCTCTGTGCCTACTTTCTGGAGAGTTTTTATCATAAATGGGTGTTGAATTTTGTCAAAAGCTTTTTCTGCATCTATTGAGATAATCATATGGTTTTTATCCTTCAATTTTTAATACGGTGTATCACATTGATTGATTTGTATACACTGAAGAATCCTTGCATTCCTGGGATAAACTCCACCTGGTCATGTGTATGATCCTTTTAATGTGCTGTTGGATTCTGTTTGCTACTATTTTGTTCAGAATTTTCGCATCTATGTTCATCAGTGATATTGGCCTGAGGTTTTCTTTTCTTGTGACATCTTTGTCTGGTTTTGGTATCAGGGTGATGGTGGTCTCATAGAATGAGTTTAGGAGTGTTCTTCCCTCTACTATATTTTGGAAGCGTTTGAGAAGGATAGGTGTTAGTTCTTCTCTAAATGTTTGATAGAATTCGCCTGTGAAGCCATCTGGTCCTGGGCTTTTGTTTGTTGGAAGATTTTTAATCACAGTCTCAATTTCAGTGCTTGTGATTGTTTATATTTTCTATTTCTTCCTGGTTCAGTCTTGGAAGGTTGTGCTTTTCTAAGAATTTGTCCATTTCTTCCAGGTTGTCCATTTTATTGGCATATAGTTGCTTGTAGTAATCTCTCATGATCCTTTGTAGTTCTGCAGTGTCAGTTGTTACTTCTCCTTTTTCATTTCTAATTGTTGATTTGATTCTTCTCCCTTTTTTTCTTGGTGAGTCTGGCTAATGGTTTATCAATTTTGTTTATCTTCTCAAAGAACCAGCTTTTAGTTTTATTGATCCTTGCTATTGTTTCCTTCATTTCTTTTTCATTTATTTCTGATCTGATGTTTAAGATTTCTTTCCTTCTGCTAATTTTGGGGGATTTTGTTCTTCTTTCTCTAATTGCTTTAGGTGTAAATTTGGGTTGTTTATTTGAGATTTTTCTTGTTTCTTGAGATAGGATTGTATTGCTATAAACTTCCCTCTTAGAACAGCTTTTGCTGCATCCCACAGGTTTTGGGTCGTCCTGTTTTCATTGTCATTTGTTTCTAGGTATTTTTTTATTTCTTCAGTGATCTCTTGGTTATTTAGTAGTGTATTGTTTAGCTTCCACGTGTTTGTATGGTTTACAGATTTTTTCCTGTAATTGATATCTAGTCTCATAGCATTGTGGTCGGAAAAGATACTTGATACGATTTCAATTTTCTTAAATTTACCAAGGCTTGATTTGTGACGCAAGATATTATCTTCCCTGGAGAATGTTCCATGAGCACTTGAGAAGAAAGTGTATTCTGTTGTTTTTGGATGGAATGTCCTATAAATATGAATTAAGTCCATCTTGTTTAACGTGTCATTTAAAGCTTGTGTTTCCTTATTTATTTTCATTTTGGATGAGCTGTCTATTGGTGAAAGTGGGGTGTTAAACTCCCCTACTATGATTGTGTTACTGTCAATTTCCCCTTTTATGGCTGCTAACATTTGCCTTATATATTGAGGTGTTCCTATGTTGGGTGGATAAATATTTACAATTGTTGTATCTTCTTCTTGGATTGATCCCTTGATCATTATGTAGTGTCCTTCTTTGTCTCTTTTAACATTTTTTTTTTTTTTTTTTTGCGGTACGCGGGCCTCTCATGTTGCGGAGCACAGGCTCCAGACGCACAGGCCCAGCGGCCATGGCTCATGGGCCCAGCCGCTCCACAGCATGCGGGATCCTCCCGGACCAGGGCATGAATCCGCGTCCCCCGCATCGGCAGGTGGACCCTCAACCACTGTGCCACCAGGGAAGCCCTCTTGTAACATTCTTTACTTTAAAGTCTATTTTATCAGATGTGAGTATTGCTACTCAAGCTTTCTTTTTTTTTTTGCAGTACACAGGCCTCTCACTGTCGTGGCCTCTCCCATTGTGGAGCACAGGCTCCGGACGCACAGGCTCAGCAGCCATGCGTCACGGGCCTAGCCGCTCCACCGCATGCAGGATCTTCCCGGACCGGGGCACGAACCTGTGTCCCATGCATCGGCAGGCAGACTGTCAACCACTGTGCCACCAGGGAAGCCCCCGAGCTTTCTTTTGATTTCCATTTGCATGGAATATCTTTTTCCATCCCCCACTTTCAGTCTGTATGTGTCCCTAGGTCTGAAGTGGGTCTCTTGTAGACAGCATATATATGGGTCTTGTTTTTGTATCCATTCAGCCAGTCTATGTCTTTTGGTTGGAGCATTTAATCCATTTACATTTAAGGTAATTATCGATATGTATGTTGCTATTACCATTTTCTGAATTGTTTTGGGTTTGTTTTTGTAGGTCTTTTACTTCTCTTGTGTTCCCTGCCTAGAGAAGTTCCTTTAGCATTTGTTGTAGAGCTGGTTTGCTGGTACTGAATTCTCTTAACTTTTGCTTATCTGTAAAGGTTTTAATTTCTCCATCGAATCTGAATGAGATCCTTGCTGGGTAGAGTAATCTTGGTTGTAGGTTCTTCCCTTTCCTCACTTTAAATATGCCCTGCCACTCCCTTCTGGCTTGCAGAGTTTTTGCTGAAAAATCAGCTGTTAATCTTATGGGGTTTCCCTTGTATGTTATTTATTGCTTTTCCTTTGCTGCTTTTAATATTTTTTCTGGTATTTAATTTTTGATAGCTCGATTATATGTATCTCAGCATGTTTCTCTTTGGGTTTATCCTGTATGGGACTTTCTGCACTTCCTAGACTTCACTGAGTATTTCCTTTCCCATGTTAAGGCAGCTTTCGACTATAATCTCTTCAAATATTTTCTCAGACTCTTTCTTTTTCTCTTCTTCTCCTGGGACCCCTATAATTTGAATTATGGTGTGTTTAATGTCATCTCAGAGGTCTCTGAGACTGTCCTCAATTCTTTTCATTCTTTTTCTTTTATTCTGCTCCCTGGCAGTTATTTCCACCATTTTATCTTCCAGCTCACTTATCCATTCTTTTGCCTCAGTTTTTCTGTTATTGATTCCTTCTAGAATTTTTTTTTTTTTTTTGGTATGTAGGCCTCTCACTGTTGTGGCCTCTCCCGTCGCGGAGCACAGGCTCCGGATGTGCAGGCCCAGCGGCCATGGCTCACGGGCCCAGCCACTCCACGGCATGTGGGATCCTCCCAGACCAGGGCATGAACCCGTGTCCCCTGCATCGGCAGGCGGACTCTCAACCACTGTGCCACCAGTGAAGCCCCCTTCTAGAATATTTTTAATTTCAGTTATTGTGTTGTCCATCACTATTTGTTTGCTCTTTAGTTCTTCTAGATCCTTGTTAAATGTTTCTTTTATTTTCTCCATTCTGCTTCCGAGATTTTGGATCACCTTTACTATCATTATTCTGAATTGTTTTTCAGGTATGTTGCCTCTTTCATCTTCATTTATTTGGTCTTGTAGGCATTACCTTGCTCCTTCATCTGTAACATATTTTTTTGTCATTTATTTATTTATTTTTTTGATGGGTGGGCCTGTATCCCTGCCTTACTGGTTGTTTGGCCTGAGCCACCCAGCACTGGAGTTTGCAGGCAGTTGGATAGAGCTGGGTCTTGGTGCTGAGATTAGGACCTCTGGGAGGCCTCACTCCAATTAATATTCCCTGGGGTCTGAGGTTCTCTGTTAGTCCAGCAGTTTGGACTCAGAGACCCCACCATAGGAGCTCAGGACCAACCTCCGGCCTGGGAACAAAGACCCCGGAAGCTGCGTGGCGCGGAAAGAAAAGAAAAAAAGAAAAGAAAAGAAAAGAAAAAAGGAGCAGTACACTATCAAAGAGTAAAAAATAAAATAAAAGTTGAAAGATAAAGAATATATTAGGAAAAGTAAAAGTATAATTGAAACAACTGCAACAAGGTAAAATAAAACCACAACAGAAAAAAGAAAAGAAAAAGGGGGGGGGAGTGGGGGAACAAGCCAAAAGGAGAGAACAATAACAAAGTATAATGAATAAAACAAAATTATAAAAATAAAAATTTATTAGGAAAAATAAAAATATAAATGAATCAACAACAATGAATCAAGATAAAACAGAACCCCAATCTAAGAGGAAAATAGAAAGAAAAAAAAAGTCTTAGCTACAGGGGTGGAGTTTAGGCTGGGGGGTGGAACTTAGGCAGGGGCAGGGTTTAGGGTGGGGTGGGACCTAGGCCGGTGGGGGGGGGGGGGTTGATATTTGAGCTTGGGGCGGGGCCTACGCTCAGGACCCACGCAGCCGAAAAGGCCTTGGGGGTGGGGCCTAGGCGGGGCAACATTGAAGCATGGAGCCGGGCCTCTGCCTTGGACCTGCGAGGAAGGGGAGAGGCAGCATGTGGAAAGGAGGGCCTCTGGAGTGTGGAGTTCCGGAGTTTGGAGGTAGGGCCCTGGGTGAGGGCATAGGGGCGGGGCTTGGGCTCTGCACGGCAGGAGGGAGGCTCTGAGGTCAGAGGATTAGGCCTGGGTGCCCAACAGGCTCCCCAGTGCCTAAGTGGACGGGGAAAGCACTGGCCCCTTCCCTTCCGTTCCTCTGCGCCCCTCCTGTACCGTCTCCCCCTGGGTCTCCCCCTACTTCACTAGGCCCCTAACCGTGGGTGGGTCCCGCTGGCCATAGGAACTCCTCCCCTCCCCCAGCCGCCCCTCAGGGGTGCTGTCCCAGAGGTCCACCCTTTACTTTTGCTCCCCCTTCACTCCCTCCCACTCCCTCAGGACGCACGTGGCTAAAAGGGGCCTAGGTGGTCAGGGGAAACCTGGCCACGTTCCCTTTTGATCCTCTGCCCTCCCAGTGGTTACCCAATTTCCCCCTTCGGGCGTGGGATCCCTTCCCCCCCCCAGCCGCCCCTCAGGGGCGCCAGTCCCGTCCCGCCCCCACTTCTCCTCCCCCTTCACTCCCCCCACACCCCACATCCTACCCGGTCACTGGGGTTTCCTCCTGTCCCCTTAGGTGTCCGTGGTACCCCACCGGTGCCTGGTAGGTGCCCTAGTTGTGAGGAGACGCGAATTCCGCATCCTCCTAATATGCCATCTTGACTCCGCCCTCTGACAAGTACTTTCTTGCTTCAGTTTCTGACATATCCATTGCCCTAGAAGTATTTGGTAGCTATATTCAGAAAGCATAGGAGTTCCTGGTACTCACTGACAAGCTACATTTCTACTCTCCAACTTACTATTACATTTGCCAACGTAATGTTCTACTCTCTTACCCCAGCAGGTCTAAAACAATAGGTTGAATAGCTGCATGCAAAATTTCTTGACAAGGATTGGATTTCGAATTTAATTTCTTTTTGGCTGCCTGAATTCCAATTATTTTAGCTTAAAAACCAAAATAGAACAAACGTTTACTCACATTTCTTTCTTTTTCATTTATGAATTTATCTGAAAGATTTGTTACTAAAATAAATCTACTGTCTAGCAGGCCAAATGATGTCATTCATATTTTAGGGGCATAAAATGAATCAGGTATTGCAAACCTAGCATATCTTTATGTAAACACAAAGATGAATAGCTCTTCTTCTATAGAATCATGGAATTACATTTAAACAGGACTTTTGATATAAAAAATATATCAGAAAACCAAAGAAACTTCTAACATAATAGTGTTTCTTTGTGTCTCCAAATACTGGACATGCATAGGTATTAAACATATGCAAATAAATAAAATAAGGTCAAATCATATCAATGCTTAACTAACATGTGAGCTCTCCTTTGGCTAAGGTTTTCATTTTATTTTCAGGAGTAAGACAAGTCAATGGAACAACTCTGATATGGAAACTCTCTGAGCTTTCATTTAAGCATAAAAAGGTCTCTTATGCACTGGCCCTCTAAGATACACTTACAGTAATTTCCTCAAGAAAATGAACACAAGAATGGTTTTATGAGATATAACTAGCTACAATTTTCTTCCCCAAAAGCAATTTTTTAGTTTTCTTTGCTAAGACTGTGTCTACAAGGAACCTAACCATCAGTCAATTCATTAAAAAATGTGTTCTATTCAAGTGAAGAAAAAAACCTTATGGATTGTCTGACGATGCAGACCAAGCAGAATGACTGTATATTCACTTTTCAACTACTTGTTTTCATAACATGCTTACAGGACCGAAAGAGGGGCCAAGTGAGCTTTCTAGATCATAGTGTTGTTAATTTAAAATGAGACGAGCACTTGTTTACTATTTCCATTAAGGTCATGATTAGGGAAACCGGTCTGTGTTGTCTTATGAAAGGATCTACAGTATGTTTAAATTTTACATTATTTCAGACATTTAAAAAATGTTTAACAGCTAATGCATGCTATCAGTTTTTAAATTTTAATTTGCATAATATTCCTCACTGATTAAGCTCTAATCTGAAGGGACAATCTTAAATGTGGTCCCCATCCTGACAGTTTAAGGTAAGAACAGAGATTTTACCAAGAAAGTTTGGCTTAAAGAGGCTGGAGAGGGCTTCCCTGGTGGCGCCTGCCGATGCAGGGGACACGGGTTCATGTCCCGGTCCGGGAGGATCCCACATGCCGCGGAGCGGCTGGGCCCGTGAGCCATGGCCGTTGAGCCTGCGCGTCCGAAGCCTGTGCTCCACAATGGGAGAGGCCACAACAGTGAGAGGCCCACATACCGCAAAAAAAAAAAAAGAGGCTGGAGAGACCCTCTCCCTGATTCTTTCCTGTTATTATCCAGTATCTTTTCCCCATGTATTGATACATTATAAGCAACCTGAAGTCAGGGACATTTATGCAGCTCAGAATTATCCTTGTACATAATAGACACTCAACGAAAATTTCTGAGTGTTCATTTTGTGGGGAAGAGCCAGAATCACAAATCACTTAGGCAGAAAAATAGGCAGGTGTACAGAAGAGTTATCAAAGAAAGGAGGGGGTCATGTGGAGGAGGAAAAACTCAAAGGGAATGTCAGGGTTCCCTTCATAGATGTGAAGAGGGTTAGGCACAGGAATTAGAGTTCTGCACGATTCAAAGAGCCTGCATGCGAATTTAAGGCTGATACAAAGGACTTCCTAACATTTAGAACTGTCAAAGATAAAAGGAAAGACTATCTCCATCACTACAAGTGTCCAGGTAGAGGTTGGAAGGTCAGCTAGCAAGAAACCATAGATGATATGTAAGCATAGACTAGGATGTCTTGAGGTTCCTAGTCCTAAAAGTCTACAAAGATGAATCACTCCTTCTAATGATCAACTGAGGTGGATGGAGCAGACATTTAAAGGAACCGAAGTGATAGTTGACCTCACCTCTACTGTGGAGGTTTCAATTTTATAATGGGGATCCCGCTTTCCTACCGCAGAGCAGGCCAAACTGGTTACAGCCCCAAAACTCACCTCAGCCAATCTGAATTTCACCTTTAACAGAGCAGCGCAGCCAAGCTCTACCACAGGCGCAGGGTGATAGTGAGGAGGAGGAAGCGGATGAGGCGCCAGGCTGGAGGAGGAGTGCTCAGCTAGAAAGGAAAAAGCTAAATTAAGTGAGAAAGAAAAGACACTGTAAGAAAACAGAAGTAAGTCTATCTTCCCACTCATCAAATCAGAGGATAATAGGTGAAGAGTGAGTAAATGGGCCCACATGTAGCTAAGGCAGCCAGAAAACACAACATTGCCAAGAAACTCTAGGAGAGAAGAAGAACCACTCAGAGAACTGTGGCATGAACACTCAGCAGTGCTCCATCCAGGAGCCTTAAAAGAAAATACTCCTCTTTTCCCACTTTACTGAGGAAAAATTGATAAATAATAGTTTAAGGTACTTAAAATACACAACATGATAATTTGATAAATGTATATACTATGAAAGGATTCCCCCTCATCAAATTAACACATTCACCATCTCATGTATTAGATACAAACTTTCAGTTATAAGATGAAAAAGGTCCAAGGATCTAATATATAACATGGTGACTACTGTTAACACTGTGTTTATTACATAATTGAAATTTTCTGAGACTAGAATTTAAATGTTCTCACACACAAAAGGAATCTTAATCCAATTAGCAACAGATCAATAAGTTTAAGAGTTTGATGGCAAATCTGAAAGCTATGCTAGCTTCATTTATCAAGCACCGATTAATAAATTTGGATTGATAAGATCTATTAATGTAAAACCGTGTGGCCAGAGATCTTTCTTGTATGTCAAATATTCGCAGGAGTATTGAAAGAGAGGAACTGTCCAAAGCCAGCAACTTCCATGAAACTAGTTAGTTAGCTAAGCAAAGTGTGATATAATGCTCCAACCCAGATGTTTCATACCATATGAGAAAAGGCATTCTGACCCCCAAGGTCATTGCAAATACTGGAAACACAATTTAGAGGTATCCAGGCAACCTTCGTCTTGTGGCCAGATGTCTGAAAACTTGACAACTCCAAAGAGTCAGCAACAAAACACCAACAACAGATTCCATGATCCCCGTTTTGAAGTTTCTGTATAAGTAATATTAAGAAAACAGAAAACAACAAGAAAAGATACTTCTCTTAACTGTGAGCCCCTCCAGGACAGAAAGTATGTTCTATTCACCTTGTCGTCTTGTATCCAGTAAAGGCCTCCATTATTAAATAAGGATTACTGATTGAAAATCATTCACTGATTGATAGAAACAGTATTTTCAAACCTACAAACATAATATGCAATATAATTGCCTAGAGTAAGAGAGCCAGTGGTTTATCATGTAAATAAATAATATCCTTGAGGAAGTCTCCTGGCCAAAAAACTGCACTACAACCCAACCCTCACTCTATCTTGAAGCTCTCATTCTAGAGCAAAACACCAAAACCCCCATACCAAGCCTGACCCCAATCCTGTAGTCTAAATTTCCACCTACTTCTGAAAGTTTCCCTATCAGACAAGATGTTATAACTACACTCCCAAACTTATGTTCTATTCCAGACTTTTCGTTTTCAGGAATCTCAAAGGATGCATAGACACAAATATTTATTTCAGTGATAAACCATATTATCAAACTCTAAGGGTTTCTGCTCAGTCTCCAACAACTACAGGCCTTGGTCATAAACCTTATTATTACTCAGATCCTCATATTCAACAAAAGGTCACTATTTTTGGCAGATGATGTAACCAGCAATAACTGGTTCATGTTTCTTTCATGTAAAACATGCATGTCATAGACAAGACCAAAAAAATTCACGTGATATATATGTTAACTTTCTCAGGCTCCCTAGTCAAACCACCTCAAGTAAGGATACTTATTTTTGGAAAGAGCCTGTTTTCTTCACTCCTAATGATGAGCTATTTATCTGCAGCACACAAACCCCAGACTTATAGCCAGAACAAAAGCATTTAGAGTGTCATATCTCAGGTGTCAATGTGGCATGCCTGTTAATTACAGCAAGACAGGAAAGACAGGGGAAATAAGACCTAAAAGGCACTTACTGGCAAGAGTTCTGTACGACTGGCCAAGAAGAGTGTCCAGAGGGCAGTAATGAGTTAAGCAAAGAGCACAAGAGGTCGAAGTAGAACAGACCAACTAAGAATCCAGCCATCTAACCGTGTATGTATGTATTCAGCAAACATTTTCTGAATACCTGTTATATACCAAGGATTGTATTGGGTGCTGGGAATAAAGAGATTATCAAGACATGGGCCTTACTAATAATGATTATGATAAAGATAATGATCAGCATATACAAAGTACAAAAGTGATATAAAAGAGGAAGTAACCAGGGAAGTAATATAATCAGGTGGGAAACAAAATTTTAGAATGATAGAGATCAGGATTCAAATCCCACCTCTACTAACTAGCTCTGTACAAATCGGGATATGTAAAGAGGAGTTAATAGTAACTATCTTAAATGATAATTGTGAGGTCTAACTACAAAACATTTGTAAAGTGCCTAGAACTTTGCCTGGTACATATTATTGCTTTAAAAAATCATTATCCCTCACTTGCTGAGGGAACGGTCACAGGTTTCATGGGATAAGTGATATTCAAACTAAGTCTCTTTTTTCGTTCTTTTTTTATTGAGGTATAGTTGATTTACAATTACTATAATTAGTTTTTATAATTATATTAGTTTCAGGTACATAATGATTCAAAAATTTTATAGATTACACTCCACTTACACTTAAGATAAAATATTGCCTATATTTCCTGTGCACTACAATATATCCTTGTAGCTTATTTTATACATAGTAGTTTGAACCTCTTAATGCCCTAACTATATCTTGTCCCTCCCCTCTTCCTTCTATATCTGTGAGTCTCTTTGTTTTGTTATATTCATTCATTTGTTTTATTTTTTAGATTCCACATATAAGTGATAAAATACTGTATTTGTCTTTCTCTGTCTGACTTTTTTCACTAAGCATAATACCCTCCAGGTCCATCCATGTTGTTGCAAATGGCAAATTTTTCATTTTTTTATGGCTGAGTAGTATTCCATTGTATATATGTGTCACATCTTCTTTATCCATTCATCTGTTGATGGACACTTAGTTTGCCTCCATACTTTGGCTATTATAAATAATGCTGCTACAAACATTGGGGTACATATATCTTTTCAAATTAGTATTTTCATTTTCTTTGGATATACACCCAAGAGTGGAATCACTGGATCATATGGTAGCTCTAGTTTTAGTTTTCTGAGGAACTTCCATACTGTTTTTCATAGTGGCTGCACCAATTTACATTCCCACCAACAATGTACAAGGATTTGCTTTTCTGCAAAACCTCATCAGCATTTATTATTTGTGGCTTTTTTGATGACAGCCATTCTGACAGGTGTGAGGTGATACCTGATTGTAGTTCTGATTTGCATTTCTCTGATGATTAGTGATGCTGAGCATCTTTTCATGTATCTGTTGGTCATCTGTATGTCTTCTTTAGATAACTGTCTATTCAGGCCTTCTGCCCATCTTTTAATCAGATTCTTTTTAAAAAAATTTATTTATTTTATTTATTTATTTTTGGCTGCATTGGGTCTTCATTGCCACGTGTGGGCTTTCTCTAGTTGCAAAGAGCAGGGGCTACTACTCTTTGTTGCGGTGCTCAGGCTTCTCATTGCGGTGGTTTCTCTTGTTATGGAGCACAGGCTCTAGGCACGCAGGATTCAGTAGTTGTGGCACACAGGTTCAGTAGCTGTGGCTCGTGGGCTCTAGAGTGCAGGCTCAGTAGTTGTGGCACACAGGTCCAGTTGCTCCATGGCATGTGGGATCTTCCCGGGCCAGGACTCGAACCCATGTCCCCTGCATTGGCAGGATTCCTAACCACTGCGCCACCAGTGAAGCCCTGTTTTTTAGATATTGAGTTGTATGAGCTGCTTGTATATTTTGGGTATTAACCCATTATTAGTCATATCATTTACAAATATTTTCTCCCATTCAGTAGATTGTCTTTTCGTTTTGTCAATGGTTTCCTTTGCTGTGCAAAAGCTTTTAAATTTAATTAGGTTCCATTTGTTTATTTTTGCTTTTGTTTTCTTTGTCTTAGCAGACAGATTTAAAAAAAAATGTCACTACAATTTATGTCAGAGTGTTCTGCCTATGTTTTCTTCTAGGAGTTTTATGGTTTCCAGTCTTAACATTTAGATTTTTAATCCATTTTGAATTTATTTTTGTATATGGTGTGAGAAAATGTTCTCACTTCATTATTTTCCATGTAGCTGTCCTGTTATCCGAGCACCACTTATTGAAGAGACTGTCTTTTCTCTATTGTATATTCTTGCCTCCTTTGTCACAGATTAATTGACCATAGCGTGTGGGTTTATTTCTGGGCTGTTTATTCTGTTCCATTGATCTATGTGTTTGTTTTTGTGCCAGTACCATACTGTTTTGATGACTATAGCTTTGTAGTATAGTCTGAAGTCAGGGAGCATGATACTTCCACCTCTGTTCTTCTTTCTCAAGATTATTTTGGCTACTTGGGGTCTTTTTTGTTTCCATATAAATTTTTAAATTATTTGCTTTAGTTCTGTGAAAAATGTCATGGGTATTTTGATAGGGATTGCACTGGATCTCTAGATTGTCTTGGGTAGTATGGTCATTTTAACAAAATTAATTCTTCCAATCCATGAACATAATATTTCTTTCCATCTATTTGTGTTGTTTTCAATTTTTCATCAGTGTCTCATAATTTTCCAAGAACAGCTCTTTTACCTCTTTAGATAGGTTGATTCCTAGGTATTTTATTACTTTTGATGTGATGGTAAATGGAACTGTTTCCCTAATTTCTCTTTCTGATAGTTCGTTCTTAGTGTATAGAAATGCAACAGATTTCTATATATTAATTTTGGATCCTACAACTTTACCAAATTCATTGATGAGCTCTAGTAATTCTTTTGGTGGCATCTTTAGGGTTTTCTGTGTATAGTATCATGACATCTGCAAACAGTGGCAGCTTTACTTCTTCCTTTCCAATTTGGATTCCTTTTATTTCTTTTTCTTGTCTGATTGCTATGACTAGGACTTCCAATACTATGTTGAATAAAAGTAGCAAGAGTAGACATCCTTGCCTTGTTCCCAACCTTACAGGAAATGCTTTCAGGTTTTCACCGTTGAGTATGATGTTAGCTGTGGACTTATCCTACATGGCCTTTATTATGTTGAAGTATGTTCCCTCTACACCCACTTTCTGGAGAATTTTTATCATAAATGAATGTTGAATTTTGTCCTTTTTCTTCATCTATTAAACTAAGTCTTAAAGAATGAATTGGAGTTCACTTGGTGAACAAGTCAAGGAAAGGCTCTCTAGACAGGGACACCAGCACATGCAAGGGCTCAGAACCTATGGTTCAAGAAGAATGGAAGAAGGTGATTTCCATTTAAAGGCAAGAACAATGGGAGAGAGAAAGCCAGGTCTGTGCTAAGATAAGAAGAGGGAAGAAGCACTTCCAGGAAGTATCAGGGTTAACAAGAGTGTCTTCACTGAAGAATAGTGGCTCCACTAGGCACAAAAGACAGATGAAGGAGCGTGAAACGTGAGGTTCTCGTTCTGAGAGAGCTTCCAGAAAGAAAGGGCTGCTGCAAGTAGTTTTAGGTGAGACTTCCAACCCTGACACTAATTAGCCACAGATTTGGAGTGAAGAGAGAGTAGCCACCAAACTGCCAACACTAAGTCCTCTAGCAAGCATTTGCAGCTTAGGCATGGAAGGGACAGAGGGCTTCAACGTATGCTGAAAATATAAACTGTAAAGTTCTAAGGTATGCAGAATAAGTCCTAGACAGTACAATCAATCCAAATCTACTGCCGTATGAACAAATTAGAATTTAGTGACAAATTAACTACAGTCAGTGTTTCAATGTGATGGAAATATATGGCTTATTTCTAATTAGTTCCAGAATAACAAAAAATACCAAGGGAGTCTTCCCACTATAACTTCCACAGAAAAAGAAAAATAGTAAGTTATTTATTTTATACACACACGCATACATCCCTCCTCCAAATTCAGCACTACTGCAAACAAAGCTACATCAGTCCCAAAAAACAGAACAGCAGTGTTCTACCATTTGGGTATAAAGACCCCAAATTTCTAAACAATTTATGAGCATTTAAATCTCAGAAGTCTTCTCAGACAATGGTTCCATTTTACACGTACAGAATATTTTAAATGAAATTTGTTTGCCCTTGGTAGTCAGAAAGAACCTGAGCTTTACCATTAGACCAAGGTCCAGATTCCTCATCAGTGACTTAACCTATGTGGTCTCACCTTCCTTATATGCAAAGTATATAGACGGTGTCTGTATACCTACATGGCAGAATCGTTATAAGGATAGGATATAATGTATGTAAAATCCTGATACATTGTAAGCTTTTAATAAGTGGAGGTTTTTATGATTATTATGAAACTCTGCCAAAACCCAATAGCAATAGATGGTAGCATCAGAAAATTATTTTATCAGCCATAATCTCTCAATCTAATTCTCCAAATATTGTTCTACATGGTTTCCAAGATACAAATTGCCATCAAATCAGCTCGTAGCTTAGAATGTAACCTCATGGGAGCCTGCTCTAGATATATGCAGTTGAGTTGTAGAGGGAATGGCTTGCTAGATTAGCCTACAGGCAGCTTGTTAAATGTTAAATTCTGAATGCTACAGGCACTCAAATATCATATTTATAAGAATTTTATTTTTAAAATATGTAGTGCTGAATATCAAGAACGTTTTAGCCTAGCCAAGACCACAGCCTCTCAAAATATTACTACTCTGTGTTATACCTTAGCAACTGATCAAGAAGGAATAATATATAATTGGTTAGGTTTTCAGAGAAAAAAAAGAGGTGTCTGTATCCACAGATTTATTTACTTGGTGAGTTTCCCAAACACTGCAATGGAACTGTAAAAACAATGTGATTAAAATCGATAGAGCACATCATTTGCTGATACTGTTGCCCAAGAAAAGGCAATAAGCCTTAGGCATGTTATTACTAGATTACACAATTTCACTGACAGGTTCAAGATTTTTAAAAGCAACTGAGAATACAGAGTATTTCTTTTTTGGAGCCAAGGGATTTTTTGTCTTCAATTAAAAGAAAATCATCATTTCTCTCTTTTTTTATCATGAAGATTTTAAATGTCCTCTATAACATTTAAAAAATAATATTAATATTTCATTTATTTCCAAAAATAAAAATAGATTGATGATCCTGATTAAAATTAAACTGAAAGCTACTTTTGTTTAACAATACCATATCCAACCACACATCCATTTCACAAATATTAGAATAGTTCAGGGAATAGTGGTTATAGGAGGATTATTATTTCTTCAAAGTCCATGCAGAAGAATATGAACGTCCAAATATATGAATTTCCAAACCTCTTCTGCAAAAATGATCAATGACTCTTTTTTCAGGTCTTAGTGATGAAATGACAAACTTTAAAACAGGCCTTCAAATTCAAAGAATGCTACATTTCAAAGTATGCTTTTTAATCAGATAGCAAAAGTTAGTCATGTAGACATAAATTCATTTGGTAAAAGTGACCAAATAAAACTGAACCTAAAATCAGTAAGACTTTTACTCTAGTCAGATGTTCTACTATACTACAAACAGAAAACTGCAAAAGTTTTTGATTGCTTTATACTGAAAATTCCAAAGTAGAAACATTCTTCTGTAGCATGGGAAAGCTGATGGTATCAACTATGTAATTTTATCCTTATGATAAAAAAAAAAAAGTTGACCTGAAATGTTGAGATAATTTTAATCATGAATCCTGATAGGATATACAGTGCCAGGCTCACAGAAATAAATTGACCAGGCATTAGGTCTACATTTACCAGCTTTTACCAAGTGAACAGTAAAGTCTATTCAGGGGAGCTTAGGTCTTAGACTTATACCAGATGTAGATAATTTTAAGAAGAAAATCTACAAAACACCACATACTTTCTTGTCACTGAAGTGCATACATATATAAAAGCTTTATGTTCTAAGGTACATTAAAAGATGCTCAGTATTGCTAATTATTAAGAAATGCAAATCAAAACTACAATAAGGTATCACCTCACTCTGGTCCAAATGGCCATCATCAAAAACTCTACAAATAACAAATGCTGGAGAGGGTGTGGAGAAAAGGGAACCCTTGTACACTGCTGGTGGGAATGTAAATTGGTGCAGCCACTATGAAAAACAGTATGGAGGTTCCTTAAAAAATTAAAAATAGAGCTACTATATGATCCAGCTATCCCACTCCTGGGCATATATCCAGAAAAGATGAAAACTCTAATTCAAAAAGATATATATACTCCAATATTCATAGCAGCACTAGTTACAATAGCCAAGACATGGAAGTAACCTAATGTCCATCGACAGGTAAATGAGTAAAGAAGATGTGGTATATATATAATGGAATATTACTCAGCCATAAAAAGAATGAAATATTGCCATTTGCAGCAACATGGATGGACCTAGAGAAAATATCATACTGAGTGAAGTCAGACAGAGAAAGACAAATATTATACCACTTAAATGTGGAATCTAAAAAATAATATTAATGAATTTATTTACAAAACAGAATCAGACTCAAAGACATAGAAAACAAACTTATGTTTACTTAAGGGGAAAGAGGGTGGAGAGGAATAAATTAGGAATATGGGATTAACAGACACACACTTCCATATAAAGAATTGATTAAAAAAACAAGGATTTACTGTATAACACAGGGAACTATACTCAGTATCTTGTATTAACCTATTATGGAAAAGAATCTGAATATATATATATATATCCATATCAGAATCACTTTGCTGTACACCTGAAACTAATACAATATTGTACGTCAACTATATTTCAATTTTTTAAAAAAGCTCTATGTTCTAAATAGCTATTGGAATAGATAGCTTTATTAACTGAGTAATACAATTTTCCTTAGTTCCTCTCTCTCCCTTGGTCTCCACATTCAACAATGCTATTTCCAAAACACTTCTCAAATCGATCTGACTTTCTCCATTCCAAATGTCTACACCAATATTATCTCTTGCCTGGAATACTGCAAGAGCTTCCTAACTGGTCACTCTGATTCCAAGTCAACCCTCTCATGCAAAGCATTCTCCATACTCTAGCCAAGATGCTTTTTCTAATATGCAAAACTCATCATGTTTCTTCCCAACAAAAATCGCTTCAGTGTGATATGGCCCCAGTTTACCTCTTCAGGCTTAACTGATTCTACTTCCTCAATGTAAAGTTTTCCAACATACAGAACTTCTTTCATTTCCTGCAATTCTGTGCTTTCTGTAGGCCTTCCTACATGCACTCTCAGCCTGGAATACTCTTTCCCATTCTTCCCTTCATTGTTAAAATTTCTGCTCTACCTGCAGATCTCAGCTTAGACATCATCTCCTTTGAAATTTTCTTGATGTCTTGAGTCTCAGTTGAGTGTATGCCTCTCCTTTGTGCATGTACTTGCTCTAGCATACTCGGAACTGTATGTGTCTGTGTCCCTCCCTATACCCAAAGTTCCCTGAAAGCAGGGATGGTGTCTATATTGCTAGCTATTGTCTCCCCAGTGAAGGAGTGACAAAAAGAAATGCGCTTTTTAGAAAGCATGTTCTACCTGCAGTATAGAAAATGTATGAAAGGCAGAACAAGACTGGAGACATAGAGACAAGAAAGTATTACAATAGTTTAAGCAAGACAGAAATGTGGTCCTAATTAGGAAAGCAGCATCAGGGATGGGGAAAATAGATTCTACAGATATTCAGGAGGTAGAGTGATCGAACTTGGTAACTGATCACCTATGACCATGCTAAGACACAAAGTCAAAGAGGACACTGAAGTGGAGATGTCTAAGAGGCAGTGGTTACATAAGTCCAAAGATAAAAAGAAATCTGGATTTAAAACTTGGAGTTAAGAGTTATGTCACAGAAGAGGCAACTGAAATCACAGGTATAGGTGAGATCACCCAGGAAGGATGTGTGGAATGGAAACATAAGAGAGTCAAGGACAGAACTTTCAGAAACATCAAATTCTAAAGGATAATCAGAGGAAGAGAGTCCACTGAACAATGGAAAAGAGTATCCACAGAGGCAGAAAAGAGGGTATTTAATGAAGGAAAGACTGGCAAAAGCCAGGTGGCTCAAAACTTTCAAGGAAGATGAGGGCTGGAAAGTTTTATTTTAAAATTAAGTTATGGGGTATTGTTGGCAAAAATGGCAGATTAGGGACCTCCAAAATTTTGTTCATCCATAAAAGCAATGAAAAAGCTGACAAAATTATTAGAATAAACTATTCCAGAGCTCTGGAAATTAACCAAAGCCTTGCAGCAACACAGGAAGCATTTATTTTTAAGTCAATAAATAGTTGTATCTCAGGAAGAACAAGAAGCTTTGTGACATTTTAACTTCCCTTGCTCCCATCCCCCATTCTCATCTCTGCAATAGTCTTGAAAAATAATAGCCCACATTCCTGGTACAGCCTAGGAGTCACTGGGTAGAGCAGAATGGAGCTGGAGCCCTTTCAAATCCTCATTCCCAAAGAACTGTCATTATTTGATCTTTCTGATGGTTCCCTGGAAGACCCCACTTATAAGTCAGTCTGTAATTGACCTGACTCAGAACTCACCTAGTATAAAAAAGCCTTCTCCCAAGGGGCATTTGTTGAAAACAGTTACAAGCAAGTGTTCTAACTTCACAGCTGCCTGAGGAAGTAGTTACTACTTGGAGCAACAATAGACTAACCAAAAAGCTTAAAAGAAACAGCTGAGAAATATTCACCCATAGGGGCTTTGAAAAGCTTCAACACAGAAGAGGGTGTGGAGAAAAGGGAACCCTCTTACACCATTGGTGGGAATGTAAATTGATACAGCCACTATGGAGAACAGTATGGAGGTTCCTTAAGAAACTAAAAATAGAACTACCCTGTGACCCAGCAATCCCACTACTGAGCATATACCCAGAGAAAACCATAATTCAAAAAGATACACGCGGGCTTCCCTGGTGGCGCAGTGGTTGAGAGTCCACCTGCCGATGCAGGGGACACAGGTTCGTGCCCCGGTCTGGGAAGATCCCACATGCCGCGGAGCGGCTAGGCCTGTGAACAATGGCCGCTGAGCCTGCGTGTCCGGAGCTTGTGCTCCGCAACGGGAGAGGCCACAACAGTGAGAGGCCCGCGTACCGCAAAAAAAAAAAAAAAGATACACACACCCCAATGTTCACTGCAGCACTATTTACGATAGCCAGGACATGGAAGCAACCTAAATGTCCATCAACAGAGGAATGGATAAAGAAGATGTGGTACGTATATACAATGGCATATTACTCAGCCATAAAAGGAACAAAATTAGGTCATTTGTAGAGACATGGATGAACCCAGAGACTGTCATACAGAGTGAATTAAGTCATAAAGAGAAAAACAAATACCATATATTAACAGATATATGTGGAATCTAGAAAAATGGTATAGATGATCCTATCTGCAAAGCAGAAACAGAGACACAGACATTCAAAGGTATGGATACCAAGGGGGAAGGGGAGTGGGATGAATTGGGAAGAATTCATTTTGCTGTACAGTAGAAACTAACACAACATTGTAAAGCAACTATACTCCAATAAAAATTAATTTAAAAAAGAGAAAAGAAAAGCTCCAACATAGTCTTGGGAATCTAGGAGACCACACACACACATAGGTCTGTACACATGGAAAAGGAAAACTTGAGAAGCCCCTAAGCTCTCATCTCTGTCTGACCTTGAGGCTCTGCACAAGCAGGAAGTGAAGGTTAAGACAGAGCTGTCATACACCTTGCTAAGTGTTGACGGTGCACCCCAACACGCACATAGAGCTCCTCAGCAAAGACTGGTGATTTGTTGGTCACTCTTCCAATCACTAGCTCACCACTAAGCTAAACAAGTAGAGACATCAGTGGCCACACAAAGCAAGCAATACAGACTTCACATAATTAGTTCAGAAAAGTCACTAAACAAACAACTACTACAACAACAACCAATAGAAAAAAAAAAAAACCCTGGGGATGGGAGAGTATCTGATTTCCAAAGTTGCCACATTATTTAAAATGTCCAGTTTTCAACAAAAAATTATGAGCCATGCAAAAACAAACAAACACACAAAAAACCCAAGAAAGTATGGCCATATAGAAGAACAAAAGCACTTAATAGAAACTGGCCCTGAGGAGGCCCAGATGCTACTACACAAAGACTTTAAATGAGTTAATTCAAATATGTTCAGGGCTTCCCTGGTGGCGCAATGGTTAAGAATCTGCCTGCCAATGCAGGGGATACGGGTTCAAGCCCTGGTCTGGGAAGATCCCACATGCCGCAGAGCAACTAAGCCCATGCGCCACAACTACTGAGGTTGTGCTCTAGAGCCCACAAGCCACAACTACCGAAGCCCACGTGTCACAACTACTGAAGTCCACATGCCTAGAGCCCATGATCCTCAACAAGAGAGGCCCCAGCGCGCTGCAACTAGAGAAAGCACATGTGTGGCAACGAAGACCCAATGCAGCCAAAAATAAATAAATTAAATAAATAAATAAATATGTTCAAAGAGCTGCAAGAAACCATGTCTAATGAACTAAAAGAAAGTATGTGGTTATCTCCCCAAATAGAGATTATCAATAGAGATATATAAATTATTTTTTAAAAAATCAAACAAATTCTAGAATTGAAAAGTACAATAATTGAAATGAATATTTCATGAGAGATGCTCAATAGCAGATTTGAGCAGACAGAAGAAACAATAAACTTGAAGATACATGTCAATGAAGATTATCTAGTTTGAGAAACAAAAGTAAAAACAATAAAGAAAAATAAACACAGTCTCAAAAACCTGTGGAGATACCATCAACTGTACTAATATAAGCATAACGGGATTCTCAGAAGAAGGGGAGAAACAGAAATGGGAAGAAAGAATACTTGAGGAAATAATGGCCAAAAACTTCCAATTTGATGAAAAACATTAATCGCCACATCTAGAAGCTCAAAAAACTCTAAGGAGGATAAACTCAAAGAGATCCACACCTTGACATATATTAGCCAAACTGTCAAAAGACAAAGAGAATTTTGAAAGCAGCAAGAGAGAAGTGACTTATCACATTCAAGAAATGTTCAGTAAGATTAACAGCTGTATTCTCATTAGAAACAGAATGAAGGAAATGGAATGACATATTCAAAGTTCTGAAGAAAAAAAAAAACCTGTCAATCAAAAATTCTAAATCCAGCAAAAACTACCCTTCAAAAATGAAGTGAGTAGCCTAAGGCCAGAATTATATTGATAACAAAACAGTCAGAGACATCACATAAGTGCACACACACACACACAACTAGAGATCAATATTCCTTATGATTGATGATAAATGCAAAAACCCTCAACAGAATACCAGCAGCATATACCACCAAAATACTGAATCAAGCAGCATATGAAAAGGATTACACAATACTATGAGAGGAGGTTGATCTCAGGAATACAAGGTTGGTTCAACATATAAAGTCAATGTAATACACCATATTTATAAAATCCAGGGAAAATAAACACATGATCATCTCAATACCTGCAGCAAAAACATTTAACAAAATCCAACACTCTCTCAAGATAAAAACATTCAACAAACTAGGAACAGAAGGGAACTTTTTCAAACTGACAAAGGGCATCTACAAAAAACCCATAGCTAACATCATAGTTACTGGTGAAAGACTGAAAGCTTTTCCCCCAAGATGAGAAACAAGTCAAGGATGCCTGCTCTCACCACTTCTATTTAACACTGTACCGGAGGTTCTAGCCTGGAGAGCACTAAACATGAAAATAAAATAAAAAGCATCTAGATTGGAAGGGAAACTGGAAAAGATTACCTCTATTTGCAAATGACATGATCCTGTATATAGAACATTCTAAGGAATACATAAACACACACGTGCACACACAAGCTAATAAACAAGGTTAGCAAGGCTGCAGGATACAAGATCAATATACATAAATCAGTTGTATTTTTATACACTAGAAATGAAAAATTAGAAAATAAAATTAAGAAAATGATTTAATCCAATAATATCAAAAAACAAGAGTAGGGGCTTCCCTGGTGGTGCAGTGGTTGAGAATCTGACTGCTAATGCAGGGGACATGGGTTCGAGCACTGGTCTGGGAAGATCCCACATGCTGCGGAGCAACTGGGCCCATGAGCCACAATTACGGAGCCTGCGCGTCTGGAGCCTGTGCTCCACAACAAGAAAGGCCGTGATAGTGAGAAGCCCGCGCACCGCAATGAAGAGTGGCCCCCACTTGCCACAACTAGAGAAAACCCTCGCACAGAAACGAAGACCCAACACAGCCATAAATTAATTAATTAAATAATTTTAAAAAAACAAGAGTAAATAACAAAATAAGTACAAGACCTGTACACTGAGAACATAAAACTCTGTTATAAGAACTTAAAGAAAAAAATGAAAAGACACTTTGACTTCATGTGTTGGAAAACCTAGTATTGTTAAGATGGCAATACTCCTCAAATTGATCTACCAATTCAATGCAATCACTATCCATTTCCAAGTGTCTTTTTTTTCTGCAGAAATTGACAATCCTAAAATTCATATAGAAATGCAAGGGACCCAGAATAGACATAATAATATTGGAAAAAAGATCCCTTCAATATAAAAGGAAATAACATGGAATATTTAAATATAATTTCAATGCAAGGCAGAAAACAAACGTATAAAGCACAAGATGGAAAGAACAAGCTCTTCCAACTTGGGTAATCAAAAACTAATTTATCAAAGAAGATATACAAATGCCGATAAGCACATGAACAGATGCTCAATTTCTTTAGTCATTATTGTAATGCAAGTGAAAACCACAATGAGGGACTTCCCTGGCAGTCCAGTGGTTAAAGCTCCGTGCTTCCAGTGCAGTGGCTGCGGGTTCAATCCCTGGTTGGGGAACTAAGATCCTGCATGCTGTGTGGCACAGCCAAATTAAAAAAAAAGGAAAAAGAAAACCACAGTAAGATACTAACTCACACTCACCAGGATGGCTACAGTTAAATAAACAAAACCAGAAAATAAGTGTTGGAGAGAATGTGAAGTAACTGGAATGCAAAATGGCATCACTGGTGGGAATGTACAATGGTGTAGCCATGAAAAACAATTTGGTAGTTCCTCCAAAGTTAAACAAAGGGTTACCATATGACCCAGCAATTCCTAGGTATAGACCCAAGAGAATATGAAAACATATTACACAAAAACGTATACACAACTGAATAGAGCAGCATTATTCACAGCACCAAAAAAGTTAGAAACAATCCAAATGTCTATCAACTGATGAACGGATAAACAAAATGTGGTATACATATAATTTATATATATTTATATATATAAAATTCAGCCACTAATATATGTACAATGTGGGTTAACCTTGAAAATATTATGCTAAGTAAAAGAAGCCAGATTCAAAAGGCCACATATTGAATGACTCTATTGACATGAAATGTCCAGAATAGGCAAATCCGTAGAGACAGAAAGTAGATTAGTGTATGTCAAAGCCTGGGGGGAGGGGAAAGGGTGACGATGCGAAGTGACTGTCAATGGGTCTGAGGTTTCTTTTTTGGGGAGAAGAAAATGTTCTCAGATTAGAAGGTAGTGATGGTTGTACAACCATGGAGTAGTACACTTTAAAGTGGTAAATTTTTAAAAAATTAAATTGTCCCTGAAAATTTGCCAAGATTAACTTAAGTAAATTGATGGGGGCAGACTAAATATGAATTTTTCTTGAAAGGCAAGGCATTTGGCCACTTATCTCAAGCTTTGTCCACACAGCATCAAATATTAATTGAAAAGTAGGGGAATTCCCTGGTGGTCCAGTGGTAAAGAATCTGCCTTACAATGCAGGGGGCATGGGTTTGATCCCTGGTCAGGGAACTAAGATCCCACGTGCCATGGGGCAACTAAGCCCATGCACCACAGCTGCTGAGCTCACCTGCTTCAACTAGAGAGGCTGCATGCCGCAAACTACAGAGCCCATGCACCCTGGAGCCTGCATGCCACAACTAAAGAAGAGAAAACTCTCATGCCACAACTGAGAGAAGCCCACATGCCGCAAGGAAGAATCTGCGCACCACAAAGAAGATCCTGCGTGCCTCAATGAAGATCCTGCGTGCCGCAACTAAGACCCAACACAGCCAAAAATAATTTAAATAAATAAATAAATCTTTAAAAGAAAAAAAAAAAAGAAAAGCAGGAATTCAGTCTATCTTACAGCTTTACCTAGTTTCAGGGCCCAGTCATACCTATGTGAGGTCTTCTGTCTAGCAGCCCTGCCCAAAGAAAGAGCCTTACTGAGCAAAATTCCCTAGGCCAACTAGCCCTCCAGCTTAGCTCTCTGCCCTTGAACAGTGCAGTGTTCTTTCCATTACACCATGGACTGCCCAGGTTCAAGTCCTGGCCACTTACTAAATCTGTGATTTAAATCTACTTAATCTACTTTTGTGTTTTAGTTTCCTCATTAGTAAATTGGGATAATAAAGCATCTTCCATAGGTTATTATGAGGATTAAATGAATTAACCCATGTAAAATGCTTACACTAGTGCCTGATAAATTGTAAGCACTCAACACACGTTGTGGGGTAATGGAACAGGGAATGAGTCTAAATCATGACCAAACCACTCACGTTATGCCCCAAAGATTCTTTGATAAGTTCTATGGTAAAGGTAAAGGTAACAGTGAAGGAGGAAAGATAGTACATATCCATGTCAAACTCATTTGACCTGATCCACAATAGCAAATATATTTTTACATTATGACCCAGTACACACACATATACACACACGCATGTATATATACAGTGAAATTAATGTTTAATAAAAATACCCTTAGTATTTATAATACACTCTACTTGTTATTCTTGTCTATTCTATTCCCAATTTTTAAAAAATCTTGTCACAGCACCCTACTATCACTCCACTAAATTGATTTTACTACCCAGTAAAATTTGGTCCAAAGTTTGACCAAATTGTTATTGAAAAATATGAATATGGACATGTGACCAACTAACTTTAATACAAAGAAGAATGAATTAAGTGCCCAGTTAAGGTTGCTATTGTGGGAACACAGAAGAAGTTAGTAATTTTGACTGGGCCATCCAGGATCCACTGCATACAACTATGGACACAAATGGAAACTCAAATAATAGGAATTAAGGATTGGTCATAGTTAATCTCCCTTACACTACTATTTTCCCAATCTGGGTGGAAAACAAGCTGCTAAAATATTCGATACACTAACTAATGGCAAAGCTTAGACATAAACTTGAGAGCTGTTATCTGATTTGTCAATTAGATAATGTTGTTTCTCTTGTCCCTTTACTCTCATCCTCTGGGATGAACACCCAACCCCATGGAGTCCCCAATGCCCAGTCACTAGTCCACTCACTGTCCAAAGCACCTGCCTTTGCCCCTATCCAGATTTCCAAGGTGCCCGGGTGTTCTCCAGTCCCCAGTTTTGCCTCAAGTCTACCACACAGTTTCCCCACTTCCCCACCACTATATGGCATTGGTAAGCAGTATCAAAACTTAGCCAAAATCTGTTCTATATGCTTTGGAGAGGCAAAAGGAGAGGTACTAATTTACCACATATGCAATTTCCATCTGCAATGAATGGGTAAATTACTGCTTAATCCATTGATCTTGCCATATCCAGATGCTGAAAGAACTATCAAGTATCTAAAGATTTTGAGTTTCACAGATGAATAGGCTTCCCAGAATTCAGCTTTGTATGTACTATATGTACTGTGTAGTATATTTTGATTATATCCAGAAAATAATTTTGCTCTAACAGGATAGTCTATATAATTTTTTTTAAAAGTTACCATGGTAAATTTGTAGGACCACTACTAAAATCACTTTACTATTATCACAATGGCAGTTATATCTATTTATTCAATCATTTATTTAATAATGTTGGTCAAGTTCTACTATGTGCAAGGAATTATGGGCCCTATATAGGAAACAAAATAGTGAAGTCCTGGATCCTTTCAATCTAAAAGGAAATATCAATAATACGGCATATGTACAAATAGTTTCAGTGCAAGGCACAAAACAAAAGTATAAAATACAAGATGGAAAGAGCAAGCTTTTTCAACTTGGGTAATCAAAAACTAATTTATCAATTCCAAATTATGGTTTACCGAAGTTTAGATCACGTTTAACTAGTAACAAATAGTTTATATACCCTTGAAATAAGAAAACAAAATGTCTGAACCGGGCAATTCAGCAAAAATATGACTTATGATGTGGGAAAGCATTTCAGCCCAAGGCAATAGGAAAGAATATCCATTTCACTCCAGAAGAGGGCAGAAGTTTCTACACAGGAGGTCAGGAAATGTGGAGAAAAGATTCCTCCCTAAATAGGAGCTTAAAATGAATGAGCATCAAGACCCCAACCAAGTTTACTATTTACTACAACATATTCAAATATTAAATGGCATGAACTGATCTACACTAAGTATAATTCCTATTTAAAGGATAAGGGTTTAGTTATTAAATCTTATCTTTTGGGGGAAATCTATAAGAAGAGACATTTTTAATGAAAAACTTCCATGTAAACTGTAGTTGATTTCCATTCTTTATATGTGTAGGAATATTTCATTCCAAAATTTTCAATGAAATCAACACTCCAAGCAAAACAGTTAAGCCATAAAAATACAATAGGGGTAGAGTTAAAATAAGCATATTATTTATTAAGCATTTTCCATTAGGTCCTGAGGCTGGTGAAAGTGGGGGCTGAAAAGGTATGCTACATCCCTCCTGCTCCCTAGGATGGAAGAAAGCCTTTGCATCCAAGGAGACAAGACTGTGGGTAGCATCATGGTACCTTGAAATGGAATGAGAATGTATAATAATCAGCACTAAACAAAGAATAAAAAGCTAATCATAGTCTGAAACAAGTATTACTAAACTATTTTTTTTTTTAAAGCAACTTAGGTTTGAGAAGGTCAGGCCTGAGGAGACAGCAGAAGGAAAAGCATTTAAAGCACTTATGTGGGGAATCAGTAAGTAAAAGCACCCTAAAGTAAAAAGCAAACTTACTGGTAAAGGAAGAAGAGAGGGTCTTGGTGTGGAAAATAGTTAGAATTTTATTTTCTTATAGTAGTAGAGAAATATGTACTTATTATATATGTTGGAAAAATGAAAGACCCTCCCTCCCCACCAAGAAAAAAACTTAACTATTTGGAAATTTAGAAATATTTTCCAAAATGCTTTGATAAAACAAAAATCAAAACTGAAATACAAACTCTCAGGAAAACTGTGAACAGGAAAATGTTTCCTACCAAACTTACGAGGAACAGTGAAGGTTATACTCAGAAGAAATCTGATGGCTTCAAATGTATTTCTTATACAAGACGAAAAATGAAAAAGAAAATTAACCTAGTGCTCACGTTTAGCAACTAGGAAAAGAACAATTAAATAAACAGAAAGTAGGAAGAAAAGATGAAAAAGGGTAAAGCTTCAATTAATGAAACAAATATCTCACATAGTAGAATGAATAAATCTAAAGACTGATTCTTTGACATGATTAATAAATAAAATAAAATTAAAGAAAATTGAGAGCAAAAATAAATATATAAGATTCAACTTGATCATGGTGTATGATCCCTTTTATGTGTTACTGGATTCAGTCTGCTAATATTTTGCTGAGGACTTTTGCATCTATATTCATCAAAAATACTGGCCTGTAATTTTCTTTTTTGGTAGTATCTTTGTCTGATTTTGGTATCAGGGTGATGGTGGCTTCACAGAATGACTTTGGATGTGTTCCTTCCTCTTCAATCTTTTGGAAGAGTTTGAGAAAGATAGGTATAAGTTCTTCTTTGTATGTTTGGCAGAATTCCCCCGTGAAGCCATCTGTCCTGGACTCTTGTTTGCAGGGAGGTTTTTTAAATTATTATTACAGATTCTATTTCACTTCTAGTGATTGGTCGGTTCAGATTATGTTTCTTCTTGGTTCAGTTTTGGCAGGCTGTATGTTTCCAGAAACTTGTCCATTTCTTCTACATTGTCCATTTTGTTGGTATATAACTGTTCATAATATTTTCTTATGGTATTTTGTATTTCTGTGATATTGGTTGTTATTTCTCCTCTTTCATTTCTTATTTTATTTGGGTCCTCTCTTCTTCTTGATGAGCTTGGCCAGAGGTTTGTCAATTTTGCTTATCCTTTAAAAAAAATAGTTCTTGGTTTTATTGAGTTTTTCTATTTTTTTAATCTTTATTTTAAAGACACAAAACATATTAGAACTGATAAATGAATTCAGCAAGGTACCAAGATACAAGATTAATAAACAGAAATCTGTTGCATTTCTTTATACTAACAATGAAATATCAGAAAGAGAAAGTAAAAAAAAAAAATCACATTAAAAAAAATACCTAGGAATAAACCTAACCAAGGAGGTGAAAGACTTATATGCAGAGAACTAAACATTGATAAAGGAAATCAAAGATGATTCAAGGAAATGGAAAGATATCCCATGTTCTTGGATTAGAATAATTAATATAGTTAAAATGGCCATACTACCCAAAGCAATCTACAGATTTAATGTGATCCCTATCAAATGAAAATTTTCACAGAACTAGAACAAATAATCCTAAAATTTATATGGAATGATAAAAGACCCAGAATTTCCAGAGCAATCCTGATGAAAAAGAACAAAGCTGGAGGCATAATGCTTCTGAATTTCAGATAATACTACAAAGCTACAGTAATCAAAACAGCATGGTATCAGCACAAAAACAGACATATAGATTAATGGAACAGAATAGAGAGCCCAGAAATAAACCCACACACCTATATCAATTAATCTTCAACAAAGGATGCAAGAATATACAATGGAGATAACACAGTGGTGTTCAGAAAACTGGACAGCTGCATGTAAATCAATGAAGTTAGAACACTCCCTCACACCATACACAAAAATAAACTCAAAACGGCTTAAGGACTTAAATGTAAGACATGACACCATAAAACTCCTAGAAGAGAACATAAGCAAAACATTCTCTGACATAAATAGTAGCAACGTTTTGTTAGGTCAGTCTCCCAAGGCAATAGAAATAAAAGCAAAAATAAACAAATGGGATCTAATCAAACTTATAAACTTGGAAACCATTAACAAAATGAAAAGATAACCTATGGACTGGGAGAAAATATTTGCAAATGATATGACCAATAAGGGCTTAATTTCTAAAATATACAAACAGCTCATACAACACAACAACAAAAAAACAAACAACCCAATAAAAAAATGGACAGAAGACCTAAATAGACATTTCTCCAAAGAAGAGAGACAGATGGCCAACAGGCACATGAAAAGATGCTCAACATCACTAATTATTAGAGAAATGCAAATCAAAACTACAACGAGGTACCACCTCACTCCAGTCCGAATGGCCATCATCAGAAAGTCTACAAATAACAAATGCTGGAGAGAGTGTGGAGTAAAGGGAACCCTCCTACACTGTTAGTGGGAAGGTAAATTGGTGCAGCCACTATGGAAAACAGTATAGAGGCTCCTTAAAAAAACTAAAAACAGAGTTGCCATATGATCCAGCAATCCCATTCCTGGGCATATATCTGGAAAAGATGAAAGCTCTAATTCAAAAAGATACATACATCCCAATGTTCAAAGCATAACTATTTATAATAGTCAAGACATAGAAACAACCTAGGTGTCCATCAACAGATGAACTGATAAAGAAGATGTGGCATACATATATATATATATATACACACACACATATACGTACAATGGAATATTGCTCAGCCATAAAAAAGCATGAAATAACACCATTTGTAGCAACATGGATGGACCTAGAGATTATCATACAAAGTGAAGTAAGTCAGACAGAGAAAGACAAACATTACTGTATATGATATCACTTATATGTGGAATCTAAAAAATAGTACAAATGAACTTACTTACAGAACAGAAACAGACTCACAGGCATAGAAAACAAACTTATGGTTACCAAAGGGGAAGGTGGGGAGGGATAAATTGGGAGTATGGGATTAACAATGCATGCTACCATATACAAAACAGAGTAAACAACAAGGACCTACTGTATAGCTCAGGGAACTATATTCAATATCTAATAATAAACTATAATGGAAAAGAATCAGAAAAAGAAAAAATATACATATAAAAGATTCAGAGTATAAAAGAAATCATAAGCACAGATGAGAAAGCGATTAAGATAATTATAAAACAATAGTACTTGCAATTCTATGGTAATTTTCCTAGTTACAATGACTGCATAACAAACTACCCCAAAATTAGTGGCTTAAAACAACAGTTATTTTATTATGCTCACAGATTTTATCAGTCAGGAAGTCAAGGAGGGCTCATCTAGGCTAGAGTCTCTCATGTGACTGTACTGAGATGCCAGCTGGTTTGCAGTCCTCTGAAGGTTCAATTAGACTGTGTCCAGAATGGCTTACTCAGCTGGCTGGCAATAGATGCTGGCTGATAGCTGGGAGCTTACACATGGCCTCTCCAGTATGGTAGGCTCAGAGCAATCAGACGTTTTACATGGCAGCAGACTTCTCCCAGAGTGAGCATCCCTGAGAACTGGATAAAAGCTGCATGGCCTTTTCTGAACCAACCTTGGAAGTTACCTAGTATCACTTCCACCATACTCTATTGGCTGAAGTAATCATAAGCCTGCCTAAATCCAAAGGGAGTGAACATAAATCCATGTCTTGATAGGAATGTCAAAAAACATTGCAGAAATGTTTTAAAACCATCACAGCAACAAATCTGAATGCTAGAGGAAATCAATAAGTCTGGAGCAAAACATGAATTCCCAGTCATGACCCAAGAAGAAGTAGAAAGCTTGAACAGATCAAATGCCATAGAAAAGACAGGAAAAGGGATTAAAGATCAGCCATTAATTAAATGCATCAGGTAGTTTCACACTTGAGTTATATGTAACTTTTAAAGAGAGAAGTGCCATGTTATTTAAACTAGAGGATCTCAAAGTTTAGTGAGCACCAGAATCACCTTATCAACTGGTAAACATGCAGATGCCTGGGCACCATCGCCAGAGATTCTGATTCACTTAAGTCTAGAGTATGGAACAAGGATCTGCATTTCCAACAGCTGATGTTGATACCATTTTTCCACAGATAAATTTTGAGTAGGAGTGATTTAAACCAGTTAGCAAACTATGGCTTGTTGACCAAATGTGGCCCACTGCCTGTTTTTATAAATAAAGTTTTACTGGAATACAGCCATGCTCATTCATTTACAAATTGTTTATGTCTACTTTTGCACTACAGTGAGAGATGAGTAGGTGCAATAGAGACTGACCCACAAAGCCTAAAATACCTACCATCTGGCCCTTTGCCAAAAAAGTTTGCTAACCCTTGCCTAAACCACTGTATTATTCTACCTCATTATATTTTCCCTTTTCCAAACTTCAGCAGACTTTTGGTATCTTCTGTTGATACTAAAGGTTAAGGTGCAAAACAAATACAACAAATAGCTTTCATGTCACACGCATTCAGTTCACGACCTGGATCACCACGTTGAAGAGGATGTGAAACTGTCCAAGCTCGGTGAGGAAGAATGTTGTGATTGATTAGCGATGTCTTCCACGGGCATCTACTTGCTGAGCCTGATTATAAAGTATACAAGTTTTAAGAATCTTCTAAAAAAACTGTTGGATAACAGCAACAAAATTTGGAAAGAATGCACACATTTTTAACTACACCATTAACAATGTATCAGATTTTGTTCCAACTGCTGTGGAAGTTATTGTAATAGTATTAAATATTTCACATTCATAAAAAAGTGGAGAAGTAAAATCATTTTGTGATTTTATTAGACTGTAATACAGACCAATTTTGTCATTTTTGTACACAAGATTTCTGAGATTGATGTCTGCTCTTGGAAGAATACTAATACTGTTTCAAATGCTATGAGCCTATATTTTATCAGTTGAAAAATGTTCCCGTTATTAAGATACCTTTCAAAGATCCTCTCAACTTTGGGGGTGATTTTCGCACATTAACACCATTTTCCCATGATGTTATTTCTAAAATAGTGACCCAGAACATACCAATAAGGGAAATGACATTTTAAGATTTGCATATTTACATTATTATTTTAAAGGAAAATATGTATTTTTTTTGTTCTAGGCAAAAAAAAAAAACTGTACAAGAAAATATATGTGTATGCTTGTTGTTCTAGGCAGGAAAAAAAACTGCAGATGAAAATTTCCAATGTGGGCAAGAAACAGTTAAATACTAAATCCCAATAAAGCAGGAAGTAAGCAGGGCTGCCATGAAGTCCAAGGATGGTGGCACAGGAGAACTAACCACAGAGCAGAAGTCCTAGAGGAACCAGGCAAGGGTAACCAGGCATACCCAGACGTGAGTTTTTCTTACCACTGTATTATTCCTTGCATTAACAAAGCTTGGCCCACAGAAAAAAACTCAATAAACATTTGTGGCAGGAAGGACAGAACGCATGAAAGGTGAAAGGGAGAGAGGGCAGAAGTTCACACAACAAAGCTGCGGCTCCATTCGAATTACCAGATGGTGGTTATAAAGAACAGTTGGGGAAGGTAACTGGTAATAAATAAGTTTCTCCACTAAAAATGAAGACGGCCAGGTAATCAGCCTCCAGTTGCTAAGGGTCTGATGTGCTAAGATCCTAGCGAAGGACACAATGGCTCCTGACATATCAGAAGCAAGTGTTTCTCTTTCCAGTTCCTGTGCACTGACTCTAAATACTATAAAGACAACTATATACCCAGGAAGAATAAGGATCCTCTGAGACTTTTAACCTTGATATGCAAGAGGAAGTTTTATTTATTATGTGGGGTCTCTGGTCTACAACACTGTATTAACAATACCTAGCAAGATAAAGCGAGGAAGGGCAGAAGATCTACTGTGTAGCTGATGATACTTGGTATGCTGGGTGAAATGTATCAGCAAAACTAGATAACTCCAAATTTTATATGGCATAGAAGTTTTTAGAACTGGGAAGTCCATGTATATGCCTAAAGACTGTGAATCTCCTGATAATGTATACAAAACATGTGTATGTGCATTTTTCTGAGAAAAGAGTCCAATACTTTTACCAGAGTGCCAAAAGGTCCACAATCTACCATACCCCCTTCCCAAAAATATTAAGAATCACAACTGCAGTGATTCACAAAGTAGATCATTTGTGGGACACAACATTCTAAAATTAAATATAAAAGAATATATGAGAGTATAACACTTGTCATACAGGTATTATTTCTTCAAACTTGCTTCAGGTGTGTGTGTGTGTGTGTGTGTGTGTGTGTGTGTGTGTGTGTGTGTGTGTGTAGCAAGGTAAATTTTTTCACACTGAGGTCTGGGTCAAAATGTTTGAAAGCCACTGCTCTAAGGCATGAGAAACGTATATACACAACTCTGTAACATACTAAATCATCATCCATTGAAATTAGGTGATCTGTGGTTCACACAATTAGGTGATCTGTGGTTCCAGTGGGTATTCTACTGTTTTGAGTGACACATGATCCACCAAAACAAAATTACTATTATTAGAGAACTGCAATCTGCAATACTCAGACATGAAAGTATATCTTACACGGTCCTATTGATCTTAAGGAGACCAAGGACTACAAAGAAGTTGCCTTTGAAAGGACCCTGCACACTGGGTGTTTCTGAGAAAATGTGAAAAACTGAATTAAGTGTTTAGGAATGAGAAAAGTGCAAATATTTTCCCTGGGATGACAGAATCCTCTAAGCATCTCAGAAATATATCAGGGAAGGGAAGAGTATGGAAATTCATCCCTAAACCTGGTACAGCAATGAGATCTAGAAAAATTATTATTCTTTTATACAAAAGAGTATGGTAAATTTGCCATGACAGCTTGGGTTTGGGGATGTCACTTTAGTCCCAATTACCAGTAACTGGTACTGTCCACTATTCTCTTCTAAGCCTCAATACAAGAAACATAAATGGTCCAGGTATTGAATTACTTGGCTTATTGTCTAAAATACTACTAAAGCAATTTGTAGATTTGAGTTGTCCCAATCAATGCAAAAATTTCAAAGGTATCACTAGATTCTGCACAGCCAGACCACTACCTTCCTCAATCTACAAAAGACTAAAAGTTACCCCTCTCAGATAGGTTCTGGCTTGTGGTTCAAGCATACCTGAAATCAAAAGTGAAGTACCATACTGAGATACTCCATCCCTCTTCCCCTGCTTACCTCCCAGAATGCTTGGAGCCAGGCTTATATCTCCTGGGCAGGAGACTAGAGCCAGTGAGGAATCACTGGAGAAACTGCCTGATACACGTGAAAAGGTGCACAGGTACTGACATACTGGGATTCTTCCCCTAATCCCAGCAGCCCGCAGGAAAAGAGCTTAGATCATTACCAGGTCACCTTTACTAGTTGACACAGAGCTTGTGATGCAATTTTAATACCTCATTCTCAAATAGGAAAACATACACAAGGATAGCTAGACATTTTATGAAAGTCTCAAATGTGAAAGAGAACAAAACAAATGGAGGAAAAGGAACTCAAAAAAAAACAGAGAGAAGGCCAGGAGCAAAATTATACCATATATAAAAAAAAAAATCCTCTGAGAGTTAAAAGATATCATATCCATGAAATAAGAAGCTACAATAAAAGAACATTCAGAAACCAGCAGAAGTCCTTCAAATCTAAAAAGTTTATTTTAAAAATTAAATAAACGAGTTAGAAGATAAATTTGGAAAATGTCTTAGAAAACATACCAAAATGACAAAAAGATGGAAATGGGAGTGAATAGGTGAGAAAATTAAGGATCAGTCCAGGAGGTCCAACATTTGAATAATAAGAGTTCAAGCAAAAAAGAATATAGAACATGAAAGAGAAGAAATTATCAAAGAAATAATACATATAAACCTTCCCAGGAGTAAAGAACATGAATTTCCAAATTGAAAGAGCCCACAGATTTCACAGAAAAATTAATGAAAAATGATCCACATCAATAATCGTAAAATTTCTTGGAGGCTTCCCTGGTGGCACAGTGGTTAAGAATCCGCCTGCCAATGCAGGGGACACGAGTTCCAGCCCTGGTCCAGGAAGATCCCATATGCCGTGGAGCAACTAAGCCCACGTGCCACAATTACTGAGCCTGGGTTCTAGAGCCCGCAAGCCACAACTACTGAGCCCGCGTGCTGCAAATACTGAAGCCCGTGCACCTAGAGCCCATGCTCCACAACAAGAGAAGCCACCGCAATGAGAACCTCGCGCACCGCAATGAAGAGTAGCCCCCGCTCGCCACAACTAGAGAAAGCCCACATGCAGCAACAAAGACCCAACACAGCCAAAAATAAAAAATAAATTTTTAAAAATAATAATAATCATAAAATTTCAGAAAACCAAGAATAAAGAGAAGAAAGATTGGTGAGGTACCTTCACAATGCGGGGGGGAAGGGGTCAGGCTGATACCACCTGAACCTATCGATTAGTATTAGTCTCACTAAAGTGGGAAAACCAGACACTACATGTCTGATGATGTGATGCAAAGCTTAAGATGTGAGACAATAGAAAATATACAGCACCACTTATGAAGTATTATTGTTTAATAATTGAACTAGAACTTAATCAAGCATAAATCTACATACTAGTGAGTTTTTTTTATTTCAACTGTTGTATTTTTGAGTACTAAAATATCATTTGGTTATTCTTATATCTTCCATTTCTATGCTGCGATGTTCTATCAAGGGAAACAGTAAGGGTGAATCTCGTCATTTTAGCAGTCATAAGTATATTTTTATAGAGTACTTTGTTGCCACTAACTAAAGAAAAAAGCCAATAGCAAGAATTTTTGGAAAAACAAAGAGCTCAAGAACACAGGCAATTTCCCACGAATTTTGCAGAGTGACCCAAACCGACAAGATGTGTCCTGCACTAATGTCTGGTGTTCAACAAATGATGAATGAATGAATGAATGAACACGCATGTATGCACATCTCTACAGATGTTGAAAGAGGAGCAGAATGTCCAGCCCTTTTAAAAGGTGCTACGTATGGTCACCTTATCTTTGATAAAGGAGGCTAGAATATACAATGGAGAAAAGACGGCCTCTTCAATAAGTGGTGCTGGGAAAACTGGACAGCTACATGTAAAAGAATGAAGTTAGAACACTCCCTAACACCATACACAAAAATAAACTCAAAATGGACTAAAGACATAAATGTAAGGCCAGACACTATAAAACTCTTAGAGGAAAACATAGGAAGAACACTCTATGACATATATCACAGCAAGATCCTTTTTGACCCACCTCCTAGAGAAATGGAAATAAAAACAAAAATAAACAAACGGGACCTAATGAAACTTCAAAGCTTTTGCACAGCAAAGGAAACCATAAACAAGACGAAAAGACAACCCTCAGAATGGGAGAAACTATTAGCAAATGAAGCCACTGACAAAGGATTAATCTCCAAAATATACAAGCAGCTCATGCAGCTCAATATCAAAAAAACACACAACCCAATCCAAAAATGGGCAGAAGACCTTAATAGACATTTCTCCAAATAAGATATGCAGATTGCCAACAAACACATGAAAAGATGCTCAACATCACTAATATTTAGAGAAATGCAAATCAAAACTACAATGAGGTATCACCTCACACCAGTCAGAGTGGCCATCATCAAAAAATCTACAAACAATAAATGCTGGAGAGGGTGTGGAGAAAAGGGAACCCTCTTGCACTGTTGGTGGGAATATAAATTGATACAGCCACTATGGAGAACAGTATGGAGGTACCTTAAAAAACTAAAAATAGAACTACCATATGACCCAGCAATCCCACTACTGGGCATATACCCTGAGAAAACCATAATTCAAAAAGAGTCATGTACCACCATGTTCACTGCAGCTCTATTTACAATAGCCAGGACATGGAAGCCACCTGAGTGTCCATCGACAGATGAATGGATAAAGAAGATGCGGCACATATATACAATGGCATATTACTCAGCCATAAAAAGAAACAAAATTGAGTTATCTGTAGTGAGGTGGATGGACCTAGAGTCTGTCATACAGAGTGAAGTCAGTCAGAAAGAGAAAAACAAATACTGTATGCTAACACATATATACGGAATCTAAAAAAAATTAAAAAGGTTCTGATGAACCTAGGGGCAGGACAGGAATAAAGACACAGACATAGAGAATGGACTTGAGGACACGGGGAGGGGGAAGGGTAAGCTGGGACAAAGTGAGAGAGTGGCATTGACATATACACACTACCAAATGTAAAATAGCTAGTGGGTAGCAGCTGCATTGCACAGGGAGATCAGCTCGGTGCTTTGTGACCACCTAGAGGGGTGGGATAGGGAGGATTGGGAGGGAGACGCAAGAGGGAGGGGATATGGAGATATATGTATATATATAGCTGATTCACTTTGTTATAAAGCAGAAACTAACACAAAACTGTAAAGTAATTATACTTCAATAAAGATGTTAAAAAAAATAAAAAGATGCTAAAGAGGGGAGGAACTAAAGCTATAACTCCTAACAGGGAGCCTCTAAAAGTTAGGGGTCAGGAACTGTTTCGGGTGATAATGGTAGGACAATGAACCACTACTGGCCAATTAGTCATTCTGACAACAGGAAGGTATATAAAAGCTAAGAGAAATGTTTCCAAATATACTGATGATATAAACTGGTATGATTGAGTTTAAGAGTTGTCCAGGGACTTCCCTGGTGGCGCAGTGGTTAAGAATCTGCCAGCCAATGCAGGGGACACGGGTTCGAACTCTGGTCCGGGAAGATCCCATGTGCTGCGGAGCAACTAAGCCCGTGTGCCACAACTACTGAGCCTGCGCTCTGGAGCCTGAAAGCCACAACTACTGAAGCCCGCGCACCGCAACAAAGAGTAGCCTCCGCTCTCCGCAACTAGAGGAAGCCCACACGCGGCGATGAAGACCCAACACAGCCAAAAATAAATAATAAATAAAATAAATAAATTTAAAAAAAAAGAGTTGTCCAAAATCCGTTCTCCCTTTGATGTTCAGCCATATCCAAGAAATGTCAGATCTAGGCAGAAGGATTTCACTACTGAATGATATGGCAAGTTCACAGAAAAGGCATTCTTATATTGATATCAAGCTCAGTCCTCCAGGGGCTTAATGATAATCTCTGGACACTATGCTGCATCTCAAAAATTTTTCTTTCAGTGGAGGTGATGGACCTCTCTGTCCCAGTCTAATGAGGACATTAATAATCATTTGGGAAACAGGGTATCAGTGAATAAGGTGGACTAAGACAGCTCGCCAATATGGTGGAGATTAAAAAGTGACTTGGAGACTCACCAAACCAAACTCTCAGCAAAAACGGGTTACATTCCACAAACAGGCGAGGATATTTTCACTTTTAGCCTAAGCAATGAAGCACCCGTAAAACATCAGTACCAGTAAGGGCAAACTACCCTAGGTTTGGATTACAACAGGACAGCAAAAGATCTGAAGAATCTACCTGCAATTGTTTCTTTGTCCCCTAGCAACTCATGCAATAATTACTTGACATTAATACAGTCATGTGATTTATTTGGCACTTAACTAACAGGAATATGTATAAAACAACTCAGGGAGGTTACCATATCTCTTTTATAGCTAACTCATAACTAAAGTAATACACAAACAAAGGCTAATATAAATTTTAAGCTTCTATAGATTAATAAAGAATATTTGATATATCATCCTTCAGTGAGCCATAAACTAAACATTATATGATCAATGTAGGTTCTAAACAACGTTTACAATGGAAAATAGACAAAGCAAATCAGGGCCCCAAAAGAATTCAATTCAGCTTTACACCTTTAAGATAGGAATGGGATTCAATTATATCAATTACTTGAGAAATGTGTACATTTTTCAATGAGCATATTATTTTAAAACTAACCTAATTTACTAATGAAAGAACAAGAGGCTTTTCATCTCTCCTTTTCCATAGAGGGTTTTTTCTTAACTAGTTTTCAGTTTCTTGACTCAGTAGTGTAATACAATTTTACATTTCCTGCTTTATCTGCTGAAGCAAGATAACTCACTAGCTATTGTCCAGATAGATTTTCATTTCACCCAGTCCATAGTTTTATACAAAGTGAATTTCCTAACTTCAGAGAACTTAACAACTATTCCCAATGAGAAACTCTTTAGGCAATGCCAGGAACCCCATGCAACCCCATGAAAGAAATTCTACTCAACTACAGTATGAACAACTCCTTACTAAATAGCTTTTTTCACAAACTTCAGTGCATTAGGTATGTTCCATGCATATCTTTCTATCATTGTATATTTTGAAATAAAAAAATATATAAAATGATACAGCCCTAAGTCAGTTGCTCTTTTACTTTCCATTTGTTTCAAATGTTTCACAACTTAAGTTTGTGATATTACAATCCCCTCCAGAAGACTTAAATAGTATTAAAATACTGCTTTCAATTTAAAGGGCTAAATATCTGGAAAATTAAGGTCACAATGTTAGAGAGTCTAATGGAGTATGGATTTCTGCTTGAAGTACTTCAACCAGAAACCTCAGCAATCTTAAATCTGTCTCTCCTGGATATAATAAGTTTTAAAGCTTTGAATGAAGTTTCGGAATATGTTTCACATCTTTCATAACTTTAGAAAAGGATGCTGCAGAGAAGCAAAGGGAACAGTTTCTACAATAACAGAATTTTTATGCAGGAGCAATAAGCTACAGAGCCTTTAAAACAAAAGATGAATAGGATCATTTTTAAAGGAGGAAAATAACAAGCATTAGAAGGTTTCTTTGTAAGAATTTGTTTGTAGGTACAAAGTACTTTTTAAAAGATCAAGAAATAGTAGATTATTTGATCCCAGGTGTCATAAATCCTATAGAATCATGATTAAATCAAGTGTTAATTTTAAAATATATGGTTTTTATTTCAGTTATTTCTATAGGTAATACGGCTAGTTTCATATTCCATTATAAAACCTAAGTCATTTTTCCAGATAGGGCACTACCTGGGAAGTATTGAAAGACCAAATCACATGAAACATGTACAACATTTGAAATAGGGAAACAATGCAAAATACATTTCAAAAAATTTGCTTTTAAAATGTTCATTTAGAATAGTGGTTCTCAACCAGAGGTGATTTTGCCTTCCTGGGGACACTTGGCAATACCTGGGGATATTTTTAGTTGTCACAACTAGGGGAGTGCTACTGGCATCTAGAGGTTAGAAGCCAAGGATGCTGCTAAACACCTGCAATGCATGGGACAGGCCCACAACAAAGAATTATCCAGCCCAAAATGGCATTAGTGCCAAGGCTGAGAAACCTTGACCTAAAACAATACCAAGGACACTATCAGATGTGCTTGAACAATGAACAAATATTTGCTGAATGCATGAATGAATCTTAATAAGCAAAATTTCTTCATTTCTACTTTTTATAGCTTCTTATTATCTCTATCAATCTGATTCTGCCTAATACAGACTCTATTTCTATTCTCAAGATCTTTACCTACTCATTCATCAGATTCCCCTGTGATGTCAAATATGATGAAATGAAACCACATGTCTATCAAGGATCTTGCCGTGTGATATGGTTCCAAGGGAATCCAAAACAGGGACACTATACTGACCATTTAATTGTCATTCAAATTAGCAGATGAAAACATTTTCAAATGCTTTCAGTGATTAAGAGCTCAAAAATACATAGTTTTTAACTACGGGAATTAAAACACTATTATTTTATTTGGTCACATTTGTTGATAAACCAAGGTATTTCAAATTTATATTTCAAGACTAAACAATCAAAACAGTCTTCAGCAAAAACTCATCATGTGAACAGTGTAACTAGGAAAGGTTAAAAGGCCCATATGATCTTCCTAAATAGTAATTCACAATTCCCAGGTCAAAACAATCTTAAAGAAAAATTTTAAACTCTAGGGTCCCGAATTTAATCTAATATGAAAACTGCATCCAGAGAGGAAATCAGATTTTTAAGGTTTTTTAATCCAGATTTATATGTATCCTTAACTGGTATTTATTTAGAGATTTCTTTTTATTAACAAATACCTAGAATCATGATTGTATCTGAAAAGAAGAAGTACAGATATTTTTTTCCTTATAACTTAAAAAATTTTTGTTTTACTACACACATAATAATTTTGTAAGAAAAGTAAATGATATAGTCAAAGAAAAAGAGCCTTTGATAATTCACATACACGCCTCAATTTATATAGAATCATATTATTCAAGGGTTAAATTTTAAGAATAGAGTTAATCATAAAGATATGAAATTTCTAAATGATTTCTTTTTAATGAATGTGCCACTTATATAAGGGGGAGAAGTGAATAAAACTGAAAGAGACTTATAAAGAAATGCTTCTAGCCAAAACAATAATGTTAAATGAATTACAAATACTAAATCAATCATAAATATTTACACATTATTCTGCAACTATACTTTGTTTTACTTGTCCTTGGAGACAAATGTTTCTATGAGAAATCCTGTATATTTAAATATTGCCTGAGATAATGTTATTTCAAAAAAAAAAGCCCAAGAATTACATCAACTAAAGCCATGACATGGTCCTATAGTCACAGATTGAAGAGCAGTCTAAAAGCTGTTCAAATGTTTATTCAGACAGAAATAAAGGGCACAGCTTCTCAAAGGGAAATGGCTTTTAATAAAAGCTTATAAACAGAAAGTTGTCCACCAGAGGTATAGGTCCAAATGAACCAATGAAAAAGGAAATTCTATGTGGGATTATTCCAAACTCATTTAAAGTCACATGCACTTGGAAAACCCAAAACAATCAAAATAAGTACATTATCTAGCCATGCTTTCAAATCTATTTCTCCCCGCTGGGTACCAACAACTGGAGAGGGTGTTCATTTGTTCTTTTCGTTCTTTTTTACAGCTAAATGAGCATGCAAACCTTCAAAAGAGTGGCAAAAATGGAAATGACAGCACCATTTATGAATCTAAAATAATCTCTGTGAATCAGTGTCAGTGAAATGGGCAAAAAGACATATAACCATCCCAAGTGAGTAGTATCTCTGTAAGAAAATCAGAATTTGGGATGACCAACGTTACAAAGGATTTTTGTATATATCAATCCCTTGAAGCATTTGTTTAG
The DNA here is from genome assembly GCF_963455315.2 of Globicephala melas. Lineage (NCBI taxonomy): Eukaryota > Metazoa > Chordata > Mammalia > Artiodactyla > Delphinidae > Globicephala > Globicephala melas. The sequence continues at coordinate 46,519,812 of NC_083321.1, read as the reverse complement.
AGGCCACTAACAACTGTCTAAGAGCAATCTAGCAATCAACAACTAACTCATAAATCCCTTCCAAAATTTTTTATTTAGACCCTACCATATGCACGGGACTCTGTTAGGCACAGTAAGAGAAGCAAAGACTTGTCCATCACAGACTGGCCTCAAGAAGCTTACAAGTCTAGTGGGGAAGATAAGACATGACTAGAAAGAACTTCAAAACAAAATAAAAAGGGTGAAGTGCTTAAAGAGCAGTAAAAATAAAGTGTCTTAAGAAGTCAGAAGAAAAAGAAGTGACTTCCAGCTGGGGTGATCAGAGAAGACATTAAGATTAGGTGCTAACATCTGTGATAGGCCTGGAACTATACATGTGATTTGGACCATCTCAGAAGGAGGTAAACATTGTAAGGGAACAGAAACAATACAAGTGAAGGTGGACCTATGAGAAAGCATCCATGCTCATCCAGAAATTCTACTGGCTAACAGAGAGTACTGCAGAAAGAGGAGTAGTTAAAGATGCAGTAGGACATTGAGACTAGGACCAGTTTGGGAGGGCTGAGAAGTCTGAACTTTGTTGGGTAACTGGGAAGCTGGTAAAGACTTCTGAGCAGGAAAAAGCATCATCAAAGTTGTGCTTTAGAAAAATCAATCTAGCTGTAATTGATGTAGGTGAACATCAATCAAATGCAGACGATATAACACAGTGAATATAATGTAAGCCTGCAGGAATTCAGGAATTCATTTATAAAAATGTAATTTATATGCATCTTTTCAGTAACACAGCCCTATAAACTGTCTTGCTCATAGACTAGTACCTAATTATGTAAGCATCTAAAAAGGTCATAAGTACTATAAAATGATATCACAAAACCTCTTGCCTCTGCCTGGAAAGCCTTCCACCCCCTTTCCCTTCCGGTAAACTCCTTATCCTGTAGGTCTAGTTTTAATGTCACTTCCTCAGAAAGGCCTTTTTTAATCACTTATCCAAATTAGGTCTCCCTGTTTTTTCTCTTTCTAAGGAATTTGTACTTTTTCCACACAGCATTTATCACTATTTATATATTTTGGTCAGTAATTGATTAAAATCTCTCTCTCCCACTAGATTGTGAAAGGAAGGACAGTACTATTTTTGCTCATCATCATATTCTCCAGAGCCTTAAACAATATAACACAAGGTAGGCATCTAACAGATATTAGGTCTATGAAGAATGAATGAATGAAAAAGAACAGATTTTAAGGTCACTACTGTAATGCCCTTCTTTGCTAAATGTGCTATTGGCCAAGATACTTTCTTTCAAAGGGAAAATTTAAAGAAATCTTAAATTTCAACTTAGAAGAATGCGAAATTCCTATCTTCTAAAACCAGAATAAAATTTCTGTCTTCTAAAATCAGAATAAAAGTCTATACTTCTATAAGGAAAACCTTAAACCAATTATTCAAGCCAGAATATACATTTCTACTTCTTATATCCTTACAGAAATAATTAATAAAGCAACTACTAAATGAACTGGAATAAGGAACAGAATCTGAGTACAAAGTAAGCATTATAAGTCATGTAAAAAAGGTGATCATATACTTGAGGTGACTCCTTGATCCATGCATATCACATCAGAACCTCAAAGAGAACTTCAGCATTCAATAGGAAAGATTTTATGTTAACCTAAATAATCACTGGAGTAGATAAAACCCTCAAAAACAGATGGCTAAGCTTCTTCACAAATAATTCATTTCCACATTAATAAATACATGGCTTTGAATCACATGCTACTTGTACCTTTGATCTCCAGGCCATAAACATGGTATAATGTTTTCTTCATATAATAATAAACTCATAGAAGATTAGTAATGTAATGAACCTTGAGTCACAGAGGTCTAGAGAAGTCCAAAGGAGTTCAACATGTGGCATTTGGGACCTAATGACAAGATGCAGCCCTTATAAAACTTTAGAAAAATCATCCAATTCATTAGTATACGTGAACAAGGAAGGCCTAACCAACTATCAGTAAGGAACTAAAGAAGTTGGCTGAACTCTGGAAATGCTGAGCTAACTTGGTACAATGGAGTACCTAGAACAAAGGGAAAGCATGATTTCCATCATTCTTTTGCGGCTCTTTGTGCAACTAAATTTTGCAAACCAGATGCACTATCCAAACTTAAAATGAAAAAAAGATCAGCAGAGATTTGTTCAAGGAGGTAGTTTTGCTATAAAGAGACACCTGCATTCCCCAAAATCACTACACTATGTAAAAATCACAGAACAGAAAACATAGGCCTTACGGAGAAAATGCAGTTAGGGACACAACACTCAAAAATTTTGTCAGAGACATACACACACAAGATAGGAACCCAATACAAATGGTAGCATAGTTTCACTCATGTTAAAGGGTTAGGAAAATACATAAATATGGCAACTTATCTTGAAAAAGACCTGAAGTTTGCTTGTGGATGTGAAGATTTGAAAGGTTGTAGCTTGTGAATTAATTGTTAAGTGGTGGAAAGAAGGTTATCTGAAATCACAGGGAAAGGTGTAATGCCAGCTGTGGGTGGGTGTGGCCCATAGCACACAGTGAACTGAGGGAGCTGGTAGATATTCCAGGTGTGTGTACCTGTGTCCATTTTGTGTATTCCTATATGGCTCGGTTCAACTGGGTGCAATATTCTGTGTTCACCTGGTGCTTCTTGCTGACAAAAATCATACATAAGCAAACATGAAATTCACTTATGCTCAAATTGCTTCCTAATATATCAATCGTGTTGCAACAAATTCAAGTTTTCAAAACAAGCATTAATAGCAGAACTGACTTTATGGGTATTTAGAATCAAACAACCAATGCCAACTTGATACTGCAATCATTTCCCCATTGCTCAAATGTCTTGAGCTCACAACATTTTGAAGAATCACAGAGTCTCTAATAGAAAAAAGTCACAATCCCTAAATAGATCTGTATAAATCATATGGCCAAACTCTAGAAAACGTTGGAGTCTGCTTGGCTCCATGAAAGTACAATCTTCTTCATAAAATCATTGCCTTTAAAGCAATAAGTATATAGTGACATAAAATCTAAACATCACTGGTAAATACAGCATTTGATCAAATCTAGTTTTTACTCAGAAATTAGGATCTTCTTTTCCTGTCATCATCACTATTATCATTAGCACACCTTCTCACGTTTTTCTCTCGGCCTTCAGCAGTCACTACTATGATAACCAAGGCACAAAAGCCAACACATTGGCATAGTTCACAAACCTTAGCAACAGCACTGTTCTTGTCCCTGGTGCCAGTTTCTAGCTTGGTATCATAACAATTGTCATGTAGTGAAAATAGTATCTGTGAACAGATACCATTTCACTTTGTTTTAATCAGGAAAACCCAACCTCCAGGAGGAATGTCTGAGCCTCTACTTACAGCATTTATAAAGCATTATCTATTCCACAGGCTTGTGAGCATCAAGAGCACTCAGGTCAGTGCTTCACAAAAATCAGGGGCTTACTTAATTTTCATTAAATAAATGTTAGTTGAACTTACTTGATTTGTTTTGCTATTTACCCAAAATAATTTTAGTCCCAAAATATTAAATTCCAGTTTCAAAAGCAACATAGTCACCAGTCACCACTAGTCAAAGATTATTTTTGTTTGTTTTTAATTACTATAAAATTAGAAGATAATTGCTGTAAAAAAAAATTGGAAGAGTCAAGAGTGTACCAAAAGTCCACAGCATCTCCATTCCTCACCTGAGAAAGAACTCATTTTAATGGCTCTCATGTAATATTCTAGAAATTTTCTATGCATATATGTAAGAATAAATTACGTATTATTTTTAGCAAATAAGATCATACTATATTCTCATATAACTTACTTTTCCCCTAAGTATTATAGCCCAGCCATTTTTCCATTATCAGTAATATACATATACAACTTTCGTTTTAGTGGCTATATAATATTCCAAGGTATACAAGCACCTAAAATTATTTAACAAACTCATATCAATAGTCAAGTAAATAGTTCCCACATTGTTTCTATTATAAGCAATGCTATAAAACAACATCTTATTACATATACCTTTGTACTCTAGGATAAATATATTTGTAGAATATATTCTTAGAAGAACTGCAGAGATAAAATATATGAACATTTATAATTTTGATAAATGCCAAATTGTCTTCAAGAAAGGATATGAGAATGCCTATTTTATGACATCCTTTTCACCATTAGATATTTTCAGTTTTTCACCTTTGTCAAATCAATAAATGAAAAATGGCATCGCATTTTCATTTCTACCTCTTTAATTATAAGTGAGACTAAGTACCTTCTCAAATTTTTAATATTTTTATTTTTCTGTAAAATGTTTGTTCATATCAATTACCCACTTTTATACGGGGTTGCTCATATTTTCTTGTTGACTTAGCAGTGATCCCTGAACATTAACAACATCAATCCTTTTTCTGTCAAATATTTTGCAATTATTCTTCCCCACTTGTATATTTGTTCATTGATTGTTATCATGGTGATTTTGCCATGCAAAGGCCCTTACTTTTTATGAAGTCAAATTATTAATCTTTTCCTTAATCGTCTCTGGGTTTAGAGTTATACTTAAGAAGACCTCTGTCCTAAGATTATAAAACTATTTTGCCCATATTTTCTCCTTAAAATAATTAATAAGTGATTTTTATTGAATGCTTACTCAGGCCCAGGCACTGTTCTAAGCACTTTGTATACATTATAGCATTTAATCCTCACAACAAGCTAAGTAGGTGGGTAGTGTCATTATCATCATGATACAGATGAAGACTCTGTGACTACAGATGAGGTTTAAACTTATCTGAGGTTACACAGCTGGTATGTGGCAGTGTGAAGATTTCAACTCAGACCAGTAAATTCATCAACTTTAAGCTATATCTACTGATTTTCTCTGTCTCTCCACTAAGAAAAATGAGTTCACATACACATACCTTTACCTCTTCTTTCTTCCCCACCTTATATTTATTATTTAATTCCTTTTTTCATTAATAATTGTACAGCCTTTACATTTACTTCTGTTTTCATAATATGCAGTTATTTAGATTTGACTTAGTTCCATATTTAAAGTTCCATATTTAAATGGATTCCACATACCCTGCCAATCCTTTAATAGATCTGCTTCTCCACTCCCAAGTTCTTTTTCCTTATTTATCACTTAACAGACTAATTTTATTCATGAGGCAATTTGTTGGGAACTAGATCCTTGAATGGTTGAAAATATCATTTGTTACCTTTATACATAAACCACTGCTTGACTAGGTATCAAGTCTGCCCACATGTATCCCACCAAGCTCTAGAGACATTGCTCCACTGCCTCCTGGCTTTAACTGCTACCTGAGGCCAATCTGATTTCCCCCCTTTTGGGTAACTTGCTTTTTCTGCCTGTAAGCCTATAATATCCTTTTCTTAGCCTTGTAGTACACTAACTTTACTATTATATACTTACTTGGTATTGATCATCCTGTCTCAGTTTTTCTTGGAACTGTGTGCCCTTTTGATCTACAAATTACAAATTTCCTTCATCTCTGAAAGTTTTTTTCCTCCATTATACACCTAAATATTTTCTGTCCATTTGTTCTGCTTTCTTTATTAGGCACACCAATAATGCATATGTTGGATCCTCTCTGTCTATCTTTATTATCTGTATTATATTAGAAATTTTAGTTGCAAGCCTATGGGAGAAGATTAACTTGAACTAGCCAAAATAAAAGGAATATACTGAAATGACACTAGAGTACCTCATATAACTCCAAAGAGCAGCTGGCCCTCAGGGATAACTAGAACCACAGACTTGAACACCACCACCACCAGGCCTATTTATCTACCAGGAGTGTCTCAGCTTTTATTTCTTCTTATACGTGTTAACTTGGCTCTTACCACCACAGACAGACTCGCTTCCTTCACGAGGCAGGAAACATGGTCAACAGCTCCAAAATCTCACATCCCATGATTCTCACTAGTGAGTGACTGCCCTGCTTTCCTTAATCCCAATTGTTAAAAATCTTATGTTCCCTTCAAATTATTTAAGTGACTATAGATGTATTTTTCCAGAATTTCTGTTTCCCAAAATAATTCTGAATCTGAAATGTATGCTTAGAGAAAAGCAGTTTAGCCAACTTTGGCTTGCTAATTTATTGCTTATCCATTTCTGTTCATTTGATTCTGGTCAACTTCTACAAAGCTCACTGTCATTTCTTCCCCCTCACTTCATTATACCTTAGAAGTCAAGTATAAAAGGGCACCATTCCCTTAGCCTTATTTCTCCCTCTATTCTAAGATATGGAACTGGTTCCCTTGAGGATTTTCAATTTTTCACATGGCCTGCCCCAAAGTGTAAACCTCAAAGGATGGGGCACTCAGGGCCCTCCACTGACTTTCTGAATTTTTAGAAGTAATAGTTACTATTAAAATTCTACTTTGGAAAATTTACAATCCATTCACTCATCAAACATGCGTGGAATGTTAACTATGTGCAAGACACTCTGAGATGCGCTAAAGACACATCAATGAAGAAAGAAACAGTTCTTCCCTGTAACTATTCCTTGTAAATAGTTACAGCGAGGAAGACAAACACCTAAACAAATAATCACAAGGGTAATAGATCAATAAGTGAGTAAAAAGGTGGTTGTTAAAGCAGAAATTAAATAGAGGGCCCAAGAGTTATGGATTAAGTTATTTAGCTAGAAATTCTCCAGGACTTCCCTGGTGGTCCAGTGGTTAAGAATCTGCCTTCCATATACAGATTGCCAACAAACACATGAAAGGATGCTCAACATCACTAATTATTAGAGAAATGCAAATCAAAACTACCATGAGGTATCACCTCACACAAGTCAGAATGGCCATCATCAAAAAATCTACAAACAATAAATGCTAGAGAGGGTGTGGAGAAAAGGGAACCCTCTTGCACAGTTGGTGGGAATGTAAATTGATACTGTCACTATGAAGAACAGTATGGAGGTTCCTCAAAAAACTGAAAATAGAATTACCATATGACCCAGCAATCCCACTACTGGGCATATACCCTGAGAAAACCATAATTCAAAAAGAGTCATGTACCACCATGTTCATTGCAGCTCTATTTACAATAGCCAGGACATGGAAGCAACCTAAGTGCCCACCGACAGATGAATGTATAAAGAAGATGTGGCACATATATACAATGGAATATTACTCAGCCATAAAAAGAAACAAAATTGAGTTATCTGTAGTGAGGTGAATGGACCTAGAGTCTGTCATACAGAGTGAAGTCAGTCAGAAAGAGAAAAACAAATACTGTATGCTAACACATATATATGGAATCTAAAAAAAAACAAAAAAAAAAGGTTCTGAAGAACCTAGAGGCAGGTCAGGAATAAAGATGCAGACGTAGAGAATGGACTTGAGGACACGGGGAGTGGGAAGGGTAAGCTGGGATGAAGTGAGAGAGTGGCATGGACATATATACACTACCAAATGTAAAACAGATAGCTAGCGGGAAGCAGCCGCGTAGCACAGGGAGATCAGCTTTGTGCTCTGTGACCCCCTAGAGAGGTGGGATAAGGAGGGTGGGAGGGAGACGCAAGAGGGAGGAGATATGGGGATATATGTACATGTATAGCTGATTCACTTTGTTATACAGCAGAAACTTACACACCATTGTAAAGCAATTATATTCCAATAAAGATGTTAAAAAAAAAGAATCATAAAAAAAAAAAAAAGAAAGAATCCACCTTCCAATGCAGGGGATGCAGGTTCGATCCCTGGTAGGGGAAATAAGATCCCACATGCCGTGGGGCAACTAAGCCCACGTGCTGCAACTACAGAGCCCACACACCCTGGAGCCCGCTCACCACGACTAGAGAGAAGCCCGCACGCTGCAACGAAAGATCCCGTGTGTCGCAACTAAGACCCAATGCGGCCAAAAATAAATAAATAAATAAATAAATAAATAAATATTAAAAAACGAAAGAAAGAAAGAAACTTCCTGCGTTGCTTCTCAGTATGGGGAGAGTCAAAAGCCTCCTTGCGGCTAATTTTATTTATTTTGTGATGTCACGTAAGTTGCCTCCCTTAGTGACAGATTGCAAGATGAGGACGTACCCTATAACTGGGTATAGTAGGACCTTTCTTGGGGGGTCCAACTTAAAAATAACTACCTTTTTTCTTGGTGTGCAAAACCCATTGGCCTTGTGGGAGTATTCCTTGGTATTCAAAGTTAGGGAAAACTGTTGGGATAAACCTGACATGGCACTTACCAAAGTCTTCTGTCAAGAAGGGATGCAAATGTCACCAAAAGAGTACTTGCTAGGGAGGAGCTGTCTGAGTTGGTGACCCAAGCTCAAGCCAGCCCAAGGGTTTATGGAGGAAAGGTGACTCTAGCCCAGCCTATAATCACCATGATACAAGATTATGCTCAGAGGAACAATGGGTAAACGAATGTAAACTAATGATACATTCTACAACCTGAGCAGGTCACCACAGTGCAGTGGATAATTGTGCAGGACCATCTTCAACATCAACAGTCTTTTTTAGCAACAGCTATATTGCACTTACCAGATTTCCAGTTCACTCCCCAACTGTTACATGAACCTTTAGGTTCTTAGACAACACACAAAGTGAAGGGAGAGTCCTCAAAAGGGAGATACTGACCTTTCTGGCAATAAAAGCATGTAGAAAATAATGCAGTTAACTTAATAATTAAAAGAGATTTGACTACATTGGGATTTCTCTGAAAGAGTGACACTTGAGCAGAGATCTGAAGAACAACAAGCAGTTATCTCGTTGTAAAGAATACATTCCAAAAGAAGGATCAGGAAGAAACTTGGAAGATCTGAGGAAATTAAAGAGGGTCAGTATGGCTGGACTGTGAAGAAGGGCTACGCTGTTGACAGCCAAAGATGGTGAGGTCGGCAACGGGCTGTCTCCTGTAGGGCTTTGTAATCTACCTTAAGTATTTGAGGCTTTATCCTAAGAGCAACGCGAGGTAATAATTAAGCTTTAAGAGTGACATGACCAGATTTGTATTTGTAAAACATGACTTTAGTTGTAGGATGTAAGAGAACAAGAGTGGAAACGAGTAGGAAAGCCAGTTGGGAAGTTATCTGAGGAAGAATGGGCGGGTGCAGGTGCAAGTAGGTTTACAGATTTAGTTGTAGGGAATTCCCATCAAATGTCTTCCTTCTCTATGATATAGCAAGCTGAAGAGAGAGTTGACTTTGGGCATTCATAGGATTCAAGGGATGAGTAAATTCAACCCCAAAAGTCTCTTGGAAGAAAGCAGACACGCTGGCCTTACAGAATTCTGCTAAAGGCTTAGAAGGGAATTCTGGCACTTATGGATTTAGTGTTACATTATACTGCTAGGTTAAGGATTCTGTATTATTTTGTCAAAATAAATCAAAGTTTTACCCAAGAGATTAAAAGCTATATAAAGAAAAGAACTTTCCATTTGCTTGCCCTTGTACAGCAAGTGGAGGTACTCTTCCTAAGCATCACCTTCAAGCAACTTCAGATGAAAAAAGTGAGAGAACTTAGGAAATACTTTTACAGTTGACCATAGATAGACCCTGGCTAGACTATAAGAAAAGAGGGCTTTATTAAAAGCATTCTTAGCTGATGGTCCTTTCACCATTTACCAGTCACTTAGGTCAAAAAACAAAAGATAAATGCTATTCCCCAGGTCTAGCGCCACCATCAACATGGAGGAAATGATGAAAGCCCTAGATTACAGGGGAAATTCAGCAACGGGTGCCTTTGGGAGAAGAAAGCTGACATTCTGTCCTCATCCCTTCAAAAACATATCCCAAGCAGAAAGAGATCTAGGATCAAAGCTATCTTTAAAGGACTAAAAGGTCTCAGAAGCACTGCTGCCTGCAGGTGTAAAAATAAAGTGACAAAAGTATACTGACAGACCAAATTAGTGATCCCTAAACTTCCTTTTAGGTTGGCCCACTGCTCTTCTTATTAAGACTCTAGAAAGTCCTTGAGAGGGCACCTCCAGGAGTGTCATTTGTGAAAAACCAAGGCAACAGAAAGAACACCTAGTAAGATAATTAGTGGATTTTAGGAGAGGGAAAAAAAAAACAACAAAGTAGTGAGAAGTACAAAGGATAGATTCTCCACCATCTAATCACTGCCACATAAAGAATATAGGTTTTACTGTGATTTCCAGGCAAAGGTTAAAAAACTTCACATTTTTAACAAAAATATCCCCACCCCCATCTCCCTGGAAGTTATAACCCTCTACTTTTGTTGTAATTGGGGTTTACCTGTGGGGTTAATTTCCCACTGGAAGTAAGCCTATGAGCATCCCTACACTGCAGGCAGCATAAAACTGGGGCAGAAAAAAAAAATACCTTCTGCATCAGGAAGCAGAGTTTCATAGCTGGAGTCACAAAGCCCTGGGTTCAAATCCCAGTTCTACTATTTACAAGCTATATGTCTCTGGGCAGGTTACTGAAACTCTTTGAGCCTCAGCCATCTTGTTTGTATAATAAGATTATTATAAAGAGAACATGAGACATAAAGTGTCTTAGCACAGTATCTGACACACAATAGTACACAATAAGGGAAAGGTACTGTTAGAATTAGAAATCATAAATCCTTACCTCCATGTTCTTTCGTTCTTCTCTGCTGCCTTTGAAGAAGTCTTTGGTCTCAGATGCAACTTGTCTACCTGGAACCCCAATATCCTGTCTGCTTCTGCCTATTTAACTCTACCTACAGGACTCTGTTGTCCCTCACTCTACCAACAATCCCTGGACTTAACTTATTACCTATCCAGACCTATAAACTCTGCTGACTCACCCCTGCTGTGTATTCCCTCCCCAGCCTCCTCTTCTGCATGTTGCCTTTCATTTCCACTGTGACAAATCTGAAGTCAAGTCAGATTGTTTCCATTACTTTGAAGGCTGCCTGAAAGGCTTTATTTAACCTACAGTAGCCAGAACCATTAACTTACATATAACTAACATCATTGATCAACTGATAAATCACTCTGTACGCAGGACCACACTAAACTCCCAAAATAACTATATTTGATCCCTCCAAAATGTGACTCTCCCCTTTTACAATCACAGAAGTTGCCACAAAATGTTGCTTCTAAATGAAGACTCTTGGTTTCTGCATCTTAACTCAATATCTTAACTATTTTGAAAACTAGAAAGATGAGAAACAAAAGTCTCTAGGCTACTTTAAAAAAAAAAAATCTTAGACCTATATTGCTTTAAAATTACCAGAGAGTGTCTATTAGGGAACATTAAATAATTTCACTATCTCATTACTCTCAGGTTATAGTCTAAGTCCTTGATTGAATTAAATGAATCAAGAAAAGGAATTTGGAGTACTAGTAACCCAAGTTTGGTTTAATGTTTAATGTGTGGTTAGTTTAGAGGCAATAAAGAAAGGTCAAGGTCATTAGCCTTTTCTATGCTGGATATCATCTCACAGGACATCTTGATTAAATTCTGCAAATACAATCTATTGAGTCAATACTGGGTCTTGTAATAGTCATGTATGCTTTTACTACTGCAAAGATGACTCTTTGATTATATTTATAATTCAAAAATTACTCTATTGCCCAAGTCTCTTTCACAGCATAATTCTTTAACTTAGTATACTTGAAATTTTGTACTTCCAAGAACAGAAAGTACTGATAGATAATATACATAAAAAACTAGGTGACAGACTGCCCTCTAGTGGAAAGTAAAGAAATTACTGAAGATGCTTCTTTGACAGAGCTCTAATACAGAGTTACAGCTGTCTAACTTATGACATTATTTAAATGATGTTTAAAACACTGAATAAAATTTACTTGGGATTTATTAATCAATTCAAGCTATGCAGAATAGAATAGACTAAAAGCAGAGACTGGTTCATAGCTCATCTCTGTTACTTTCTAGCTGTGTAATGTTTGTCTCAGTTTCCTCACCTGTAAAATGGGAAAAATAATATTACCTACCTCGTAGGGCTGACATGAGGAGTAAAGGAGTCAACATATGAAAAGTATATAGAACATTGTGCTACAAAGTTAAGTGATATAAAATTATTGGTCATTATTATCTGTAGCTATTATAGGAGGGATTATGGCTGGAGGCAAATCATAATTTCAGAGGATATGAAGAAAAGTGAAAGAGTCCTGGTAGGAACACACTTCTTTAGGGATTAGGCTGTAACATACTAGTAGAGCATCAGCTCAGTTTGTCCTCCCATTTGCAGAAATCCATGAGCTATGCCTGTATATAACAGAACACAGGGGGAACTCAGAAGCAAGTGAACTGTATGTGGATAACATTTTGTGGGAAATACAGGGAAGTTTTTTTGTTGTCCCAATGCAAACACGATGAAGAATACCACATACTCTTTTAAACCAAAAACACTTGCAGATTCAGCCCACCTGGATCTTTCAGGCTTTGGACTCCTTTTGTACCTAATGTCTACAGCATATACAATTAGTACCTTGCTGCACACTAATCATTAGTCTCAGATTCTCTGAATCACACATGTAGCACTTTTCTACAATCAATTTATTCACTGATTGGGCATATATTACAGAATTCTAACTTTTAAAAATAATATTCCGCTGCATCTAGAACAACATATCTAATTAACGACTAAAACAAAGTTAATAATATAATTTCCACCTCTTTTTCCAAGGAAAGCCCAAATCAGTAATTATTTTCAGCTGAAAATAATGCCCATAAAATTGAAAAATGATCTATAATTTCCAGGTACTTCTTTACCACAAATAATTGTCATCCAGAGCAAAATGGCTTGTTTTTCTCATAAAACAATATGATCACTCTAATAAAATCAATATAGTTCTTAGTTATTTCCATCACTGTCCTGAGGTGCCCTAATTCATTTAATTCAAATTTTTTATTCTGTGAACACTCCAAATTGAAATTAAAAGTTGCAATTCAGTTATTCAATACAAACACGAACCCATTAAAATGACATAAAATTTCCTCTAAGATCTTATTCATAACATTTCCATGTATTTACTGCAAGCGAGTAAAAAGGACCAATGTATGTAATTGGAGTAATAAACTGCAGATAATGTCTTATATATGTAAAACTGCAACTCAGAAATAATTACAAAAATGAATACTACAGTATGGTTAGGTAAATTCTAGAAAACTTCACACCTACTGTAATATAATTCTCTCTGTAATTTAAAGTCACTAAGAAATGTAACACTATTAAAGCATATAGTATTTGAAGATAATTGCAAAAAATAGGCTGTTTGAAGTTTTTGGAAAATTCAAGTCTATTTGGAAATATAAAAGCAATAAAGCTACTCCATTACAGTATTTGATATTTCACTAAGCACAGTGCCATAAAAATTGTGTCCCTGAATATGTCCCTGATACCTGTCTAGAATATATAATGTAGCAGAAGGAAGATCAATTCTGATACTACAGAGGAAAAAACTCATTCTCTTACATATCCTTTGTAGACATACTTAATCAATGATGTGCCTGCTGTGTTGTCTTATTTTTCTTGTACTAAGAAAAACACTTTTATTTCTTAAGACTGAAACAGTGACAATACAGTTCTACCAAAGATGCCAAAACACACAAGGCAACTATGTACCCAAAGACCTAAAGAAAAGTATTTATTAGTATAAGTTTCCTTTTTAGAAATTAAAAGATTTTAAAGTTCAAATAGAACAAAGCCCAGTTCTCCTAAAGAATATTTTCTAGAGAAGGCCCACAGGATGACTTCTAAGAAACATTACAAGGCATAGATTTACCAAGGTTTGTTCTGTGAGTCTCAGCCTTGCTGCACATTCTATAGAAATTGACAAACGGATTCCAGAATGTGTTTGTAAAGACAAAGGTCCCAGAAAAGTCAAAACAATCTTGAAAAAGAAAAAAGCTGGTTTCAAGACTTGATATAAAGCGACAGTAGTCAAGACACTGTGGTATTGGGGTAAAGATAGACAAACTGATGGAACGGAACAGAGGTCAACTAATTTTCAACGAGGGTGGCAAAGTAACTCAATGAATTAGAAAAATCTTTTCAACAAATGGTGCTGAAACAACTGCATATCCATATGGAAAAAAAATTTTAACTTCAATTCCTACCTTCCACAACATACAAACATTAACTTGAAATGGATGATATGCATAAATGCGAAAGTTGAAACTAAAAAGCTTTTAGAAGAAAATAAAGAATGTTTTCATGACTTTCAGATAAGTTAAAGATTTCTTAGAAAGAATATAGAAAACATTAATAATAAAAGAAAAATTGATAAGTTAGACTTCATCAAAATTAAAAACTTCTGCTCCTCAAAAAACACCAATAAGAAAATGAACACACAAGCCACGGACTGGGAGAAAATATTTATAATACATATATTTAACAAAGGACTTATATCCAGAATTATAAAGAGCTCCTACAACTCAATTAAAAAAAACATAAATAACCCATCACAAAAATGGTCAAAAAACCAATACCTTACAAAGGATATATGAATGGCCAATAAGCATATGAAAAAATTCACAAAATCATTAGTCATTAGATGGATGAAAGTGAAAACCACAATGAGATATTCCTACACACCCTTCAGAAAAGTTAAAATTAAAAAGACTAACAAAACCAAATACTGGGGAGGATGTGGAACAACAATAACCTTCTCATGCTGCTGCTGAGAATATAAAATGGTACAATCACTTTAGGAAACAGTTTGACACTTTCTTATGAAGTTAAACATACATCTATCCTATGAACAAGAAATTCAATTTGGTACATCCTAGGTATACACCAAAGAAAAACAAAAACATATGTCCACAAAAAGCCTTATACAAATATGTCTTCAGCAGTTTTATTTGTGATGGCCAAAGACTGCACACACCCAAATGTCCACCAACAGGTGAATGGGTAAATAGATTGTGGTACATCCATACAATGGAATACTGCCCAGCAATAAGAAGGAATAAATGATTGATACAGACAACAACATGGATGAATATCAAAGTAAATACACTGAGCAAAAGAAGGCAGACCCAAAAAAAGCATACTATATGATTCCAATTACAAAAAGTTCTAGAAGATGCAAATTAGTCTTTAGTGACAAAAAAAATGATCAGGGGTTGCCTAGAAATGGGGATTTGGCATAGAGAAGCAGGAAGAAGGTGTTAAAAGGGGCATGAGGGAACTTTTGAGAGTGATGGATATGTTTATTATCTTGATTGTGGTGATGGTTTCACAGGTGTGCACATATATCAAAATTAATCAAATTGTACACTTTAAGCACATACAATTTATTGTATGTCACTTATATATCAATAAAGCTGTTAAAAATACACACACACATATGCACACACTGGAGATTTCTACTTCCAGTCAAGATGGAATAAGAGGTGACATATTTACCCTTTTGCCTTAAACTGCTAGAAAACTGGACAAAATATGTGATACAACAGTTTTCAGATATCACACAACAGACAACACAGGGTTGTGTTAGCTGGGAGAAAGAAAACAAACACAGTGAGTTCTACAATTGTACCAGCTTACTGCCTAGAAGCAGTTTCCAGAATGCAGTACAAGGAGGAGGAACCTCCACTGCCCCCCAACCAAAAAAAAAAAAAAAAAGCCCAGCAGTCCAACTTAGTTGTAGGAGGAAACTCACAAAAAGAGAGCTCCAGAGATTTACAGAAAGGTGCATGTGAGTCTCTGGCTAAGAGCTGACATGCACATGTGTGAGACCCAAACTACCCAATATAGATAAAGATGGAAGACTTTATGCTATGTGAAATAAACCAGATACACAACGACAAACATTGTATGATTCTACTTAAATGAAATACCTAGAACAGGCAAATTCATAGAGACAGAAAGTAGATTAGAGGTTAGCAGAGACTGGGGGAAGAGAAAATGGGAAGTTATTGCTTAGTAGTTACAGAGTTTCTTTGGGGTGATAAAGTTTTGGAACCACATGGCAGTGACAGTTGCACAATATTATAAATATAATTAATGCCATTTAATTGTATGCTTAAAATGACAACTTTTATGTCATATGTATTTTACCACAATAAAAAATTAATTTTTTAGGACTTCCCTGGTGGCGCAGTGGTTGAGAGTCCGCCTGCCGATGCAGGGGACACGGGTTCGTGCCCCGGTCCGAGAGGATCCCTCCCACATGCCGCAGAGCGGCTGGGCCCGTGAGCCGTGGCCACTGAGCCTGTGCGTCCGGAGCCTGTGCTCCGCAACGGGAGAGGCCACGGAAGTGAGAGGCCCACGTTCCGCAAAAGAAAAAAATATAATTTTTAAAAAACCTTACCCAAGGCTGAGGCAGTGGCTGGGGTTGGGGGATGGAGGGGAGAGGCAGCCTTGAGAAGAAAAAGCAGAACAACTCCCAGAGCTCATACGGGACTGGGAGCAGTTCCCGTCCACCCCAGCCAGAATGGAGAGACCTCAAAATACACAGAGCAGCAAAGAGCATTCTCAGAAGGGGCTCATCTTAGTAATAGAGACCAATCAGCCCTACACTAAAGGCTGCTCTGGACTTCCCTAATTAAGCTTAAACGCAAGTCTCAAAAGGCTTCAGCTGACTCCAAGCAACTTAACTGCATACCAGAACAAAATCCAACACTGTGCAAGGAAGTCAACTAAATCCATCAACCAACAGCATGAAAGTCACAATGTCTGCCATCCAATTAAAAACGGGCAGGCATGCAAAGATTCAGGAAAATGTGGCCCCAAAATGCAGAGATCATAGAACTAGCAGACAAGAATGTTAAAACAACTGTTATAAATATGCTGCACATGTTTAAAAGGATAGAGAAATACATGAACATGACTAAGAGAGAAATGGAAGATACTGTTTAAATGATCCAGATGGAATCTCTACAGATACAAAAATACAAGAAATGAAAAATAGGGTGGATAGGATTAACAGCAGATTAGACACTTACAAAGGAAAAATCAGTTAATTTGAAGACACAGAAAAAGGAACTACCCAAAACGAAGCACAGAGAGGGAAAAAAAAAAGGCCACAAAAAAACACAGCTTCAGTGATCTGGGGGACAATATTAAGCATCTAGTATACATATAAATGGAGTATCAAAAGGAGAAAAAGGAGGGCAGAAAAATAAATAATTGCTAAAATTTTTCCAAACATGATGAAAACTATACACCACAGAACCAAGAAATTCAACAAACTCCAAACTGAATGCCAGCTTTTTCAAAATAAAACAGATAAAAAGAAAAAACTGATATATTAACTTCACCAAAATTTTTAAAATTTTGCTCTGTGAAAGACCCTGTTAAGGATTAAAAAGACAAATTATAGACTAGGAGAAACTATTTTTGCAAATCACATATCTGACAAGGACTTGTGTTTAGAATACATAAGAGCTCTCAAAACTCAACATTAAAAAAAAATCCAACTAGAAAATAGGAAAAACACGAGTAGACATTTCACCAAAGAAGGTACACAAACGGCAAATAAGAACATGAAAAGATGATCAACATTATCAGCCGTTAGGGAAATACAAATTAAAATCATGAGAAATCACCAATCAGAATGGCTAAAATAAAAAACAGTGACAATACCAAATGCTGGCGAGAATGTGGAAAAATTAGACCACTCATACAGTGCTGGCTACTAATATAGCCACTCTGGAATATAGCTTGGCAGTTTTTTTAAAAACTAAAAATGGACTTACCATACAACACAGCAATTGAACTCCTGGGCATTTATCCCAAAGAAATGATAAATTATGTTCACATAGAAACTTGTACATGAATGTTCATAGCAGCTTTATTAGTACCAGTCAAAAACTGGAAACCACCAATGTCCTTCAATGGGTGAACCACTAAACATCCATACCAGGGAATACAACTCAGCAATAAAAAGGAGACAAACCTCAAGGGAATTACGCTGAGTGAAAAAAGCCAATCTCAAAATGTAACATACTTTATGATTCTATGTTTATAACATTCTTGAAATAACAAAATTATAGAACAAATTAGTGGTTGTCAGGGGTTACAGAGCGGGAGAGGTGGGTATGGCTATAAAGGAGTAGCACAAGGGACCCTTACGGTGGTGGTATAGTTCAGTATCTCGACTGTAGTGATGGTTACACAAAACTACCCATGTGACAAAAATGTCTACAGAACCATACACACACACGCACACCCCCAATAAATGTACAGAAATTTCCTGGTATTGATACTACACTACAGTTATAAGATATTAATATTGGAGGAGGATGGGTAAAAAGTGCATAGGAACTCCCTGGACATTTCTTTGCAACTACCTATAAATCTATTATACGGGAGGGAGATATTACAGAGACTAACTCAATCTAAAGAGTGAGCCAATCAGTAACAAACCAACATTTGCAGATGGCGGAGAAAATGTCTGTAGGATGGTGTACCAGAAGGCAGCAAGCAGCAACCAGGCATGTGAGATAGAGAGGATGAAGAGAGAGCTCTGAGAGGAGGGCTGAAGGGGAGCTAAAAACAAACAGCAGTAGCTTCCTAATCCTTCTCATTCTTTATCGGCATTTAACCAATGCCTGGCAAATTCACACTAGTGATCATAATTTGCATGGACAACAAAAGAACAGTCTATATTCTGAAGTGATCTCTCTCATTCAAAGCAAGAATTACAAGCAACAATCAAGAAAGTATGTTCCTAGGCTTTTAAGTTTTCTTTTTTTTTTTAGTACTTTCCAAATTATTTGATGTCCATGAAACCAACTGATGTTACAAGAGGAAATAAACCTGGAATGCATTTTCCAATTATAGATAAAACTCTTATGATACATTACTATATGACTAAATGTATGCCACAGATTAGTGTTATTTCAACTGCTTGATACGTGAATAAAACAGATATTAACTTTCTCATACTGAATAATAATAGCTAACATTTATTAAACATGTTTTATGTGACAGGAACTGGTCTAAATACTTTTGGAACACAGTCTCACTTAATTCTTATAACAATTCTATAAAATAAGCTCTAATGTTATTCCCATTTTACAGATTATGAAACCAAGATATAGAGAGGTTAGGTAATTTGCACAAAGCCACAGAGCTAATAAATGATAGAGACAGGCTTCAATCCCAGGAAATCTGCCGCCAGACCAAACTCTTAAGAGTAATTCGATAAAATGAAGCCAGTGCTAGATGTTCTAGAATTCTATCAATTCACAAAAGACTATTGGATGACTTTAAACAACCCTGAATAGGATTTGAAAGAACTGCTCTACCTCCCTTAGATTTAATGTTCCAAACAAATCATTGGTGACTAAATTATCATAAAATGATTCAAACATTTCAGCAATGTACACCTAAACTCAGGCAGAGTCAGGGCACCAGAACAAATTAAAATTTATCATCAAAGTAAAAAAACAAAACAAAACATGGGCTTAGAATATATGTTTTCAGACTCATGAAATGCATTTCATACCATAACAGCATTTTATGTACAGGTACCACTCTGGGCACTGGAAACATGAAGGGGAAAACACAAATAAGGTCCCTACTCTCATGGAGCTTATATTTTAAGAGGGTAGAAAGGGAGAGAAAGACAAATAAGTAAACAATAAAATGAAAATAAGAGGACAATGAGATCAAGAGTAACTTGGGGGCCACCTTAGTTTGAATAATCAAAATAGTCTCTCTGAAAAGGTGATAGTTAAGTGGAAAGCTGAATTAAAAGCATTTTTTAATGTGTCAACTACACAGATTTAGTAACTCAGCATTTTAGTATATGAAAACTATAATTTATGCCCAGGGAAAGTAATCTACCTAGAAAACATTAAAGTGATTATTTTCCTATCAAAGAGAACCTTAGAACATCTAACAACGTAGAAACAAACATTAAGAATCCTTTGCCCTTTTTCTTGTAGCTGTTCTTATTTTCAGACATCATGCATATGTAGGGAGAAAAATAATAAGGGACTTGTATATAACATTCTTGAAGTGACAATATTATAGAGACTAGATTAGTGGTTGCCAGGGGTTGGGCGAGGAGAGAGGGAGGAGGTTGTGGCATGAGGGATCCTATCTCACACACACACACACACACACACACATATGTAAAACTGGTGACATCTGAACAAGGTACACAGATTGTATTTATGTCAATTTCCCAGTTGTAACATTGTACAATGATTATACAAGATGTTATCATTGGGCTTCCCTGGTGGCACAGAGGTTAACAATCCGCCTGCCAATGCAGGAGACACGGGTTTGAGCCCTGGTCCGGGAAAATTCCACATGCCGCAGAGCAACTAGGTGCCTGCGCCACAACTACTGAGCCTGTGCTCTAGAGCCCGCGAGCCACACCTACTGAGCCCGTGTGCCACAACTACTGAAGCCCGCACGCCTAGAGCCCATGCTCTGCAACAAAAGAAGCCATGGCAATGAGAAGCCAGTGCACCGCAACAAAGAGTAGCCCCTGCTTGCTACAACTAGAGAAGGCCCGCACACAGCAACAAAGACCCGATGCAGCCAAAAACAAATAAATTTTTTAAAAAATGTGATCATTGTGAGAAACTGGGTGAAGACTCCAAAAGAATTTCTGTATTATTTATTACAGCTGCATATGACTCTACTGTTATCTCAAAATAAAAAGTTTTTTAAAAAATATAAGGTGAATGTCAGAAACATATTTAGGAAGCAACAGAATACTGCAAAGAAACAGCTTTCAACAAATTTCATGCACTAATCCATTGATCTAACTTAAGAACTAATCCTCACATCCATTCTCTACATCTGCCTTTCTATTCCTGCCCTGCAAACAGGTTCATCTGTACCATTTTTCTAGATTCCACATATATGTGTCCATCAAAAAGAGTAAATTAGACTTTGAGGCTTATAGACCAAAAGTTTAGAAAATATGCATTTTTTATATGAGGCATCTGTAATCTCAAATTGTGACCTAACTGTAAATGTACTTTAACCTTCATCATTTTCAAACCAGGACTCAGAAAATAAACTTATACAGTTAAAAGTAAGCAAGTCAAATGCACTAAGTAAATAGTGGCAACAAGAATTTCAAGTTTCCTGTATTTTGAAATTAAATAATGCTAATAATACATTTTTGGGGGGGAATACATTCTTGAAACTAGAAATTAAAGAGGATAATTTAATTTTAAAGTGAAAATGTTTTCCAAATTTCAAAAGTAAAAGCTAATATTCTACATTCTTTTTTTTTAACATCTTTATCGGAGTATAATTGCTTTACAGTGTTGTGTTAGTTTCTACTGTATAACAAAGTGAATCAGCTATAAGCATAAGTATATCCCCATATCCCCGCCCTCTTGAGTCTGCCTCCCACCTTCCTTATCCCACACCTCTAGTGGTTGCAAAGCACTGAGCTGATCTCCCTGTGCCATGCAGCTGCTTCCCACTAGCTAGCTATTTTACATTTGGTAGTGTATATATGTCAGTGCCACTCTCTCACTTCGTCCCAGCTTACCCTTCCCACTCCCCGTGTCCTCAAGTCCATTCTCTACATCTGTGTCTTTATTCCTGTCCTGCCCCTAGGTTCATCAGAACCTTTTTTTTTTTTTTTTTAGATTCCATGTATATGTGTTAGCATACGGTATTTGCTTTTCTCTTTCTGATTTACTTCACTCTGTATGACAGACTCTAGGTCCATCCACCTCACTACAAATAACTCAATTTTGTTTCTTTTTATGGCTGAGTAATATGCCATTGTATATATGTGCCACATCTTCTTTATCCATTCATCTGTCAATGAACATTTAGGTTGCTTCCATGTCCTGGCTATTGTAAATAGTGCTGCAATGAACACTGTGGTACATGACTCTTTTTGAATTATGGTTTTCTCAGGGTATATGCCCAGTAGTGGGATTGCTGGGTCATATGGTAGTTCTATTTTCAGTTCTCTGAGGAACCTCCATACTGTTCTCCATAGTGGCTGTATCAATTTACATTCCCGCAAACAGTGCAAGAGGGTTCCCTTTTCTCCACACCCTCTCCAGCATTTATTGTTTCTATATTTTTTGATGATGGCCATTCTGACTGGTGTGAGATGATATCTCATTGTAGATTTGATTTGCATTTCTCTAATGATTAGTGATGTTGAGCATCTTTTAATGTGTTTGTTGGCAATCCGTATATCTTCTTTGGAGAAATGTCTATTTAGGTTTTCTGCCCATTTTTGGATTGGGTAGTTTCTTTTTTGATATTGAGCTGCATGAGCTGCTTGTATATTTTGGAGATTAGTCCTTTGTGAGTTGATTCGTTTGCAAATATTTGCTCCCAGTCTGCGGGTTGTCTCTTCGTCTTTTTTATGGTTTCCTTTGCTGTGCAAAAGCTTTGAAGTTTCATTAGGTCCCATTTGTTTATTTTTATTTCCATTTCTCTAGAAGGTGGGTCAAAAAGGATCTTGCTGTGATTTATGTCATAGAGTGTTCTGCCTATATTTTCCTCTAAGAGTTTTATACTGTCTGGCCTTACATTTAGGTCTTTAATCCATTTTGAGTTTATTTTTGTGTATAGTGTTAGAAAGTGTTCTAATTTCATTCTTTTACATGTAAGCTGTCCAGTTTTCCCAGCAACACTTATTGAAGAGGCTGTCTTTTCTCCATTGTATACTCTTGCCTCCTTTATCAAAGATAAGGTGACCATATGTGCCTGGGTTTATCCCTGGGCTTTCTATCCTGTTCCATTGATCTATATTTCTGTTTCTGTGTCAGTACCATACTGTCTTGATTACTGTAGCTTTGTAGTATAGTCGGAAGTCCAGGAGCCTGATTCCTCCAGCTCCATTTTTCCTTCCCAAGATTGTTTCGGCTATTCAGGGTCTTTTGTGTTTCCATACAAATTGTGCAATTTTTTGTTCTACTTCTGTGAAAAATGCCATTGGTAGTTTGATAGGGATTGCACTGAATCTGTAGATAGTTTTGGGTAGTTTAGTCATTTTCACAATGTTGACTCTTCCAATCCAAGATCATAGTATATCTCTCCATCTGTTTGTATCATCTTTAATTTCTTTCATCAGTGTCTTATAGTTTTCTGCATTCAGGTCTTTTGTCTCCTTAGGTAGGTTTATTCCTAGGTATTTTATTCTTTTCGTTGCAATGGTAAATGGGAGTGTTTCCTTAATTTCCCTTTCAGATTTTCCCTCATTAGTGCATAGGAATGCAAGAGATTTCTGTGCAGAGTAGAGTGCATCCTGCTACTCTACCAAATTCACTGATTAGCTCTAGTAGTTTTCTGGTAGCATATTTAGGATTTCCTACGTATAGTATCATGTCATCTGCAAACAGTGACAGTTTTACTTTTTTTCCAATTTGGATTCCTTTTATTTCTTTTTCTTCTCTGATTGCTGTGGCTAAAACTTCCAAAACTATGTTGAGTACTAGTGGTGAGAGTGGGCAACTTTGTCTTATTCCTGATCTTAGAGGAAAAGGTTTCAGTTTTTCACCACTGAGAATGATGTTGGCTGTGGGTTTGTCATATATGGCCTTTATTATGTTGAGGTAGGTCCCCTCTACGCCTACTTTCTGGAGAGTTTTTATCATAAATGGGTGTTGAATTTTGTCAAAAGCTTTTTATGCATCTAATGGGATGATCATATGGTTTTTATCCTTCAATTTGTTAATATGGTGTATCACGTTGACTGATTTGTGTATACTGAAGAATCCTTGCATCCCTGGGATAAACCCCACTTGATCATGCTGTACGATCCTTTTAATGTGCTGTTGGATTCTGTCTGCTAGTATTTTGTTGAGGATTTTCACATCTATGTTCATCAGAGATATTGGCCTATAGTTTTCAATTTTGTGACATCTTTGTCTGGTTTTGGTATCAGGGTGATGGTGGCCTTGTAGAATGAGATGGGGAATATTCTTCCCTCTGCTACATTTTGGAAGAGATTGAGAAAGATAGGTGTTAGCCCTTCTCTAAATGTTTGATAGAATTCACCTGTGAAGCCATCTGGTCCTGGGCTTTTGTTTGTTGGAAGATTTTTTTTGTTTATTTTTGTTTTTTTTTTCTTTGCGGTACGTGGGCCTCTCACTGCTGTGGCCTCTCCCATTGCGGAGCACAGGCTCCAGACGGGCAGGCTCAGTGGCCATGGCTCACGGGCCCAGCTGCTCTGCGGCATGTGGGATCCTCCTGGACCGGGACACGAACCCATGTCCCCTGCATTGGCAGGCGGACTCTCAACCACTGCGCCACCAGGGAAGCCCTTTTGGAAAATTTTTAATCACAGTTTCAATTTCAGTGCTTGTGATTGGTCTGTTTATATTTTCTATTTCTTCCTGGTTCAGTCTTGGAAGGTTGTGCTTTTCTAAGAATTTGTCCATCTCTTCCAGGTTGTCCATTTTATTGAAATATAGTTGCTTGTAGTAATCTCTCATGATCCTTTGTATTTCTGCAGTGTCAGTTGTTACTTTTCCTTTTTCATTTCTAATTGTTGATTTGATTCTTCTCCCTTTTTTTCTTGGTGAGTCTGGCTAATGGTTTATCAATTTTGTTTATCTTCTCAAAGAACCAGCTTTTAGTTTTATTGATCCTTGCTATTGTTTCCTTCATTTCTTTTTCATTTATTTCTGATATGATCTTTATGATTTCTTTCCTTCTGCTAACTTTGGGAATTTTTTCTTCTACTTTCTCTAATTGCTTTAGGTGTAAATTTGGGTTGTTTATTTGAGATTTTTCTTGTTTCTTGAGGTATGATTGTTTTGCTATAAACTTCCCTCTTAGAACGGCTTTTGCTGCATCCCACAGATTTTGGGTCGTCGTGTTTTCATTGTCATTTGTTTCTAGGTATTTTTTGATTTCCTCTTTGATTTCTTCAGTGATCTCTTGGTTATTTAGCAGCACACTGTTTAGCCTCCACGTGTTTGTTTTACAGATTTTTTCCTGTAATTGATATCTAGTCTCATAGCATTGTGGTCGGAAAAGATATTTGATACGATTTCAATTTTCTTAAATTTGCCAAGGCTTGATTTGTGACCCAAGATATGATCTATCCTGGAGAATGTTCCATGAGCACTTGAGAAGAAAGTGTATTCTGTTGTTTTTGGATGGAATGTCCTATAAATATCAATTAAGTCCATCTTGTTTAATGTGTCATTTAAAGTTTGTGTTCCCTTCTTTATTTTCATTTTGGATGATCTGTCCATTGGTGAAAGGGGGTGTTAAAGTCCCCTACTATTATTGTGTTACTGTCAACTTCCCCTTTTATGGCTGTTAGCATTTGCCTTATGTATTGAGGTGCTCCTATGTTGGGTGCATAAATATTTACAATTGTTACATCTTCTTCTCGGATTGACCCCTTGATCATTATGTAGTGCCCTTCTTTGTCTCTTGTAATAGTCTTTATTTTAAAGTCTATTTTATATGATATGAGAATTGCTACTCCAGCTTTCTTTTGATTTCAGTTTGCATGGAATATGTTTTTCTATATCCTCACTTTCAGTCTGTATGTGTCCCTAGGTCTGAAATGTGTCTCTTGTAGACAGCATATCTATGGGTCTTGTTTTTGCATCCATTCAGCCAGTCTGTGCCTTTTGGTTGGAGCATTTAATCCATTTACATTTAAGGTAATTACCAATATGTATATTCCTATTACCATTTTCTGAATTGTTTTGGGTTTGTTTTTGTAGGTCTTTTTCTTCTCTTGTGTTTTCTGCCTAGAGAAGTTCCTTTAGCATTTGTTGTAAAGCTGATTGGTGGTGCTGAATTCTCTTAGCTTTTGCTTGTCTGTGAACGTTTTAATTTCTCCATCGAATCTGAATGAGATCCTTGCTGCGTAGAGTAATCTTGGTTGTAGGTTTTTCCCTTTCATCACTTTAAATATGTCCTGCCACTCCCTTCTGGCTTGCAGAGTTTCTGCTGAAAAATCAGCTGTTAACCTTATTGGGATTCCCTTGTATGTTATTTGTTGCTTTCCCCTTGCTGCTTTTAATATTTTTTCTTTGTATTTAATTTTTGATAGTTTGATTAATATGTGTCTCAGCATGTTTCTCTTTGGGTTTATCCTTTATGGTACTCTGTGCTTCCTGGACTTGATTGACTATTTCCTTTCCCATGTTAGGGAAGTTTTCGACTATAATCTCTTCAAATATTTTCTCAGAACCTTTCTTTTTCTATTCTTCTTCTGGGACCCCTACAGTTCGAATGTTGGTGTGTTTAATGTTGTCCCAGAGGTCTCTGAGACTGTCCTCTATTCTTTTCATTCTTTTTTCTTTATTCTGCTCCCTGGCAGTTATTTCCACCATTTTATCTTCCAGCTCACTTATCCATTCTTCTGCCTCAGTTATTCTGTTATTGATTCCTTCTAGAGTATTTTTAATTTCAGTAATTGTGTTGTTCATCACTGTTTGTTTGCTCTTTGATTCTTCCAGCTCCTTGTTAAATATTTCTTGTATTTTCTCCATTCTATTTCCAAGATTTTGGATCATCTTTACTATCGTTACTCTGAATTCTTTTTCAGGTAGGTTGCCTATTTCATCTTCATTTATTTGGTCTTGTAGGTTTTTACCTTGCTCTTTCAACTGTAACATTTTTTTTTGTCATTTCATTTTTTTTTTTTTTTGATGGATGGTCCAGCCCTGGAGTTTGCATGCAGTTGGATAGAGCTGGGTCTTGGTGCTGAGATGAGGACCTCCAGGAGGCTCACTCCAACTGATATTCCCCGGGGTCTGAGGTTCTTTGTTAGTCCAGCGGTTTGGACTCAGAGCTCCCACCACAGGAGCACAGGTCCAGCCTCTGGCCTGGGAACCAACATCCCACATGTTTCGTGGAGTGGTAAAAAAAAAAAAAATGAAAGAAAGAAAAAAGGAGCAGTACAATATTAAAGAATAAAAAACAAAATAAAATTAGGAAGATAAAAAATATATTAGGAAAAATAAAACTATAATTGAAACAATTGCAACAAGGTAAAATAAAACCATAGCAGAAAGAATAAAAAAAGGGGGGGGAGGGGCAACAAGCCAAAAGGAGAGATCACTAACAAAGTATAAAGAATAAAATAAAATTAGATGGGTGCTTTGTGACCACCTAGAAGGGGGGGATAGGGAGGGTGGGAGGGAAACACAAGAGGGAGGAGATATGGGGATGTATGTATATGTATAGCTGATTCACTTTGTTATAAAGCAGAAACTAACACACCATTGTAAAGCAATTATACTCCAATAAAAATGTTAAAAAATAAAATAAAATAAAATTAGAAAAATAAAAGATTTATTAGGAAAAATAAAAATATAAAAGGATCAACAACAATGAATCAATAACGTAAAACAGAACCCCAATCTAAAAGAGGAAAAAAGAAAAATAAAATAAAGCCTTGGCTATGGGGGCGGGGTTTAGGCGGGGGTGGAACTTAGGCAGGGGTGGGGTTTAGGGTGGGGTGGGACCTAGGCAGGTGGGGGCTGACGTTTGAGGGTGGGGTGGGGCCTAGCCAGGGCGACATTCAAGAGTGGGGCAGGACGTCTGCTTACAACCTGCCCAGAAGGGGAGAGGCAGTACTTGTTCCAGAGTTTAGAGGTAGGGCCCTGGGTGGGGGGGGGGGGGGGGGGGGCGGGGGTTTGGCATGGGCTCTGCACGCCAGGAGGGAGTCTCCGAGGGCAGAGGATTAGGCCTGGGAGCCCAACAGGCTCCCTGGTGCCTAAGTGGACGGGGAAAGCACTGGTCCGTTCCCTTCCATTCCTTCATGCCCCTGCCCCCCCCACCCCGTCTCCCCCAGGGTCTCACCCGTTGCCGCTGGACCCCTAACCATGGGTGTGTCCCGCTGGGTGTAGGAACTCCTCCCCTCCCCCAGCCGGCCCTCAGGGGTGCCGTCCCAGAGGTCCGGACTTTACTTTTGCTTCCCCTTCCCTCCCTCTGACTCCCTCAGGACCCGCCTGGGTGGAGGGGGCCTAGGTGGGCAGAGGATCAGGCCTGGGATCTCAATAGGTTCCTGGGGGTCCAAGTGGGCAGGGGAAACCTGGCCACGCTCCCTTTTGATCCTCTGCCCTCCCAAGGGTTCCTAATTTCCCTCTTTGGGCATGGGATCCCTTCCCCTCCCCCAGCCTCCCTTCAGGGGCGCCAGTCCCATCCGCCTCCACTTCTCCTCCCCCTTCACTCCCCCCACACCCCATGTCCTACCTGGTCGCTGGGGGTTCCTCCCATCCCCTTAGGTGTCTGTGGTCCCCCACTGGTGCCTGGTAGGTGCCCTAGTTGTGAGAAGACTCGAATTCCGCCTTTTAAAAAATTATTGGGAAAAAAACAGAAATTAAATAAGCCTAGAATCTCCTTTAAAAAAAAAAAAAAAATCCTACCACACCATTTTGGCAAATTTATGAGCAGAATGTACCATGCAGGATAACTTTAAATAACTAATCAACTATTTTTATATAATACAAATCACTATCATCCATTACCACTCCTTGATTAACAATAAATGACCAAGAACAAAAGAACAGACTGCTGTAGCATCACCTGAAACTACTTAATCAGAAAGACTCAGAGAAGTATGATCCCATTGGTGGAATAATACTCAGATCCAACTCCTACTGTGCTACTGAACATTCAGTATTCCTGAGCAAGCTATTTAACCTCTGCACCTCAATCTTCTGAGCTGTAAAGTGAGAATCATCATAGCTGCCAATTCATAAACAGGGATGCTGAAGCTTAATGTAAGATGCTGCATCTAAGCTACCACAACCCAACAGATTCCAGCAGTTCTTGCTCAAGCAAAACTTCCAAAAGTGCCAAAGTGAACCCCAAACTCTTACTGCTTTCCGTTTTATCTCCAAATATGTGGATGAACATCATGAGAAGTTGAATATTATCACTAGAACATTTAAAAACCAATGCCTGACTCAGAGACATAGTAACTTTATAACAATAGCTGATTTAATGGTTATTTTATAAATGTATTCATTTGTTATATCAGACTAAATATAAATATAAGCATTCCACAGAAGTGTCACAACCATAAAAGAATGAAATAGTAATAAGATATATTGTATCACATCACAAAATTTGTTAATTCCTATTTTGTTTCTTCCTTCTCTAGCAAAGAGAATGTGCAGAACATACAAAGTGAGAGGTGAAGATGCAGACAGATAAAAAGAAGGGTATAGCCACTCTAGGCCCCCCTGAACTATACGCTAAAGAAAAGCTGCAGGTGTAACCTCAGAGCCAATATTGATAGACTTTGAAAAAGTGTGGGAAATAAGAGAAGTCCTTAGATATTGACAGTCAAGTGTTATAAAAATGAGAATATCTGATCATTTCATCTTTACATACCAAGGAACACAGGTCATACACTGCTGGAAAACCTAAGTATCAAATCAATTAGCCATCTCTGGTCTAATCACACTTTCAGGGAGGACAGTTGGCTATGCCAAGAACTCAGATGTGTCAGCACAGAGGCTGTAGGACAGGAAGATTCATTTAGAAAATGCAGGAGGACAGGAGCCCAAAAAATCTAGTACAGAGTTAACAGAGAGTACTATAATAGCTTACATGATACAACTACAAAAATATAATAGCATCACTCTGTTACATGCAATAATTATCTATGAAACACAATACAAATAAACTAAGTTATATTTCTGGATAAGAGATTTTAATTTTTTCAACAATTAAAGTGACTTTAGTCTGCATTCTAAAGTTCATTAACTATAGATTCTAGAGCTAATAGCTAAGAAACAGAAAACAGCCAGAAAGAAAAATCAACAAAGATATTCCAATGCATAATTAATAAATTAGAATATTACAGAGCAAATCAAACTCAGTCTTGCCTCTAATTTCAAAAGCCTATATGACTTTTCACAAACTTCATTTATTATTTACTATTTATCATGCGCTACAAGCAGAATAATCTTAGATATGTTTCCTGATTCTACCATGTCACCCTCCTTAAACTTGTTTATCTGGGCATATTAATATATTTCTATACTCTTCATGATTATTTTAAAATATCTAGTACCACTCCTGAAAAATAGTAATTGCCTACTCAGTAGCAGAAAAGTAAAAGTACTGTGTAATATTACTGTTTATCTTCATAGTCACTTTTTTTGGGGGGGGGCTGCTTTGGGTCTTTGTTGCTGCGCGCGGGCTTTCTCTAGTTGTGGCGAGCGGGGGCTACTCTTTGTTGCAGTGTGCGAGCTTCTCATTGCAGTTGCAGTGTGCAACTCTTTGTTGCAGTGTGTGAGCTTCTCATCTGCTCTTGTTGCAGAGCACGGGCTGTAGGTGCACAGGCTTCAGTTGTTGTGGCACTCGGGCTCTGTAGTTGCAGCTTGCAGGCTCTAGAGTACAGGCTCAGTAGTTGTAGTGCACTGGCTTAGTTGCTCCGCAGCATGTGGGATCTTCCTGGACCAGGGCTTGAACCGGTGTCCCCTGCATTGGCAGGCGGATTCTTAACCACTGCACCACCAGCGAAGTCCCCTAGTCACTTTCTATTCTACCAGTGCAGAAGCTATGAAGATGTGAGTATGTATTCCACTCGCACGCCTCTCCATCTGACAGCTCTGCAGGTCTTTCCACACAAGCTTACTTTAGTTCTCTTCATTTCACATACGAATCTTTAAAATTCCCTTTTGCCCATTTTCTGGATATACTCAATGGCAACAGACCCATTACAGCCATTTTTATATGGCAAATTTCTTGAACAAGAATCATACCATAATCCTACCATAATCATAAAGGTCAAATGCATCAGTGCTTCTCCAGGGAAGTCTTTCCATGCAGTAATGAGCCACTTTTCTTTAGGAATCAAAGTTTCACTCTGTTGAGTAAATGACTGCTCACATGCAGACGTTTCTCACTCTAAGTCAGTCAACTATGCCATAACCTTCTCTTTTCTCACTTTTTTTTGAAATCTGCAAGCTTTTACATATATATGATTGCAGTGCTTGATGTAGAGCCCTGCTGATGGAAAAGCACTCACATATTTGTTGATTTATCATACACCTGTACTTGGAATTTTAAAAACTTCCATATTAGTAATAAATAGAGCTCTTCCTATTGTGAATTTCACCATATTCAGAGCAATCCCTTCGGTTCTTGTTTATCAGGCACAGTGGACTCACGCATGTACAAAATAACCTAAATTCAAAGTTATTTATTACAGCATTGCTAGCAAAATATTGGAAACATTCAAATGCCCTTTGATAAAGCACTGGTGGTACATCCATACAGTGGGATACTATGCAAAAATTGAAAAATGAAAAGACTTTTTTTTAACTGGAACAATCTCCTAGATATTGTTAGGCAAAAAAAATCAAGGTATAAAAGAGGGGTGAAATTATATTTATATATAATATACTAAATGTTATACACTAAATATATTTATATATAATATACTAAATGTTATATATGTATATTTTATATATTTAATTTATACAGACTCATACATCTCTGAAAGGATAGTCATTGTAGGAAAATAAGTGTCAAGAGGACAGGGACAAAAGGAAGACTTTTTCACTATATATCCTTCTATTTTTAAACTATGTACCAAACACAATTATTATCTATTCAAAAAATAATTAACCTTTAAAAGAATATATAGTGTGGTAGTTACACGCAGAGGCTCTGTAGATAAAAAGACCTGAGTTTAAGTCCCAGCTCTACCATTAACTAGTGTGTGACCTTAGGCAAGTTCTCCAAGCCCCAGTTTCCTCATCTGTAAAATGGGGGTAATGACAGTTACTGTGAGAATCAGAGCAAATCAAGTATATAAATCACTTAGCACAGTTCCTGGAAACTATTATTATTCAATGTTCTATTTAAATGGTACTGTAGACTTGAAAGTCACAAAGATCATCAATCATTTTTTCTCTTATTCTCGGTGAGCAAATTTTGTTAGTTCCTCTTTCAAAAAGATACAGCATCCAACCATTTATGTCCATTGTATAACCACTAGAGATTGGCCCAGACACTGAAGTATTAGCTAAAGACTTTGAATTTCATAAGAAAGTCAGTTAGAAGCCCCTGCACATTTGCCACTATATACAGACATGTCCATATAATCTCTACTCTACTAAATACCAAATGCCATCAATTTATATCTGTATTCCCACTTTACTGTTTATAAAGTATTTTCAAACACTTTAGCTCAATTCCTGGAATTGCATCTTGGAAACAGAAGGTCCATTAAAGGACATTCTAATTTTTCAACAACTATGAAACAAGCAGAGCAGGCATTTTTGTTCCTCTTTTGTAGATAAACATTTTTAGTTGACGAGTAACCTATTAAATATGAATTTAAATGATTTTTAAATAATAAATTAATTAAATGAAAGCCAAAGAAGAGGAGTGACGTGCCAAAGGCCACATGCTTTACAAGAAAAAATAAAAATGCCTAGATTTCAGATCTTCTCATTTCAGCACTCATTTCACCTACAGTCTTGACAGGAAGTGTGTCTCTTACCAGGACGTCATCAAGCATACTGTTCTTCCCTTACCTAGAAGGCTCTTACCTATGCCAACCAAGACTTTGTTCACAGCAGCTTCCCTGGATCTGGTAGCCCCAGGTCTCTGAATTCTATCTACTGCCATAGCAAACAACTTAGGCCCACACTGATTGTATCTACAAGGATGACCTACAAGCACCTCAAATTCAACATGTTCACAGCAGTAACATATTCACGGCAGTAACTACCTTGCCTCGTTCCTCCACCCTCAACCCTTGCCTGGACTTGCTCTTCCACCTCCACCTCCTGGGACCCCTAGTTCAGTGAATTGTCCCACCGTCACCCACATGGGAAACCATACATCTAAGAGTGATGCTACTCTCCTCCCTCTCCCTAAATCCACCAATCCTGCTTCTACCTCTAACTATCTATAGAATGAATCCGCTTCTCTTCAGAATGGATGTAGAGTAGGAGAAGAGAGAGAACTGGAGAAGAGGGCCCATGCCTAGTCCCCCAGACTTCCAGGATTGGAGAGCAGTGACTGAGAGGTCTGACCCAGGCACCAAAATAGCATGGTTCAAATCCCAGCTTAGGCACTTACCAGCTCTCTGACCTTGGGCATATTACTGAACTTATGTCTCATTTTTCTCATCTGTCCAGTTGAGAAAATACTAGTAGCTATCTCATAGGATCATTATAAAGTGCAAAAGAATTAATATAAAGTGCTTAGAATAATGTCTGGTACACTTTATAGTATACACTACTATTTCCAACAGAAGCATCTTTTTTTTTTTTTTTTAATGTCATAAGGTATTTGTTCCACAGTGGTGTAAAATCCAAAAGTTTTTCATCAAGACAGAAAATCAAAACAGTCCAATGTCCAATCAATCTGATTCTCCATCCCACTTAAAAGTTTTAGTCACGTTGTGCCTATGGCTATTTCCCTACTGTACAACTGCAATACCTCTTACCTAGATTACTATACCAGCCTCCAATTAATTGATCTCTTTATTTCTAGCCCTCTCCAATATATTCTCCAAACTGCAGTCAAAATGATTTTTCTAAAATGTGTATCTATGTATGCCGTTCTCCTACTTAAAGCCCTTCAATCATTCCCTATTACTTTGAATTAAAGTCTAGATTTTTTTTAACATGGCTTAAAGAGCCCAATATGATATGTGTGATATGGTCTCAAGCTTCATTCTTATCTACCTTCCCACCCCGCCATCTAGGCTCCTGTCATCACTCTTTCCACTCCTAAAATTCTTTCAGGTCCCACACCTCTCAGGTCCAGGATTTTAGATATATTATGTCCTCTGCTTGAAACACCATGCCCCATCACTCTACCTCTTACCTGGATAATTGCTACCTACCCTTCAGTCTTAATTTAGATGCCGCTTCATCCAAAAAACATATCTCCTGGCCCCCAAATCTGGATTAGGTGCCCTTCCTATGATTCAAGCAGTACCATATATTTCCCCTATCAGAGCATTTTTCTCAACTGCCTATTTGCTTATCTATATTCCCCCGTCAAACTATAAGCTGTACAAAGGTAGAGACCACATCTTGCTTTTATCCTAATGCTCACCACAATGCCTGCCACGTGGCAGGTGCTTCATTAAATATCTGTTGAATAAATTAATATCACAAATGGGGCTCCAGCAGGTTCATGAATATTTTGCAAGCAACATTAAGTGGAAGGATTTTTTTAAACTAAAGTAAATCAAGTAAATAAAATACTAATAAATACAGAAGTTGAAAGTCTTACGGAGACACTCAATATGACATAGAATCTAATCATTATGACTGTCCAGTGACCAGGTCAGAATCTTTGGGAAACAGCAAAAGAGACCTCTCTGAAGAATATAGGTAGAAATAGTTTCCAGTAATACAGAGGCAAGAAATCATGAGCAACAATACATCTCCTGCTAAGCCTCTGGAAACCAAAAAAAAAAAAAAAAAAAAAAATCTATCATAGGAAATCTTTTAAAAATATAAAATACATGCTTCAATCTCCTGGCCAACTGTAAGTTCTACCACACTGAACTGAAAAATCAACGCCTAAAATCCATGCAGATTAAACACACTGACAAGTAAAAAATTAATAAATATTCAATCTCACCTCTACCTTAACAGTCAATTTTCAATTCTCTTATTTTTCCCACCTCCATACACAAAGTAAGATTCTCCATCCTCTGTACCTGGTAGCAATTTATACACAGCTCTGGTATTACTTTTATCACACTCTATCGTATTACTTAAGTACCTCTCCTCCACCAGACTCTCAGGAAGACAGAGGTGGTATCATTAATTCATCATTGTATCTTTAAGGCTATAACTGCACATAGTAGGTTTTTGGTGTTTGTGGAAAGGAGAAAAAGGAAGGAAGAGAAAGGGAGAGAAAGAGCAATCTATTTATTCAAGTATGTCGAAAGGTAGTAGTTGAAGTGGTAGAGAACTCCCACAGATGTAAGGAAAAGAAGCCTGAAAGAAGTTAAATTTCTAAAAGTTAACATGCAGATAATTCAGTGAACTTTAATATTAATTAATAACAGAAATAAGGACTACTCATTCTCATCCAATGGCAGTCTACAAGAAAGCTTACAGAGTAAGGAGCTCCATGTAGACTTCTTTATGTAGCCTATGTAGAAGCACAGAGCCCCCCCCCCAAAAAAAGAAAAGGAGGAAGAGGAGGGGGGAAGAGCAGAAATGGGAAGAGAAAAATAAAAAAATTGTTCCATGCCCCACTCGGTGTCTAAGAAGTCAAAGTGATTCAAACACTTCAAAAATGGTTGTCCATGACCAATATTATTAATATTTTGAGAAAGATGCATGAGGATGTTTTACTATCGGGGGAGAGAAAAATGTTGGATATTCTCAACAGAAATTCATTGTCGTATTTTCACTTAGTGACATGACTCTAAAATGTTCAAACATGAAGTGAAAAATTCATTTGTTCAGTGTTTGTAACAGATACTCAAATATTTGAAAAATCATTATTTCAACATTAAATATCACTATTTACATTACACAGTATGCAGGCTGGAGTTAGAAGAAAAGACTATCATGTGGAAGATTTGCTTTTAACAGAGTCAGACAATCTGTTCATTCCCCAAGATGCCAAGAATTTACCTTGCTCCCCAATAAACTTAAAGACATTCCCCATATACTCTAATACCAATAGCCTGGGCTGTGTAAGAGTTCGTGGAAGAGAGATGTAATCTGCTATCATCACATATGCAATGAAAAGTACAAAAGAATTCTAAAAGTCCTATAAAACTTGTATCTTTCCCACCAGGGAAACTCTCCCAGCACAGTGACTTTCTTTTTCATAATACCAAATCAAAGCTTTAATAGCATCCACGTTGTGCTTAGGTTCAGCCCAGAAAACAGACTTCTCTAAAGACTTTGGAAAAGAAACCCAACACTTAGATGGAGCCTTATCACTTCAGAAGAAGGTCTATTCCAAAAGAGAACCATCTGTCCCTGAAGGCTGAGCTCATTCCAGACAGAAGATATGTAACTTCCCCTTTTTTATTAATTTATTGGCATGATAACTCACATCAATTTAAAGGCAGTTCATCCACAATGAGCAAACTGTTTGAAAGCTAAATGCATTAAATCTTCTTTCACGGGACCTGTAAGTATTTTTTGAAATCTTAGTGGTTTGCACTTAATGCTTTATTTTTTAAAATCAGTTTAATCATATCCTAAAACCAGTATTTCTTCAGGAAGATGGATTTCATTTTACCTCCATATCTATTACCCCAGGTCAGAATTGCAATGAATTGTGATTCCATTTGAAACCACTAATACTGCACTCAAAAATCCAATCAGTAAGGGAGTCTGAAAACACAATTTTCCAAAATGACTACAGTGCTCCTACTTCCTATTCTTAAATATCTAAGACACTAATTGAATGTCCATACTATTTTATTTATAGATCTTTCTCAAATACTCTCACAATAAAATCACCAGTTTTTAATTCCCACTTCCACAAAAGCTCTTTTTTTGGCTTTATTTTGAAGACTTAACAACTGTATTTTTTAAATCAGTTTGATAAATAAATGTTCAAAAAACAAAATGTTCTTATGAGACTCAGAAGTCTCTACAGCATATAGCTTGATACGCTTTATAACAGTAGGAACAGAGGACAAAACTATGAAAGTATAGTAACACTCAATTATATAAAACAGATGTATGAATATGTGTATAAGTATACATGCGCATGAGATATATATCCACTTTGTGAATTATCTACAAAAGCAATTTAATGTCAGGCAGCTTTTATCCACCATGTCTTCTTGGCTATGGTATGATCATGAATCTAAAATCAATCATATAAATCACTGAAGCAAACCTAGAATGGAAAAGTAGCCATGTCATAGTATCAGGCAATCACAGAATCCTGGAATTGGAAAGAACATCAAAGGACATCTGATACAGCATGGAATTTCTTTCATAGATCTAATGGATGCTGACATGGACATTGTTATAAGTTTTCCAACGACAGGGAGCCCATTCTTTACTTTCCCCAAGAAGCTCATTTCATCAGACTCCAGTGACAGGATGTTTCTCCTCATATCAAGCCAAAATTATCTCCCTATAAATCCTCCTGTCAGGTAGTACCTAGTCTGTTCTTACAGATATTCCTAGTCCATCTTTAACAGGTCTCTGTGTTCTAGATATGAAGGAAATGAACATGTTCCCCCTGGTCATATTTCCTAGAGGCTAGGCATCTTTTCTACATCCCCAATACCCTAAGCTGTCCTTTATATCATTTAAAGACCCTTAACCATCCCAGGCACTTCAGTCTCCTCTTGGTGAAATTCAGTTTGCCAGTATCTCTATTAAAAAACGGCATCTAGAACTAAAAATCATACTCCACAAATTATTACCAACATTTATTCACTAGGAAATAGATATTTGGGAAAGAGTCAAACCAAAGAACCCTCTGCTTCCTAGGGAGCAAGTCTTAACGTATACAATGGAAATGGCTAGATAAACAGAAAATATAAATCAATGCGATCCAAAAACAGTGATGAGAAAAGTGGGGGGGGGGGGTTGGAGTTTAAAATAGAGTGTCATCAAGCTATTCATTCTGAAAGAAATTAAACCTCACTATGTGCTAGTCCACAACCTAAATTACCTGAGAACTGGTAATGCTAAAGTAATATGACCAAAACTTTCTAAATTTGCAATAAGCACGGTTATATATAGTCATAGCCTTTAAAATAAATTACTTTTAATCTCATCTAAAGAATCAAATGAAATCAAAATACTGGATGTAATTAAGACTGTTTAGTTTCCCTGGAGATTATACGAATCAGACATGTTAAGCATTCTAGGAATGAAACATTTGATACAATTAAGAAAATCCTACTGAAAAAAATTAGTCTGTAAAACAGAGATAATATGGGGCTAAGGAATGGCTTATTAATTACTTATTCAATTCTGAGTATAATAAATACAGCTATTACCATTTCAATTCACTAGTGGCTGAGCTCAGAAAGCTAAAACACTGCCACTCAATCTGCCTCCAGAATCTATTGATCTAATCAGTATAGTCACTGCCTGCTTCATTTATTGAATCACAGAATTATTTTAGGCTGAAAGGAATTTAGATGAAAAAAAAATGCTAGTAAGAAGGAGGACCAAAATTAAAGACCAAAATCTGGTACCTTGTCTTCTATACTTGAACAACCCTTCAAATACTTGAAAGAAGCTGTCATACCCTCCTTTCCCGCCCTAACCAATCTTCTTTCCAAGGCCAGTTCCTTCAATGACTTATAATATAGGGAGGATCTCAGAACAAAGTCCTATATAAGTGACCTCTGGAAATTCAGACATGTTCTTTCATGTCTGACGGGCCAGCTCAGACTGTGTCTTGAGGGGATAAATGAGTGGCTATCGGGAGGAGGCTGCCCCCAACAAGATGAAGCCTCTTGAGCCCCACTCTTCAACCCCTCAGTTACTCTGCATAAGTCAAGCAAGAGGGACCTGAGAGCCACAGCCCTGGCGCAGAGCCAATCAGTAAGTGACTATGGAAGAAGATCAGAAGAGAGGCTATGACTATGCGAACATCAGAAACACCAGGGGACAGCACCTCCAGTTCAGGGGCCTTCCCCTATACCTGGCCTTTCTCCAATAGCGCTCTCTCCACTAGGTCTCAGCCAACCTAATGGGTCTTTCCTGTTTCTGACTAAGCCCTGGGGCAAACAGGACAGAGACTCCTCCAGAGAGTATATAGCCACAGCGGGAGCTCTCCATGAGGATAAGATCATAATCCCAAAGTAGACAGGCAAGTAACCTAGGATGATATTAAAGTGGCAGGATGCTATAACAAGAGAAGCAAGATGGCAAAAGCCCAAAATATTAGATGCTTGGGGGAAATGCTAAAGACAAAAGACAAAGAAAAGGAATTTTTTAAGCTAGGCTTAACATAAGAAGAATAAAGCCAAGACAGTTGTTAATTCTTAACTACAAATTATGCTTCTGTCTTCTCCATCCAAACTGACCTCAAATCTCAGCCCAGCATAACAGGCTCTTTGTAAAGCTGGGCACTGCTGGCCTGTCAGTCATTGTCTTCTACTATTCCCCTGGATATCAGCTTCCTTAAAGACCTACACTCTTCCCCACCTCCAGGCTTTTGGGCCTGCTGTTCATCCGGCCTCAGATTCCTTTCCCCTTCTGCTCATCCTCCCTTGACTGCCCCAAGCAGACCAGGGAGTACTCTCCTCCAGCTCTGATAGCACCAATCCATGTGTCTCTTCCAGCACCTCCCATGGGATATGATCATTTCTTGGTTTGCTTCCCTCCAAAACAGACTGTAAGCTCTCAAAGACTGTATCTTCATATTCCAAGAATCTAGCATAGTCTGGCTCTTAATTTAGTAAGTGAATGAATCAAACATAGGGAAGTAGGATAAGTAAGGTGACAATCATGTGCCAGGCTTTGTCTCATGTATGTCTTTTATCTCTTCTCTACTGACTAATGACAGACATACAGAGAACAGTGCCTGAAACACACGAAGTGACCAATGAAAACCAACTGAATAAATCAAGTGAATAAACATGAAAAGAGCTTTGACAGATTCAGCAAAGTGATATAGTCATGAGTATGAAGGTCCCTTCCAGTGCTAAGATTCTAAGGAGTTTTAAAAAACTGTACTTATACAAATTTCCCAGAAGATTTGGAAAAGAGAAAAGGGAAACTAGCATTTATTGAGGAGCTACAAATTTGTTAGGCACTTATATATGATATTTGATTTGCTTTTCATAATAATCCTGGGAAATTGGGATTATAATCCCCATTTTACAGATAAAGAAACCAAAGATAGAGATGCAGAGACAAAATTTGAACTCAGGTGAACCTGACCCCAATCCTAATCTTTTCCCACACTGCACACATGAATCCCTGGGAGAAACACAATTCTCCCTTCCCTATCACTCCATTCCAAGGAAAAGGAGTTCTGAAACAAGCCGAGGCTCAATCAGGTCATGATTCCAGAGGGTAGAGCTTTCAATGGGAAGTATGAAGAGGTGAAAAAGCTCTACCTTCCCTTGAGAATACCCCTCTTTTCCTTGTCGAAAGGTTCACAACTCTTCCCATGTTCCTCCCATGAGTCTGGAAGGAAAATTGTAGGACCTCTCCAGCTTATAAAGGGCCTCTCCAACGCCTTTTTTACTCTTCCCGTTCCCCAACAGGTCAAGTGGCAATCAAGTTATAATTCAGAGGAATGATGGCAAGGAGAGAGCTATGTGGGTCTACTTGAGAGGCCTTAGATTAGAGGGGGAAGCAGCCCTGAAGCTTACACATCCCCTGCAAGCCTATTCACAAAGTTATAAGCCTACATACAAATGGTAACCAAAGTCCTAACTAGCAATACAGGTATTTCTTTGCCTAGAATGCCTTCTGTGTAGGATGGTGGCATCTAACTGAGGTGACAAGGAATCAGCCAAATTTTGTTTCCCCAAAACATGACTCACAAGTTGACTTAAACAAATAACGTGAGGTGTACAACAAATGGTCCTGGGACAACTGGTTATCCTCATGCAAAAGAATTAATTTGGACACCTACATCACACATATATAAAAATTAACTCAAAATGGATCAAGGCCTAAATACTAGAGCTAAAACCACAAAACTCTTAGGAAAAAAACATATGAGTAAATCTGACCTTGAATTAGGCAATAGTTTTTTAGGTATGTCATCTAAAGCCAAACGACCAAAGTAAAAACAGATATATTGAACTTCATAAAATTAAAACTTTTGTTCCTCAAAGGACACTACCAGGGACTTTCCTAGCAGTCTAGTGGTTAAGACTCCATGCTTCCATTACAAGGCGCATGGGTTCAATCCCTGGTCGGGAAACTAAGATCCCACATGCCACAGGGCGAGGAGGCCAAAAAAAAAAAAAAAAAGACCCTACCAAGCAAGCAAAAAGACAACCTACAGAATGGGAGGAAATGTC
Source organism: Globicephala melas (assembly GCF_963455315.2). Lineage (NCBI taxonomy): Eukaryota > Metazoa > Chordata > Mammalia > Artiodactyla > Delphinidae > Globicephala > Globicephala melas. The sequence continues at coordinate 46,479,006 of NC_083321.1, read as the reverse complement.
TGCAAATCATATGTCTGATAAGGGTCTAATATCCAGAACATATAAAGAACTCTTCCAACTCAAGAATAAAAAGAGAATCCAAATTAAAAAAATAAAGGAGTTAAATAGATACTTCTCCAAAGAAGATATACAAATGGCCAAAGATGTTCAACATCATTAGTCATCAGGAAAATGCAAATCAAAAGTATAATGAGGTACCACTTCACACCTACTCAGATGGCTATAATCAAAATGATAGACAATAACAAAGAGTTGGGGATGGTATGGAAAGACTCCTCATACATTACTGATGGGAATGGTGCAACCACTTTGGAGAACAGTTTGGCAGTCTTCAAAAAGTCACACATAGAGTTACTGTATGACCAGCAATTCTACTCCTAGATAAATACTCAAGAGAAATGAAAAGATATGTTCACACAAAAACTTACACACAAATATTCATAGCGGCATCATTCATAACAGCAAAAAAGAAAAAGAAGAAACAACCAAAATTGCCATCTACTGAGGAATGGATAAAAACAATGTGGTATATCCATATGATAGAATTTTATTTGTTTACAGAAAAGAATGAAGGACTAACACATACTACAACAGAAATGATGCTTGAAAACATCATGCTAAGTGAAAGAAGCCAAATGCAAAAGGGCCCATACTGTATGATTCCATTTATATAAAATGCCCATAATAATAGGCAAATCCATAGGCAAAGAAAGTAGATTAGTGTTTGCCAGGGGCTGGGGGAGGGGAGATGAAGAATGACTGCTAACGGATGTGGGGTTTCTTTTTTGGGGGCAATGAAACATTCTAGAATTAGATAGTGGTGATGATTGCAAAACCTTGTGATATACTGAAAACTTAATTTTACACTTTAAAAGGATGAATTATATGGTATGTTAATTATATCTCAATAAAAAAAGGTGAGCTGCAAGTATAAAAATGAGCTAAGTGTACACATTATAACATGTACCATCAAAGAGATAAAACAGAAAAGCAATTAAGTTAACTTGAAAATCACTGCTGGACATTGGTGTTTACTTTCATAATAACAAATATGAGAAGTATTGCATTTTATTGCCATAAACTGCACAGCAACATAAAGAAGATTGAGAGGAAAGATTAATTTGATTCCATGAAAAACGTCCAAGGATAAATATTTGCTTTCTTCCCAATATCTCAGCTGGTTGTAAGCTGAGCTCCCTGGAGCAGATATAAGAGCCTCTATGTTAGATTTGCTGACAGCAAACAGACTTGAAAGAATTCAAGTATAAGAAACTGAGCCTCAGACGCCCTGCCTTTGGTAAATGGTAAATGGATTCTCTCCCAGCAAGCTCTGTCACTGCAGACAAGCATTCCACCATGATAACGACAAAGTAACAGAGTAGAACTTTCAATTACCAGCATCTCAACCTTAGAGACTGGATGAACATCTTCCATAAGGCTTTTCTCAGATTCTCTGAATGAATGTGTGAGTCCAAATGACCAGTTTTTCCAGGTGAACACAGTTCATGTCAAGAATATTGAATCACAAGCAAACTTTGTACACATACAATGTAAAAGTAAAAACATAAGACGATATTCTAGAACTATGCCTGGAACATCGTAGGCACCCAATAAATACTTGTTGAATAACGTTTATATAGTTAATAATATCTACTACATAACTTAGATCAAATACTAAGGCAAACAGTAGCAGTATTTCTAAATCAACTTATCTTCATTAATAAAGTTGTTTTTTTCTTGCTTTATTCCTGATGTTATACCACACCCTTATTGAGAGTCAAACTGAAAAGTCAATGGTTATTAAGAAAGATAATTAGTCTATCATAAGTAGAAAGGATATTCTGATTAATTCTAAAAGTTACTGCCTCTCATCTTACAAACCTTCCTGAAATAAAACAACTTCGGGTTAATAAAACTGCAGAAATTTGTGACGTGGTTAATCTTTCATGCACCCTAAGATTTATTTTAGTTAATAAACTAAGAAAAAGATATATTGATACAGTTTAATAATAAGTTGTTTACTCTTCACATTCTGGAACCCTAAGACAGATCAAGCAAAACACAATTCACCTCACTGATCCCTATTGGAGCTCAGTAGGAAGGGAAGTTCTTTCTGAAGCACATATTAAAGCACACTAACTTACCAATGCCTAGAAGGTCAGCAATTAATTCTACATTACATTTTCCCTTTTTTAAGCCTCTTTTAAAAACAGGGAAATAATTTCTCAGAATGTAACAACTGTGGGTGCTTGAAATACTATATAGAATCATCAGATGGGTAAAAGAAGTAGAAAATCTCTTCAGAGATCACATCTTTTCCTCTTTCAGGACACTTCTGAAAGTCTCTAAGGATACCATTCTACAAGTTCACGATCTATGACAGACTGTCAGAAAAAGTCTTCGTCAGTTTCTTTTACAGCAGTATAAGCTCTTTTCTTCTATCTTCAAGGAGACATAAAGATGACATGAGCATCACCCTTTACATCATCATCTTTTAGGTTTTTTATTGGAAATCACACTACTCAATTCTCTCTCACTTTCATTAACTCTTCCTTGATTTGCTGACATCACAAAATAACATTTTTAAAGAAAATGTAGTTTGTTAACTGGTCTCTGCATGAAAAAGACTTTCTAAGCATAAAAAGCAATGAATCAAAAAAGAAAAGGTTAACAAGTAAACAACATAAAATTGTTTTAATTTCTATAAATGAAAAGCCATCATAAATTAAAAGAAAAGGCAACTGTAGGAGAAATGCCCCAATATGACAAGCAAGGGATAATATTCTTACTCTATAAAAAGTTCACACAAATCAGCATCTGGCCAAGACAAGTGCCCCCTACCCTGTCCCGCATTCCCCTCCTCATCCGTACAAGAAATTGCTAGGTCCCTACAAAAAAAAAGAGGTTACAGCTTCTTTCTCCCAGCTTTCATGATCACTGTGCCTTTCTTCTGCCTTAGTCCTTTGCCTCCTACCCGGATGCCCTTTTTCTTCTCAGCCCTGTTAGCCAGGAGATTCAGATAAACAGCCTGATCTTGATTTCAGATTTTCCCCAAGATCCAGCCTCTGAAACACTGCTTTCTACATTGCTCTGTAACCTGCAGGCAAGTAACAACTCACCCCAGGCTCCAGGGATACCTTATCCAACTAATTCCAGCCAAAGCCCAACATATTGGCTTCTGCCTGCGCTAGGGAGGCAGAAATCAAACAATTAAACAATTAAGAAAAAAACTGAGACTCCAATATAAAAACCATCAAAGAGCTTGCGCAGGCAATCTAATAGCTAATAAGATTTTTAATGCTGTAACACATTAATAATGGAAGATGTGAGTTAAAATGAGGTACTATTTTTAATCTGTGAAATTTGTGAAGATTTTTTTAAAAAATAATAATGCTAACACAGGTGTCATAAAACTGATAGCAGGATGGTAAACTGGTATACTCTTTCTAATGGTGGCAGCATGTGTGAAGAGCATTCCTCTGCCCTTTGACCCTGCAATGTCATTTTTAGGAATTGATCTTCAGTAATCAAAAATCTAGTCAAAATATTTAAGTATAAAGATATTCCTCTCTACATTTTTGTACGTGAAATGTAACTATCCAACAGTAAGTAAACTGCAAATAAATTATGCTTTGTCCACAGTGTGGATTATTATGGAGCCAATAAAAATGATATAGTAAGAGCTGACTATTCTATAGCACTGATTAAGGACCACTGACTGTCCTAAGCAGTTAACATGTATTCAGTCATTCACTCCTCCAACAACATAAATGGAAACTGTGAGGTATGTAGGTGTTAGTATCATCTCCATTTCACAGCTGAGAAATCGGAGGCACAGAGAAGTTATGTAATTCGTTCAAGGTTACACCGGCACAGACTCACATGCCCTTTTCTGAAATTCTAAAATCCAAAAAGCTCTGAACACCACGTGTTCTCCATAAATTTGTGGCAAATTCATTTGTTGGCAAAACCTGACCTGAACTGAAGCAAAAGTATGTATAGTCTTTACTTACCCCACTTTGAGTGAAGTTATCTTGCTAAAGAAAACTTAATGCATTTGATTACAGAGTGCTGCCCCAGACCCCACTAGAAGGGATGCAGTTTATACACCATGTTGCCTTTCTATAATCTGAAAAATTCTGAATTTTAAAGCACAGACAGCCCCGCGAGTTTCATATAAGGAATTGTGGCAGAGCTGAAATTCAAATCTATGCATCTGCTTGGCTCTGGAGTCTGTGCTCTTAACCACCATGGTTATTTTGAGAGCCTGTTTAATGGCATGGGGAAATTCTTATAATTAAAATATTTAAGTATTTATTAACTACATACTATGTGTCAGACAAAATTAAAATTGGGACAATGCTACTAAGGACAGGTAACTGGTGTCAGAAGAGCCTATACCCTAAGGGGGCTTATCCTAGACAGACTGGTCAGTGGCAGTTTTCCTGAGGAACCATCTGACCTGAGAAGTGAAGAATGAGCAAGAGTTAACGAGAAGAGGGAAGAGCATACCTGGAAGGAGAAGAGCATGCGCAAAGGCCCTGTAGTAGGTGGGAAAATGGAGACAAAGGATTCAGAGTCAGTGTAACTGGAACACAGAAAACCAGGAGAGCCTAGTGTAAGATAAGGCTGGAGAGGAGGTAGATGCTACAGGACCTTATAGGTGGAGTAACCATTTGCCCCAGTTTGCCTTAGGAACAGTCCCAGTGTAAATAATAGCACTCTCTTTTACTGTCAAAGGTATCCTGGTCTATATGATAAAATATATGGCCATCCAATTTATCGGCCACATTAAAGAGTCGTACTTTTACCCTAAGAGCGATAAGAAATCCTGATGGATTTTAAGCGGCAGGGGGGCAGAAGAAGGGTATCGTAATGAAATTTTAATTTTCAAAAGATTAGTCTTGCTACAGGGCAAAGAACAGACAAGAATACTGAAAGGATAGGGTGAATACCTTTAGACCAGTTTGGAGGCTATAACAGGAGACCAGGCAAGAGACAATGGCAGCTTGGTCCAGGGTGACAGTGGTAGAGACAGAAAGAAGTGGATGGAATTGAGTTTGGTTTGAACGTAAAATAAACAGAGCTTGATGATGATTTCCACACAGAAAGAGTGTCCAAGACTTCTGGCTTGCAAACTAAACGGATGGTGTTGTGATTCACTAGAGATTTACATGAGCTAGAAATTTAAATATGTGAGGCATCTGCACAGCAGCTGTAATTTGAAGCGGGGGAGCCTGTAAGAGTGTCTAAAACAAAAAAAGTTTAGGTTCAAAACCTGCTGATGTTTATTTCCATTGGCAGAGCCCTCTTCCGATGCAGGACCCCATTTTCCGGTTGAATACTGGAGCTGTTTGGTGATTAGACAAAAGAGAAGGTCCCCCTTGCCTGGTGATATGGGACAGGAGGAATCAAACCACGTGCAGCATGTAAACACCCGTTACAACTAAACGCCGAGTGCTTGATATTTACTGTTCACAAAGCAGTCTCACATACAGGCTCCTTGGAGCCCACAACACTTGGTGAGAAAATGTGGTCTGCATTTACGGATGAGGAAACTGAGGTGGAGCGCTTAAATTACCTGTCTACACAGAGGCTGCTCTTACGCCATACTATCTCCTCAAATGTGCCATCCACTGTGTGCAAGCAACTACACTAAGTGCTGTAAGAACTACCAAATAATGAGGTCCTACTAGGTGCCAGGCTCTAGGAAATTAAAAAGAGAGAGAGAAAGGAAAAACAAAAAAACAACGCAACTTCAGAACTTTTAAGGATGTGTTACACTTACCCTAGAGTAAATTCGCTTTAAATTTCAAAAAGGTTCACGTCCCAAGGTGGGGTCGAGGTGAGAAGGTGGAGATGAACCGGGCAGCCAGGGACCACCCCAAACACCGACTCAGGGGGAAATGAGGTCCCAACGTCTGGGCCCCGGGAAACACTAGGAAGGGACGGCGGGGTCCACCGGCCGACTGGTCAACGGAGGCCCAGCTGCCCGTTCGCCTGCGCGTTGCCATAGCAACGGCCAGGTCGGCTTTACCCCGGAGCCTCCCGCCCACTTCCGCGGGGTCCGCCCTGCGCCGCAACGCCAGGGGCCACTCACCCAGGCCGTCGGGCGGGCTGGCTCCCAACTGGCGCGCACACTCCGCGCTGGTGGTCGCCAAGTCCGGAATTCCGCACCTGGAGAAACTTTTCGGCCAGCGGGGCAGCCTTAGGGAGGTGGACGGGGGCCGCGTTGGGACAAAGCGCGTCGGCTTGGCGCGAAGCCCTTCTCCGTGCGGTGGGGCTGGCGAGGAGGGTTCTCCCAGGTGCGTTCGGAGGCGTTCCCGCGAGCAGCTCCTCTTAGCGATGGACCTGAGAAGCCTGTCTCGGGGACAGAGAAGCAGACCTGTTACACTTTATAACAGTCATATCACACTACTGAGGTGATGTCCAGGCTAGTATTCTCGCTCAGACCCGAGGCCTCGTGGTCCAGCTGGTTGGAGCTGGGGCTGTAAGCCTCGCACTGAATTGGGTTCCGAGCTGGCCTAAAAGTGAGGGAAATGAGTATCAGTGCTGGGGGGAAGGCCCCCGGAGTGCAGGGTGTTTGTCCCCACGGAGGCGCTGAGAAGGCTCTTGAGAGATCAAATGACAATTACCAGGAATAGGTTTTAGCCACAAATCTCTGTGGAACCATCTGAATGCGTGCCCCCCTGCAATAGAGGCTAGAAATGCGGGCTCCAGCTGTATGCTAATGTATTTCTGACCTGAACTAGGAATGGCTTCTGTGGACACGGGTCTTGCTCTCTAGCAGCTGCCGCGGGGGTGGGGGGACGAGGGGTGGGCTCAACTCTCCAGATACTAGCCTAATTATTCAGGCAGATGTCCTCTAAAATTTATTTGATTAATAGCCAAGAACTTGGTACAGCAGGTCGATTCATTTTATTGCTTAGAGGTAGAAGTCCACCTTTGGCAACGGGTTCCTCCTGTCAGCTTCATCTGAAAACTCATAATGGCCGTGGTTAAGCAACCGGTAACTTCAGTTTTGCAAATTTTCCGAACACAAAAATAATCCCCACCATGTCCTGTACTCTAGAACTTTGGGGTATTGGCCAGACTTTGTTTTGAAGAAGTACAGAACTGTTGTCTAACAAGGGTCTGGAATAGCCTGCAAGAATTTTCTCTCTGTCTCTCTCCCCCAACCCTGCCTCTATCCAAACATGAGTGTTAGTGCCACAATGTCCAACAAAAGAAGATAAACTCTACCATCTGCTTCATTGAGCTGTGAAGTGTGTGGATCTGCCTTTAGTCAGCAGCTAGGTAGTCTTACACGCCACAGCCTTACCAAGAAATAACTTGGAACTGTCCACTTTCTCATGCCTGTGAAAAGCCTGGTGGAGAGAAACTACAGTGCCGGAGAATTGTTTGAAAGGCATGAAGATGACCCCCTCCTCTACATAGTCTCTGGGTCAAGTGAGTTCCAAACCTGCTACATATCAGAGACATCCGGGGAGTTCTATTTGTTTTGCTTTGTGTTTAAATACAGATTCACAGGACACGCTTCCAGAAATTCTGATTAAATAAATCTCATGAAACCATTTTTAAAAGATCTTCATATGAGCTTGATACAAAGCTAGATTGGGAACCACTGGGCTATGTTTTATCCTGAATTAAGCCAGACCATCAAAAAGCTGTTTGTACCACTTTTTTTCACCCTTACAAAATTGTCTCTACCAAGTCATGCTTTACCCTTATGCCATCTGCTTATATTGAGATGCTATTAAAAAAAGATACGCATGACACCTCTGAATTTACTGGAGGGATTATTTTAAGAATGATGTTTTTTACATCCCAGTAGCAGAATCCTACCATATTGCCCAGCCCAGGGTTTTTCAAGTTTTTTGGACGATAATCCACCAAAAGAAATATGTTTTACATTATCACCCAGTACACAGGTACCTACACATTTAATAACTAAAACAAGTCTTATAAAATATTACCCATTCCACATGCATTTTATTGCTTTTTAATGCTGGCTTCCACCCGTTAAATGATTTATTGACCCCTAGATGAGTTGCACGTTGCATTTTAAAATCAGCAGTATAGGGACTTCCCTGGCGATCCAGTGGTTAAGACTTCACCTTCCAGTTCAGGGGGTGCGGGTTTGCTCCCTGGTCGGGGAGGTAAGATCCCACATGCCTCGCGGCCAAAAAGACCAAAACATAAAACAGAAGCAATATTGTAACAAAGTCAATAAAGATTTTAAAAATGGTCCACATCAAAAAAAAATCTAAAAAATTAAAATAAAAAATCAGCAGTATAGCCAGATATCTTTTTCTGGAAACTAGCCCTAATCCTCAGACAAACTAGGCCACCTGTCCACAGTCTATTGCTCCAATAGCAGTACCAGAGCCAATGCAATCACATCTTTCTCCCAGGAATTTGGAATTAGGACTAAGAGATTTTAGTTTTTCTAAATCTAGGTAGCTAACATAGAAACATAGAATGCTGTAATATTGAAAGTCAGAAGCTATCCACAGACATGCCTTCCCATCATGTGGCCTGGAGAAATGCGGAAAACCAAGTTGCAGGAAAAATGTGAAAAGAACAGGAAGGATGAAAGAGATTCACAAAGAGGAGAGAAGAGACCAAAAGTGTTGTGACAGCTTTCCATTCCTGATCATTTTATTTCTTGAAATGAGCTGCATTCCTGCCTTTGAATTCCACGTAATATTCCAAATCTTTACAATAAGATGCACTCTTTTGCTTATGCTGGTTCAAATGGTTGTTTCTGTTATTGCAACCAAGATGAACCTAATTATATTGGTTTTATATGGCTTTTGTAACAAATTACCACAAACTTGGTGATTAAACAATATAAGTGTATTATCTGGCAGTTCTATAAGTCAGAAGTCTGACACAGAACTCACTGGACTAAAATCAGTGTCAGTAGAGGAGAATCTGTTTCCTTGCCTTTTCCAGTTTCTAGAGGTTACCTACATCCCTTGGGTTCATGGCCCTTTTCCTCCATCTTCAAAGGCAGCAATATTGCATCTTTCTGACCGTGCTTCTGAGGTTACATCTCCCTCTGATTCTAGCTAGGAAGGTTCTTAGCTTTTTTTTTTTTTTTGCAGTACGCGGGCCTCTCACTGTCATGGCCTCTCCCGTTGTGGAGCACAGGCTCCAGACGCGCAGGCTCAGCGGCCATGGCTCACGGGCCCAGCCGCTCTGCAGCATGTGGGATCTTCCCGGACCGGGGCACGAACCCGTGTCCCCTGCATCGGCAGGCGGACTCTCAACCACTGCGCCACCAGGGAAGCCCAAGGTTCTTAGCTTTTAAGGACCCAAATGATTAGATTGGGTCCACCCAGAAATTCCAGAATAATCTCCCCATCCCAAGGTCCTTAGCTTAATCACCTCTGCAAAGTGCTTTTTGCACAGAAAGTAACGTTCACAGCTTCCAGGAATTAGGACATGGACATTTGGGGGAAATGTGGGGGTGGATCCATACTAACATACAATCACTCTATGCCTTAATGTATTTCAATCCTGAGTGTCAGGGAAAAAAATCTTTTTCTCCTTGAAAAACTGATTTCCTTATAAAGAAAGAAAACCATGAAATTGATCACTTTTCCCTTTTCACCTTCGCTTCTAGGAAGACAGGAACCAAATTTGCAGCTCAACATTAATTTTGTCAAACTCTACTGCTTGCATATCAGTGTTACAACTTTCTTCTGTTCTCTCTCTCTTCCCTCATTTCTACCTTTTTTCTTCATTGTATTGACTGTATTATTTTAAGCTGCTTCAGATATTTTGACTTGTTGTTTCCTCTGCCTATAAGGCTCTGCCCCCATACCTCCACAAGGCTGGTTCCTTTTCATCATCTATATCTCAGCTCACATGCCACCTCCTCAGAGAAGCCTTCCCTGATCCCCCTATCTAAAGTAGTCCCTCCCACAGTCTATCACATTACTTTACTTTGTTGTCCTAGAGCACTGAACACCATCTAAGACAAGCTGATTTATTTTCTTTCTTCCCTCACTGGAAGTTAAGCTTCAAGACAGTAGGGACCCAGCCTCTTTGTTTATTGCTTTGCTCCCAGTACCTGGAACAGTGGCTGACAGTTAGTAGCTATTTAGTAAAAAAACCATGGCATTAGTAAATGAAAGAATGAATAAAGGAAGCGCAGGAAGAAGGAAAGAAGAGATTTTGTAGAACATGTTGATATATAGACGGATAGATAAATAGGTAGATAGGCTGACAGATAGACAAATATTCATTTCTGATGTGCAAATGTCACCAATATTTATAGGGAAGAATCAGAGAAATTACACAAGGAAGTAAAACATAACTTCTTACAATATGTTCATAGAGCTACTGGGTTTTCTTGGGGAACCCTTTATGTAAATGCCTTAGACAGAAAGTTTCTTGAAGTTTTCCAGTGGCTCAAGGCAGCTACCTTAAATATCCCGGCTGGTTACCATGTCTGAAGTCATCAGTTCTCAGTGAGGTGATGGATTGCAATACCATGACTCCTAAGAACAACAAACTCTTGACACTGCCAAGGGAGCTCAGTCTATTCCAGGGCTCATTACTGCACAGCAATCGGCTCTCATTCTAGTCCAGTAATTATCAACGTCACCACTGGCAACAAGTGTTATATGCTGTTTACTTAAACACTCTATGGTAACGTCATTGTTACAATGCAATATCAAATTGCTTGACATTTAAGAGAGATCAGAATCGAAGTCTGTCAATATAACAAAACATAGAAGCAATTAGATAGTTTGTTCCAGGGTTTGTTGACCCTGTTAGTAAAAATACCAAAGTCTTGGAGGGAAGAGATGGACTTCAGTTTTCATAAGTCAAGAAGCAGTTGATTTACACATTAATTACAATTTATCTGTTATTCAAAAGACTTTTAAAAGACTCTATATCACAAAAACATCACTCCATATTTTTTCTGTTCTATAAGATAAGTTATGATATTTTTAAATCATTATGTGTTATATTAAGATTTCTTAAATTGGGGGACATGTCTTTGAAAAGTGTATAATGCAAAATGTAACTTTATCCTAATGATAGCTCTTTGATTATTGGTAGGCTCTACCAATTTATACAAAGTCTTTCCACTTTTCTCTTCTCCTACCTTGACAAAAGTAAAACTGTACCTTATCCCCACAGCTCAAAAAGAAATAAATATTTAGCAATTAACTCAGTTTTTCTGATCAACTGTGGATGTCTGACCCAGCCCCCTTTTCAGATAAAACTAATAGAGTTCAGGTTAGTACATGCCAAAACTAAATTAATGGTTCATAGAGTGGAAGACTTGATATTGTTTAGATGGAAATACTCCCCACATTGATCTACAAATTCAATGCAATCCTTATCTAAATTTCAGCTGCCTTTTTTGTAGAAATTCACCATCTGATCCTAAAATTCATATGGAGATGCAAGAAACTCAGAGGAGGCAAAACAGTGTTAAAAAGAAGAACAAAGTTGGAGGACTCACACTTCCTGATTTCAAAACTTACTACAAAGCTTTAGTAATCAAGACTGTCATATTGGCATAAGGATAGACATATAAAACAACAGAATAGAATTGACAGTCCAGAAATAAATCCATGCATCATTGAACAACTGATAAGGGTGCCATGGCAATTCAATGGGTGACAGGATAATCTTCAACAAATGATGCTAGGGAAACTGCAAGAGAGTATATTTGAACCTGTACCTCACACCATATACAAAAGTTAACTCAAAATGGATCAAAGACCTAAACATAGGAGCTAAAACAATAAAACTCTTAGAAAAAACACAGTTATAAGTCTTCAAGACCTTGGATTAGGCAATGGTTTCTTAGATATGGCATCTAAAGCAAAAGCAACCAAAGAAAAAATAGATAAATTGGACTTCATCAAATTAAAACTTGTGCTTCAAAAGACTATCAAGAAAATAAAAGACACCCACAAAATGGGAGAAAAATATGTGCAAGTCTTATAAGTGACAACAGTCTAGTATCTAAAATATATTAAGAATTCCTACAACTCAACAGTAAAAAAACAAATAACTCAATGTAAAAGTGGGCAGAGAATTTGAAGACATTTTTCCAAAGAAGATATACATAAAGCCAATAAGCACATATAAAGATGCTCAATATCATTTGTCATTGGGGAAATGCAAATCAAAACCATAGTGGGGTACCAATTAATACCCACTAGGATGGCTAGAATCAAAAAGACAGACAATAATATAAGCTGGTGATGATGTGGAACAATTGGAACCTTCATACATTGCTGGTGGGAATATAAAATGGTAGAGCTGCTTTGGAAAATAGTCTGGCAGTTTATTAAACAATTAAGCACAGGGCTTCCCTTGTGGCGCAGTGGTTAAGAATCCGCCTGCCAATGCAGGGGACACGGGTTCGAGCCCTGGTCCGGGAAGACCCCACATGCTGCAGAGCAACTAAGCCCGTGTGCCACAACTACTGAGCCTGCGCTCCAGAGCCCATGTGCCACAACTCCTGAAGCCCGGCGCCTGAAGCCCGTACTCTGCAACAAGAGAAGCCACCGCAAAGAGAAGCCCGCGCACCACAACGAAGAGTAGCCCCCCGCTCACTGCAACTAGAGGAAGCCCACGCACAGCAACAAAGACCCAATGCAGCCAAAAATAAATAATAATAAAATTAAAAAAAAAATTAAGCATAGAGTTACCATATGACCACTACCCAAGAGAACTGGAATTACATGTCCACACAAAAAACTTATATACAAATGTTCATAGAAGCATTATTCATAATAGCCAAAAATGGAAACCCAAAATGGCCATTAAATGATGAATAGATAAACAAAAAATGGTATATCCATACAATGGAATTGTATTTGGCTACAAACAGGTACACGCTACAACATGGATAAACCTTGAAAACATTATTTTAAGTGAAAGAAGCCAGATGCAAAAAGCCATATCTTGTATGATTCCATTTATATGAAATGTCCCAAATAGGCAAGTCTGTATAGAGAAAAAGTAAATTAGTGGTTGCCAGGGACTGGGAACAGGGAATGGGGAAAGACTGTTAACAGGTATAGAATTTCTTTTGGAGGTGATAAAAATGTTCTAAAATTAGACAGTGGTGATGGTTGAACAACCTTGTGAATATACTAAAAACCATTGAATTTTACACTTTTAAAAAGTGAATATTAGGTATATGAATTATGTCTCAACTTAAAGAGTAAAGTAAAAAAAACTAAATAATACTTTATATTTCATGGATTCTAAAACCCACACTGTTTTCACTTTTTAAACTTCTTTGAAATTGGGTTGCATAATTGATTACATATTACTATTGCTGTCAGCCAGGTAGCAGTCCTGACGTGTAAAAGTCTTCCTGAAGGACCAAGAGAGTGCCAGCATCTTGGTGTCTTAGTTTTCACAAAATACAGGTGATATTCACTCACCTAATGTTATCAACTCTGTTCCAGGCACTGTTCCAAATGCTTTCTGTATTTTAACTTATTCAACCCTCACAACAGCTCCATGAGATAAGTACTGTTATTATCCTTATTTTACAGACAAAGAAACAAAAGTACAGTGTGCTGGAGTGATTTGTCCAAGATCACACAGCTGGTTCGTGTGAGTCCCATCCAGGCTGTTCTGGTCCAGAGTCTGTGCTCCTAACCATTAGGCTTCACTGCCTCACTTACCTGTGAGTGCAAGACAGCCATTACTGTCAACGGTCTTCAAGGATTCCTACCAAAGTTGGCCAAAAGAGTAACGAAAGCTAATAATGAGTCTTGCAGTGGTTCAGTGATTAAAAACACCATTCATTTGGAAGTTTGACTGGTTCATTCAAACATCTTTTGGCTATGTCTAAGGGAGTTCACAGCCTGGAACTTCATTTACAGAGCTCAGATAAGAGGGAGTAACCGCTTCCTGCTTGACTTACAAGGTGAGTAAAGGGAGCTGGAGCTTTAGTCCAGACCCTCCTCATTTTTCCCAGCTGACTGCAGAGACTGACCTCCTTCTCCTATGAGCCTGACTGGGTAAGGGACAGGGCAGACCAGGTCCCAGCACGGGGATGGAGGGATGAAGTCTCTAACTCATGTGCGAAGGATGTGGAGCCAGAGGAAACACCACCAGAAGCCATCTCAGGAAGAAGTGCAGGATCAAACCTGAGGCAAATATTCCACCTCCCTATTACCTGACATCCAACCTTGCTGATTTAATGCAAAGTCAATCGTTGGAAGATTGGAAGGACTCCTGAGGATTCAAGGGTGTATAGCATTCCAGGCTCAGGAGAGAAAATGGATTGTATCACTTCCAAGAAACTATAGGCAGAAAGAAAGGATAGCTAAGCCCTCCCTGTCCCCATTCTGCCAAGGCTCTTGCCACACCCACCCCAGCTGAGCCCCTTGGATACCAGATGCCTCTTTAAGATGACTGGGGAAACCTAGCCGAAGCCAGATTGCTTCCAACAAGCTGACCCCACAGACACACTCAGTTCCTGGAGGCCAGAGTGAGGATGGAGACTAAACTCAACGCCCTTCACTGCCACTCCACATCCCCTTACAGAGGCTAGCAGTAGCATTTTCCAGCCATGAAGTAATTTCACCTCCTCCAGCTTAGGCCTCGGCCTCAGAGTCCGGAAGCCAAATACAATCCTTTCAGTAGAGAAAAGACGGAAGCAAAGAGGACAACAGAAGACACACCCAAATAAGGCAGGGTACCAGCTCTGAACTGTTGCATAATGGAAAGAGGAATGGGTGGGCAGAGGAGGTGCCTGGAATCACCATCCTTTAATTCATTGTTTTCTCTTCTTAAATTTTCATTTGGTAAAAATTTCAAACTTACAGAAAAGTTGTGAAAATAAAAATAGAAAGAATACCCATATACCCTCTAAACCCAGATTCACCTATTAATATTTTACCCCATTTGCTTTATTTGTATCCTGTATATATTTTTTCTAATTAGATATTTTTCTAATTAAATATATAAATATGTTGAAAAAATACACTGTAGATAAATTATATTAAAATATATATTTACATATTTAAATTATTAAAAAAAAATTTTTTTGCACCATTTGAATGTAAGTTACATACACTATGGCCTTTTACTCCTAAATACTCCAGTGCATACTCCCTAAAAAAAGGGTAATTTATTATATAACCACAGCACAGTTATCAATTGTAGTATATTTAGCATTGATAAAATACTGTAATCTACTGTCCATATTCCAATTTTGTCAGTGGACCCAATGATGTCCTTGAAGCACTTCCCCCCTTCCACTACAGGACCCAGTTTAGTCCTGGATATTGCATTTAGTTGTCATGTGTCTTTAGCCTTTTTTAATGTGGAACATTTTCATAGCTTTTCTTTGTCTTAGTGACATAGACATTTTTTTAAAATCCAGCCCCCTATCCCCTGACTTTAACATAACGTTCCTCATTTTGGGTTTGTCTGATGTTTCTCCATAATTAGGTTCAGAGTATGCATTCTAGGCTGCGATATTGGATGGGTGATGTTGTGTCCTTCTCAGGGTATCACTTCCAGATGCACGTGTCCACCTGTGCCTCACTGGTGACGTTATTTTGATCACACAGTCAAGGAGTTGTCTTATTTCTCCTCTGTTTAATTACTGTGCATTTTTTTCTCCCTCACAACTAATGAGCCATCGGTAGAAAGGCAATTTAAGGCTGTGCAAATATCCCGCTCCTCATCAAAATGTCTCCCTTGCACACTTTCCTGACTTTGCCAGAGAGCTAAATGAGCACCGCTGGCGCCACCTATGGGGCTTCTGGCACACTGCAACAAAGGGAATGGGCTGTGGATCCTCCCTCACTCCTGCCACTTGTCTGGTGCCCAGGAGCTTTTTTGGCCTTAGACATTTTGAAAGAAGAGCTTTTTGAGACTTGAGTCACAAGGCTTGAGTTCTAGCTCTGACATCGCCACCAACTCATGAGGAAACTGGGACAAGTCCTTCCCCTTCTCAAGACTTCAGTGTTCCCAGTAAAATGGGAAGTTGGATGACAAAGACCTGATTTCATTCATTCATTCAACAAATATTTGTTGAGCAACTACAGGCACTGTTCTAGGATCTGGGCAAGATTTCTGCTTTCAGGGAGCTTACACCATATGAGGGGTGACCTAGACAATGTAAGAAAACAAATTAAGGAAATGGATAAATACACATAGTAGTAAGTGCTATGCTGACAATAAAACAAGATTGTGAGAGCGAGTGCCTGGGGTCCACTTTAGATTGGGTAGTTAGGAAAAACTCTCGGAAGAGGGGTTTTGGCTAAGACATAAAATATGATATTTGAAATATACCATGATAAAAGTTTAAAAATACATATAAAAGTATTTGTATAAGTATAAAAGCAGTACAGCATTTTAACACCAAAGTTTGGGAAAAAGAAAAATTATGCATAATGCTACCACCCTAATATATTTTAGGATAATAACATTTTATATATTTGTATTTGTATCTTTTTTCTTTTATTTTACATATAATTCTGTTTTGCTTTTTTCAATTTAGCATCATCTCCTAATTATTTTCCATGTTGTTATTCTAGATGCAAACATTGCATGCCTCATATTCCATTTGTTAAAATTATTTGCTCTTTTTCCCTCCCAAGAACAGTTCAATAAACATCCATGTCCCCTTCATCTAGATTTACCAATTGTTAACTTTTGGCCACATCTGTTTTACCTCTCTCTAATAACGTAATATGTAGTTTTTCTACCCCTGAGAGTTAGTTGCAGACATCATGATCCTTTGTCCCTAAACACTTTAGCACGCACCACCTAAAAACAAGGCCTTTTTCCTCTGTAACCACAGCTCAAAGTATCGCTCTCAGGAAGCTTAATATTAATACAAATTATCAGCCCGTATTAAAATCTCCCCACTTGTCCCAATAATGTCTTTTCAAATGAGCTCGATAATTATTTTAAATGATATCTCTATTTTCTGAAATACTCGAGAGGTTTCTCAAGCCAGAAGAAGTTTAGAACTTCTTTCTCCCTTTATGTATCTTCTGACTCTGTTGGATTCCTAATTCAAACAAAGGCTTTGAGAGTCTTTGTCTCGGTTCAAGTATGCCTATAGACTCTTTAAATATCATTTTTAATTATATCATATTAATTATTTAACCATCTTCTATAGGCTTTTCATTGTTTCTAATATTCTACCATTACAAATCTTGATCATACCTAAAAAGTAACATAAAAATTAAAGATAAAAAGTAATAATAACACTAAAAATAATAAATCCTAATATCATCAAATATCCTGAGTTTTCATCTTTTCCCAATCATCTCATAATATTCTTTAAACCAGGATGCAAATAAGTTCCATACTTTGCAATTGTTTTATATGCTTTTTTAAGTCTCTTTAGTCTGTAGGTTTCCCCCCCATCTCTTTTTTTTTTTTCCTTGCAATACATTTGCTGAAGAAACCAGGTCATTTGTTCTGTCATTGCTCACAGACTGGATTTTACTGATTGTATCCTTGTGATGTCATTTTAAATGTTCCTCTGTTCTTTGCTTTTCCTCTCAATTGGGAACTACATCTGTAAATTGGTAGTTAAATCTAGAGACTTGATTAGATTCAGATTCTATTTGTTTGGAAACACTTCATAGATGATGTTGTGTATCAGGAGACACGTAATGTCTGGACGTCTCTGTGATATGGGACACCTTGGATGGTCACTGCCTAGATCCATTCATTCACTGGGGGTTGGAAAATGGTGATATTCCAGTTTACCAACCCTTCCATTATTAGTCTGAAAACTTCTGAAAGAGATACTTCCCCTTGCAAACAAAGAAGAACAAAGAGCATTGCTCACCACCCAGTTGGACAAGGATTAAGCTATCAGCCACAGCATTCTTAAGATGCTTTTCCCCCTAACTCTCCTTCAGACTTGCTGCCTGTATTTTAAAGAACAGGATGTGTTCATGCAATAAGAAGCAGAGAGCTGAGTTCTTCCCTAGAGAGAAAGCTACCCAATCTACTCTTCCCCACCTTGTGTCTTAACGATGTTGGAGTCTGGGGGTGAGAAGACCATGAAGCATGTTCAACCATCTCCACTCAAAAAACACTCCAGGACACAATTACTGGTAAAGAAAAGTGCTATCTTTTAATTTGTTCTAGAATGTGTAGGTCCTATTAAGATCAGTGACACTTCCCCTTATCATGTTCCTCCCTCATGCCCCCAACCACTTTGGATCCAATGGCCACTTCTAGAAAAGGCCTAGGAGGAACTCGCCCTACATAGCCAACGAAGGGGTGCAGTTTGAGGAATGGGTATATGGCTCCAGAAGCAGCACCAGCTACTAAAGACTTTCCTCAAAGCAGCTCATTTTGGCCTGTGAGTCCCTTTGCCCTGCCTTGGTCAAGACTCCCTAGCTGTGAACTGCTCCAGTGTTCCCTTGTTCCCTGTGTGGCCTGAGCTTTAGAATTAGAATCACCATTACCATCTTTAGAGCTGTAGAGCCTCTGAGAGGGCACAGTTTTCACCATCCTTCCTCCCCACAACTTTATAGATGGGGAAACTGTACCCAAGGTCACACAGTTCACAACTGGCAGAGCCAAAATTTTGATGTTCAGCATCTCAAATCAGATATCTTTCTACCATACCCTCCTGCCTCCAAGAAAACCACCGGCATCTGCCTCTAGCTCCAGGAACAACTGGAGCAAGCAGGTGGTGGTGACCAGAACAGACGGGAAAGATCCGGCTAAAGGGGCCAGGCTGACCCCAGCTGAACCCCAAGCAAGTGATGAATCACAGCACTGCCCAGTTTCCCTCCATCAGAATGTTATCAGTGGCAGACACCCACCCCTGCCAGGATTCTCCTCCTGGCTAGCAGAACTGAACCATGCATGGAAACATGCTTACCGAGATTCCAAGACCTTACCGACCAAGGCAGGCTCTAACTGGCATGAGGATCCTGGTGCTGAGCTGCCCACCAGCTGGGTAATCCAGCTCACCAAATTCCTTCTTGGTAAGATCCAATCCACATTCTTGGGCTGATTTATATAGGGCCTCTTAGCAAACATGGCTAAAATCTGTCTCTGTGCTGCACTGGGAGAGACGGACAGAAAGAATCACAGATGGTGTCCTCCCAGCAGAGCTCATACACATGCTTGGCATGAGGAGAACTGAGTCCAGGAGAAGAAATGAACTCAAAGAGAACAGGCAGACACAGAGGGCAGGGAGCAGGGGCAGCTGTGCTCCCTCCTGCCTATCCTACTCCTGAAGAGGAGAGACCACAGAAAGCTGCAGATGTGTCCCCCTGTCAGTATTTCAAGGAAGGCTCAGCCTGTGTGGCTGAAAGGTAAGAGGAATCCAGAGAATTGTGGAGTCATGAAAGCCAGGTGAAGAGGGTTTTTCAAACAGCAAGTGGCAGACGATGTGAAATGCTGTAGAGAGTTCAAGACAGTTGAGGACAGAAAGGTATTCACTTGATTTGGCAACTGGGTGGTCACTGGTGACTTTTATGAAAATCTATAGAGGATTGGAAAGTGATGAAGAAGAAATCAGTGAACAGATTTTTTTTTTAAAGAAACTTGGCTATTGAGGAAAAAACTGTAAGTGCAACAGACTCTAAGAAATTCTGTTTTAATCTTGGGGAGAACTTTGTTTGTTTGTAAGCTATGTGGAGGTAACCAATGGAGAGGGAGTTTGAAGACCCTGGAAAATGGGAGCTGTGGGATATGCAATGGAGCAAAGTCTTGGAAGACATAGAGCAGGATTCAAGAATAGAGCACCAAACAGGAGCAACTGGAAAGGCGCTGAGGAGGGATACAGACACAGAGGGATGGGAGGGGGAGAGGAGCATACGGACAGCCAAGTTTTTGCTTTAGGGCCTCTCTTCTGTGAAGCGGGCAATGAGGCCAGTCATTTGCTGACAGCAAAGATGAAGGGCATGGATAGAAAGCAGAGTAGTAACAAGTCAGAGACACACCAATCAATACTGAGAGCCCAACTGAGACTGTCAACTCTGAATTTTTCATGCTTAGGAGCCCAGAAAAAGGGAGCAAAAAATAGGTTGATGCAGAAAATGGAGAATGGTTGATAGTTTCAGCAAGAGTTGGAGGAGATGAGGAAGTTCAGGATGCTGACAAAACCATCAGTGTGTCCTGGGCCATGGGTTTAGGCTCAGGAGAGGAAGAAGTCCAGGAGAAAGCTGAAAGACTGGGAGAACAGAAAGCTAAGGTCTTGGAACTGGGCTAAAGGAGCAAGCAATTTATTTAATAGCAGTGGAGGAGTGGGAGAAGAGGAAGCATAGGGGATGGTAATCCAAAAAGAGCAAAGTCTCAGTTCAGGAGTTCAGAAGAGAAGACTATAGGTGACACCATGGAGTGAGACAGAAAGCAGAGCAGAGCCCAGGAACAAACAAGGAGAGGTGTAGGTCTTAGAGGCAAGGCAAAGACCTGTTGCCAGAAATGGGTACAGAGAGCCAGAGTCCGCCAGGGTTGATGGTAGGGTCTTCTGTGGAGCAGAGCCTACAGAGGATCTGGTGGCTGCTGTTAGGGAGGGGGTACCTGCAAAGACAGGCAGGGTGTGTAGTTGGCAATTGCTGGAAGTTAGGCAAGGCCAACCTACCCGTTTTCTAGAAGAGTGCACTAAAATCTCCTTTGCATCAACTGAAGCCCTCCATTCTTCTGTTTCTCAGTATACCCAAGAAACCCAATTCCTCTTCTAGGACTGCATTCTGTACCATAAGAATCCAGAATTCATTGTATTTCCATTTCATGACTTTGTCAATGACCAAAGGACTCAACTGACTCCACAATGGGGCCATTATGGGAATAAGTCAAAAACGGGATTAGCTCAAATGTTAGCAAAGAGCCAGTGAAGTCAGTCACTCAGCTAGTAGCCTTTTGTTCAACTTCTGAAACATCATGTTGTTTTCTGCATGCAAAAACAAAACAAAACCAGCAGTTAAAACACTGGTGCTAAGTACACAGGAAAAGCCAGGGAGAGGGCACTGTTGTGGGGTAACCAACGTAGAGATGGATGGTGGGCCGGGCTTCACACCCTTGGAGGAAAGGACACCCTACCTCCCACCCCTCCCCCACTGCTCAGGTGCCTAAAGGGAGCTTCTCAGCATGCAGGGTCTCTGCAGTGGGAAGGGAATATGTGACTCTCTACCACATTACTAAGGTCCCCTGGCCCAGCAGGCTACACTCAAGCTGGGAACTTCACTGATAGAAGTGAAGCCAAGCACTTAACTAGGTATTTTCCTTCATATTTGTGGTTTCTAGCTGGTCTTGGGGAAAGATGTCAGTTGGGTTTGAGCCTGTCATAGCCCTCACCCAGCTGCCCAACACAAAACACTGGTGAAGCTCATTCAAAGAAGGTGTGAAGGTGGGCCACACAAAGGAAAGATGACCAAGAGGAGGAATTAATGAGGTAATTACAGAGAGAACCTTGCCAAGCCAACTAAACAGAGAAAAAGATTTGAAAATTGAAAAGGAAGTGGTCAGAGCCCAAACCGTAAAGTCATGTGAGCTCCAAAGAGTAGAGGGTTACATGCAAAGATCGCCTGGCTACTGGATTATTCAAGACCTAGTTACCCCAAACTAGAAAACAGGATTATGGAAGTTCATCTGCTTAGGAGAGCTTGGCATGTGCTGGTGAAAGAATGGCAAGTCAGTGGGCACAGTCTGCTTTGAAGTGAAGATGCTCTCTCAGCCTGGGTGGAAAAGAAACGAGCAGTTCCATCCACTCACAGGAGAGAAGAAATGTTTTCTCTGATCAAAATTATCCCATTAACAAGGGCCCTACAAATAAACTGCGTCTCTTAGCAAAAGTAAAGCCATGACCTATGGCTCCCTTGAAATTAGCTAAGCCATGACAGGACCAGGGAGAGCCGTCCCCAGGCCAAGCCAACATCAGCAATAGGTTCCCTCTCAACCAAGCCCTTGCTCGTGAAGTGGCCTGACCCCCAGCACCTGCCTATGCCTTTTCCTCCCAAACACCTTGCACAGACCACACCAATCCATCCGAGATGCAGCCTGGAGCTCCGCTCCCATGCCTGTGACCTCCAGAACAATTCTCTCTGCATTCTAGGAGAAATAAAGGCCTGAAGTTGCTTCAGGGTCACCAAAGGACACCAAAGAGCCTTCTCGCCTCTCAGTTTTCCCCTTTTCCACGCCAGATAGAACTTCCACGAATGCTTAGGTCTGGCTCCTGCTGGTCCCTCTGGCCTTCTCCAACCTCCAGCAAAAAAAGGGCTGCCAGCAGAGTCTTGGCTTTTTCTGGGCAGTGGACAGCCTGAGGGCAGGCGAGTCAGAGGACTCACTTCTGATCTTTGGCTCTGTGAAGTGGAGAAGCTGAGAATTAGGATCTCTACGCAGGAGGAGAGACCCAGCAGAGAGAGCTGGTTGTGGGTCATTCTCCTTGGCCTAGAACCTCTGTATGTGAAGCAGACAGCAGCTTCCTCATAGTTTTCCCAAGCAGAACTCAGGGTCTGGACCTCTGAATGGACATAATGAAGGGGTGGCCGCCAACAATCACTTCTAAGAAGCAGGTTCTGACACCAAAGCAGTGGCACAGATGGCAGGCTCTGAAGTTAACATCTTCTTAAGCCTGCCAGTGAAATCGGAGCCTAAAGATGTAAGTGGTCTCTGCACAGCCACCCAGCCCCATCAAGAATGCCACACCATCCAGAGCTTCACAGCGGCCACCTAAGTCAGCATCAGGAAAGGGGGCATGAAAAACAAATACCCTGAAAACCGTTAGAACCCGAATAGGCACCAGTTGAGACCTATGGCCTCTAGAAGCCTCATTGCCCTGTGCAGGGCAGGTGCCTCTGTCCGAGCAGGCCAAACAAAGGCAAACAGTGACAGTCTTTGGCTGTGCTGGTCCAGGGATCACAGGCCTGCCATATGTCAGAACCTCTCTCCCTTCTTTTACCCTCTTCTGGGCCCAGGAGGAGTTCAGATATATACATTGCTCCTGAGCCCTGCACACTGAAAGGTGAGAAATGTCGGCCTTCCTCAGCAGAAAGAATTCACCAAGGAAGTTTGGTCCTTCCGAGCCTAACTGGGCTTGGTCTTGTCAAGTGGACCC
Organism: Globicephala melas; assembly: GCF_963455315.2. Classification (NCBI taxonomy): domain Eukaryota; kingdom Metazoa; phylum Chordata; class Mammalia; order Artiodactyla; family Delphinidae; genus Globicephala; species Globicephala melas. The sequence goes on along the minus strand of NC_083321.1, from coordinate 46,455,953 downwards.
TACACGACTGATCGTTCTGGTAATAGGGAACACCCCCCTCTTTGCTGTTTACTCTCTGTAGTGGATGCACTACGGCTCCCAAATAAACGCTGTAAGATGCAAACGGCAAAGAAGGGCACTACAAGCTCAACAAGACTTGTCTCACATCCACAATCCAAAGAGAATGAGCTGAAAGGTGGGGAGGAGTGGTCAACAGGACGGGGCGCCAGCTGCCGGAGTACTTGGTCTCCTTCCAGCCCTCACACCTGGGAGATGCTGTTGGCCAGGCGGAACGACACTCTTTTTGCTCTTTCATTCTCCTGAAAGAAGAAAAAAATATTTGGCATCAGAATGGCCCAGTGTAGGGTTTATCAATGTGAAAAGACCAACTGTCCAGACGGGGATTCCCCACAGCCAAAGTGTTTTATTCCACCCCAGGAATGCAACAGCAAAACTCACTGAAGCCACTAAACACTGTGTGCCAAGTGCTGCAAACCACCGGGGATGGCTAGTCAGATCCTGGCACACAGTGGGAAGGCAATACATTTCAGCAGAATTAAATAGCACTGAATCGACGTTTCAGGTCTGCACAGGTGAGACCAGACAAAAGGTCAGATTAGATGTCTTTCCTGCAAGCAAAACCTCTCCTTCCTTCTCTACACCAAGGGGCTGAAAAGACTCTCCCTTTCTCCCAAACCCAAGTTGAGATCAGGTACTGAGACCAGGTCCTTCTCTTCTTATGGGCATCACAGTGTGGGGTAATCACTGCACTGAGCTGGTCCTGCTGCACTGGTCCTGCTGCTAATTTTCTGGGTGACCCTGGGCAGGTACCCCCATGTCTCAGGGTTCTGAGCCTCAGTGGTCCTTGGAGCTGATGAGCCCTGCACTGCCTTGCCTTTGTCTGAGGCTAAGGGGTTGGAAGTGAGGGCTCATTGTCACCACTCTCTTGTGCCACCCGAGCAGCTTCACTTCAGGTTACTCTGTACATGCTGCGTGGGTGCCCCCTGCCAGCCCAATCACCCACCCACCTGCCTGCCAGCTGGCAACACCTCCTTACCATATGTCGCCGCCGCCTCTTGGGCTGGATGCCCTCCTGCATGCAGTGGGGCCATGGAAAGCCCTGGGGAGTGGAATACCCACTCTCACTAGACACCTCTTCAGAGTCTGAGTCCTCCTGCCTTGGCTGAGCAAACCGTTTCTCCGGGTAGATCTCCTTCAACCAGCCCTCAAAGAACACTTCCAGGCAGCGGCCTGCCTCTGCAACCTCTGAGTCGGGCTGAAGGGGGAGGAGAGCAGTGATGGTCTGGCCCCCTTCCACCAGCCCATCTCTTCCTGGCCCCTCAAGAGCTATACAGAGAGCGCAAAGCCTGGCTGGGTCTCTGGGGTGTCTGGAACTTTACATTTTCTCCTGAGGGCCCAGGATAACCAGTTTAGTATCAGCTCTTAAAGCAGACGTGACCCTGACAGTTACCCACAGATGGCCAGTCACTAGCAGCCCCCATATTCCTCCTGAGTCCACGCTGAGGCCCCGATGTGGGAAAGAGCTTATAAACATTCACTGCAGTAGGCCCCAGGAGGTCTGCTCCCAGCTCCTCCTGGCAGCCCAGGCCCGAACCAGACACTTCTGTCCAGCCATGACAGTCTTGGGGTCACTGGAAATAGGGGAGAGGGAAAACAGGGAAGACATACGTAATTGAACTTAGCACAGTTCCAGAACATGAGGCGGACGTCTGATACCACCTCCTCCGGGGTGGTGTAGTGGGCTGGGTCCTTCTTTTGCAGCTTCCTCCGGATGATCGACAGGTCCATGGGTCTCTTGATAATCTGGTAGTAATGCCGGGCCTTGCAGGAGGAGAAGGGGAAGCAAATAGGAAGAGAGAAGTAGAGGAAAAAGCGAAGGATAAGAAGGAAGGAGAGATAGAGAATGGGTTGGAATGGAAATAATAGAACATAAGACAAAGGCAGCAAGAAGAAACATGTGGAGGGAAAAGACAAAGAGAGAGGGAAAAGGAGGAGTGGTTTACATGTCAAGTCAGGTCTGACGCAGCAGCAGCTGTTGGTTGGGGGCTGTAGTGGCCATGGCCCCCGGGTCCCCTACGCCATGCACAAATTACTCCTGCTTCCAGTGGCCACGCTCTGAGCCCACCCTGGGCACCGCCATGATCTGCTCCAGGCCCAGGGCGCTCTGAGCAGCAAGTCCAGTAGCCGGCAGAAGCAGTGAGGCTTTCCTTACCAGCGGGCTGACAGGCTCGTGGAAGGGCAGGCTGAGGCTGTTGCAGCACAAGGACAGTACCAGCTTCTCACACTTCTGCAGAAAGCAGAGTTGGCAACCGTGTTACTTTGTTCTGGCCCCACCTCAGTAAGGACTAACGATAGCGACCCTGATGGCTCTGTCCCACAGGGTACGAGTCGCTATACTAAGGCACAGTTCAGCCTCCCAGGCCAGAGGAAAACAGCTGGCAGAAGAAAAATCGTAGTGAGCCCCCATAGGCACAGCCCAAAAGAGAGGTATCCAGAGAGGCCTCTCACCCCCTCAGAAAAGACTCAGCTCCCATGGGCACAGGCAGGCTGCCCCAGAGACCCCTCCCTACCTTCTGGTCATACGCGCTCAGGCCAGGAGGGGCCCGCACTCCAGGCTGGTTATAGCGGGCGTTCTCGCAGTCGTACTCCATCTCAGGCTGGCTCAGGCTGCGGCACAAGGTACACACCCAATCTCCCCTGAAGAGGCAAGTGAGGCCAAGTTAGCCCTCAGCACATCACCCAGAGCCCCCTCCCTTGTCCCACTACCCTAAGACAAGCTTGGGGAGTGGTGACATGAGAAACTGAGTCCCTAGCCCTGCCCTGTAGAGAACGGCTTCCTAGCCACAAGCTTGAAAGAAATTTAGTAACTCAGGATTTAGTGAATCCAGAAAACTAGGAGTTACAAGAGGCTGGGAGAGGGGTAGAGGGACAAATCTGGACAGGAGGAAGCTGGGAACAGAGGAGGAAGGGAAGCATCCACCTGTCTGTGTGCAGAAGACACACAGCTATAGCGCCACGAAGTCACAGACCCATAATTCATGCAGGCCCAGAGAAGGGAGGAAGCCCACCTGAGGGAGCTCTGTGGGCCTGGCCTGCGGTTGGCATGACTCACCCTGGGAAGCTGAGCAAGGCTGGCAAGTGGCAGGAAAGGTGGTACACTTTGGGGCAGCGGTCACAGCACAGCAACTCTCCCCCGTTGAGGCACACAGCACAGAAATCCTCATTCTCTATTGGTACTGGGGGTCCCTTCTTGGCTCCAGGGGGTCGAGGAATGAGCCTGTGTTCTTCAGGAGATGCACTCTCCACTTCTGGTGGCCGCTGCCCAGCCAGAGATGTGACAGTGACCTTTCTACCCCCCAGGTTTGGGGCCTGGATGGCATCAGACAGGTGGTCCTGGCTGACCTTGGGGAAGAAGTGAGTCTGAGCAGTCAGGGCACGGCACCAAGTTGTGGAGGGAGGGAGAGGAAAGATGACAAGCCCTGGGTACCGACTTATTCCAGGACCCCAAGACAGCCAAGCCCCTGGAACACCAGGACAGCTCACTCCTAGTGCGCAGCTCACAGACCACTTGTAGCAGGGTACAAGGTCTGGCCAAGCTACAGCCCCATTCAGAGACTCAGAACAATGCCAGAGCCAGAATTCTCCCAGTAGCAGAGAGGAAAGAGAGGCTCCTAGGCTGGGCCAAGGTTCAAGGAGAAGGCAGAGAAAAGTGGTACCTTAATGGACATGCTGGAGGACTCAGTACCACATTCAATGATCAGCAGGAAGCTCCCATCCTGCTCATTCTTCTGTGGCTTCAGCTTGAACACAGGCATCTCTCCTGAGGAGGCAGCACAGATCTTGAGCCGCTCCAGTCGCACATAGGGAATCTTGGGCTCACTATTGAAGGGTCTAGGGCAAGAACGACATCCCTGGGTCTCGGTGGGAGCCTCCTCTGGCCCCAACCTCTAAGTCAGGCTCATCCATGATCCTACAACTGAATTGCTGCTCAAGATCTCCTCAGTCCAACCCTCTACAGGCCCCTATTCCACCCTGCTACCAGCTCTGCCTGGCCGGGTCCTGCCAACCTCTGGGAGCCCTTTGATCAAAGAAGGGGGGTCCCCGAAGAGGGAGGACTGCACACAGACTGCGTGCCTCACGCCGCAGGAGCCAGGACATCCTCCCACAACCATCCCAGACGCCCAACCACACACCCGACCCCAGGGTCTGGGGGTTGAAGAAGACAGCTGCAGGCAAACGTCTTCTTCTAGTTAAGTCATCAAGGATGCTCACTTCCTGTGCCAACCTCCCAGGACATGAGGTTGGAGGGTGAGAGAGGGAGGGTGGGCCCAGCGTCTGTTACCTGATGCTCTGGTTCCCTTTTGTATCCAGGCCTAGGGCTCCTTGTTCAAAATTCTCACACTCTAAGGCAAAAGACAAACAAATACACTTATGATTAACACACCCTGTCACCCACACCTTCTACTCATATCTGCTACTCATGCTTTGGCCACACACCTGTCACACCATTGTTACCAACACTGTAATCACTCATAGTGGTGACAATCCTACCATATCTCCCCCTCCTGAGAGGGCAAAAGGCCACTTTCTTTTAAAAAGATAAACACAGGTAACACTCAGAGGCTGCCTGGGGGTGAGGGCTCGGTCAGGTGCCAAGGGGCCAGCTTCTCACCTTCAAAATGAGCTCAGGAATCACTTGTTCCCCATACATACACTGGTGTCACCTGCTCTAAGGAGTCATTCTGTCCAACCCCTGCCTTTTCAGCACAGCCTGAGAATCCAGCTCACCCTCCAGGGGCAAGAGGCTCCCAGGAACCCTCCCCTGAGAAGTGCAGTCTGTGGCGATGGGCAGGGAGCAGTGTGGGGAAAGAGGAGGACACTAGCATTTACTGAGCGCCCACTCGGCACCAGGCACTGTCCTGAGCACTTTCCATGGGCAAGCAGGGTTCAAAAATTTAAGTGCTTAAAATTCAGGGTTACATTATTGTGTAGTTAAGAAGAACCAGTATGAGGAAAAAAACAGAAAGATTGCTTCATTTTCATCTATTAATTATGTAGGAAATAGACTGATCATTACACACTAAACATTTATGAATCATACACTGAAATGAGAAGGCCCCCAATGCTCACCAGGCAGTTGCTACTTCCCAACTCCCTCACTTTCTCCAGAAGGAAGGAGCCTTAGCCTAGCCGCATTTGAGAAGGGGTGTGGGTAGCTCAGAAGAGAATCAGAGCCAACCTCCACCAGTCCACAGTCCCTTTACTGTGAGGCACAAATCTACATTAATGCCAGGTGCAAGGCAAATTCTTGTTACTACAGAGTAAGTCATCAAATGATTTCACTGTAGTTATTTGTCCCAATAGCCTATGAAGTAGCTATGATTAGCCCCATTTACAGAGAAAGAAACTAACTCAGAAAGGTTAGGTATCTTGCCCAGGTTCAAACATAAAGAGATAGAGCAGGTCTGCTAACTTAGATCTATCACACTCCAAAGTCAGACATGCTCTTTCCCCTAAAATATTTTGCCAAGGCTAGCCCTTCTGGAATGTGCTTTTCCTGCTTCCCCTTACCTATAACCCAGACCCCCGAAATTCTGCATGGGGAATTTTACAAGGAGGCTGATTTCTGGCCATGCCTGGATCAGTCATGGCTACAGTGAGGGAAACAGAACAGACATCAATAAGTCAGTTCTGGGGGAGAAGTGAATTTAGCCCGAGAGAAACACTGCTCCCTCAGGCTCAGAGCAGCTCTGCTGACCTCTGTCTCACGGCAGCGCTGAGCCCATCTGCTCAAGTGTGTGGTCAGCACGAAAGGCAGGCTGCTGAGTCTCACCTTCTGGGCTCCGGTACTGCTGCAGGGCCACGGATTTGCTGACCACTGGGACCAGTGCAGGTTTTTTCACAGAGAGGTTAATTGGCTCCTCCAGTTCTGAGGGGATAGCCAAATCCTTGGAAGTGTCCGGACCAGGGGCTGTGGGGCCTTGTCCCAGAGAGTCAGTGAAGCGGGTAGAATCCTCACTTTCCATCTTTCAAAAGTGAAAGGCCAACAAGAATCAAAGAAATCAGACGTTTTTCCTGTTGGTGGTCACAGAGCTGTTAAGCTAAGGCCAGAATAAAGCCTTCAGGGGCTACCCTTTTGCCCAGCGATGAGCAGAGGAAGTTGAATGGCATCTCCCCAAGACCTACCTTACACAAGGCATTCCCCAGGGAGGGGTCAGCCCCATCCCCAGGGTGCAGGCTCCCTGCATTTCGGCCAGAGCCAGGACTGCAGCTGGATCCGGTTTCCGACTGCATGTTAGAAGCCGGAGGCACGCTCTGCAGAGGACAAGTTGCCAGGCTTGGTACAGTGTGGGTGGGACCAGACATCAGGCTGGGCCCAGTCTGAGAGTGATCATTTGCCAGGCTTGTGATGGCCTGGGAGGGATCACTCATCAGGTTGGGCATGGAGTGGGGTGTGCCACACACAAGGCTGGGCATGGTCGGCAGGTGACTGGCTGTCAGGCTGGCCATAGCCTGGTTCTGACCGCCCACCAGGCTGGACACGGTTGGTGAGGGGCCACTCAGCAGGCTTGGTACCACCTGGGGTGGGGCAGCTGTCAGGCTGCTCGCACTCTGGATCTGTGGCTCTAAGGTCCTCCCCAGCCTGGTAGATGACAGTTCCATCTCCAGTGTGTTGGAAAAGCCCATGATGCTCACAGAAGTGGAGTGCTGCAGGAGCGAAGAAGACAGGGGACAGTCAGGCTGTTAGCTAGGAATGGTGGGAGCGAGAGGACAGATGCAGCCCACAAGAGTTCCATGCTCAGATCTCACTCTGCCTCAGAGTCTCATAGCTGCAGGGAACGCAGACAGCACAAGAAGTCCTATTTCCATTGCCCTATACCAAGGAGGTTGGTGGGCTATGACACAGAGGCAGGCACGGCTGAGGACACTAGTGTGCATGCGTGTGTGCATGTGTGTGTGTGTGTGTGTGTGAGAGAGAGAAAGAGAGAGAGACAGACTGACAGACGATGAGAGGGAGAGAGAGAGGGACAGCCTACCACCTGACCTGAGGGTGGTACACACTCACACATACACACACACACTATCAGCCACACCCTTCACCCCCTTTCCAGTACCTAAGCAAAGGGTCAGACTGTAGGACTACCCTCCCACTTCACATTCCCCTCTGACTACAGCACTAGTGGCCTCTCTTCCCTTCTGGGGGTCCTGCAGGATAGTTTCTGCTACATAAAAATGGGAGGAAGTTCAGAAGGCTCAAACCCTGATCTGCTGCAGACATTCTCTGAGATAGTGCCAAGGCTTGGGAAGCCCCAGTCAGTCCTGGGTAACCTGGGTCAAACTCCAGAGCCTTCTCACAGCCTTGTTCAGATCAATTCCAGCACCACCAGCATCAGATTGAAGACTTTGACCAAGAGATGTGAAGGTCTTTTCTAGCCCTGCTATACCTGCCAAAGACATTCTAAACCAGATGCAAAGAACATCAGAGCAGCTAAATCTTAATATGGACAATCTGGACAATCATTGGATGAGGCAATAATATTCCAACCCCCATAATTCCTTTCTCGTTTCTAACTGCTTGGTGACCTAGGCAGAAGAGACTTAAAAGCTTGATAAAAAGAAGTTAAAGACATAGATACTGCACTGAATTCATTTCAGTTTTTCATGTTGGAGAAAGAGATTTGATGGAGGGGAGACGGTGGGAAGACCTGTTCTAAATGCAACATTCAGGAATTTAAAAGTTTGATATCTTTGCCTTTTTTTAAGACAAAAGATATAATAATTTGACATCTTTTGAAAATCGAAGGGGAAACAAGGAGTAAATATCTCTAAGTTTCCAAAATCAGTGTCATAAACCTGTCATTCTTTTTCCCATGAATAAGACATTCAGATTTCCACAGGAAAAGAAATACTTCAAATACCCTCTCAAGTTTCCATATTAAGTTAGTAAAGCTAATTAACAGTGAAGAAAAGACTGTCCTCACATCAGTGAATGTCACCCTAGTCACCCAGTTCTTCAAGCTGAATCCTAGGAGGAAGACAACAGTAGAGCATCCTTCCTCCCTCACCCAAGCTAATACCAGACCTCATCAATTCCACCCCTTAAACATCTCTCAAATATTCCCACTATTCCTCTCTGCTGCTGGTGTCCTAGCCTGGGTTACACATTCATATTTTTCCAGACTACAGTAGTGGTCTCCTCAGTGGAGAAATAGTTTCAAAACACAAATCTGAGCACATCAGTCCTCTGCATAAAACTGTACTGCGCGCCACTGAGAAAGTGCTCAACAAGGCTCCTAAGGCCTTGATGACCTCTTCCCTGTCCTGCTTTGCAGCCACAGTCCATACAACAGCTCTCTCCTCATTCTCTGAACTCCAGCCACTCAGACAATTTTTCAGTTCCTGAAACATGCAACCTCTCTCTTCAGACAGACCGCTTCTTCTGCATGGAACATTCTCCTAGCCCTGCCCCTGTTCCACTTACCTTCTGAATTCAGCTCACCCGTGAATTTTCGCTCTAACCCAGACCAGCTCCCCATTTTATGCTCTCATAACTCCTGGACCTTATTCTCATAGCCCAATCTGTGATACCATTTGGTTAATATCTATTTCTCCTACTAAACTGTAAACTCCATTAGAGTGTGGACTTTGTCTGTTTTGCTTATCCACTGTATTTCTAGACGCAAGAGCAGTGCTTGGCTGAATAAATGAATTAATGAGCTATTCACTAAGCTCAAAATGGATTAAAGACCTAAATGTAAGGCCAGAAACTATCAAACTCTTAGAGGAAAACATAGGCAGAACACTCTATGACATAAATCACAGCAAGATCCTTTTTGACCCACCTCCTAGAGAAATGGAAATAAAAACAAAAATAAACAAATGGGACCTAATGAAACTTCAGAGCTTTTGCACAGCAAAGGAAACCATAAACAAGACCAAAAGACAACCCTCAGAATGAGAGAAACTATTTGCAAATGAAGCAACTGACAAAGGATTAATCTCCAAACTTTACAAGCAGCTCATGCAGCTCAATAACAAAAAAACAAACAATCCAATCCAAAAATGGGCAGAAGACCTAAATAGACATTCCTCCAAAGAAGATATACAGATTGCCAACAAACACATGAAAGGATGCTCAACATCACTAATCATTAGAGAAATGCAAATCAAAACTACAATGAGGTATCACCTCACACCGGTCAGAACGGCCATCATCAAAAAATCTAGAAACAGTAAATGCTGGAGAGGGTGTGGAGAAAAGGGAACCCTCTTGCACTGCTGGTGGGAATGTAAATTGGTACAGCCACTATGGAGGACAGTATGGAGGTTCCTTAAAAAACTAAAAATAGAACTACCATATGACCCGGCAATCCTACTACTGGGCATATACCCTCAGAAAACCATAATTCAAAAAGAGTCATGTACCAAAATGTTCATTGCACCTCTATTTACAATAGCCAGGAGATGGAAGTAACCTAAGTGTCCATCATCGGATGAATGGATAAAGAAGATGTGGCACATATATACAATGGAATATTACTCAGCCATAAAAAGAAACAAAATTGGGTTATTTGTAGTGAGGTGGATGGACCTAGAGTCTGTCATACAGAGTGAAGTAAGTCAGAAAGAGAAAGACAAATACCGTATGCTAACACATATATATGGAATCTAAGAAAAAAAAAATGTCATGAAGAACCTAGGGGTAAGACGGGAATAAAGACACAGACCTACTAGAGCATGGACTTGAGGATATGGGGAGGGGGAAGGGTAAGCTGTGACAAAGTGAGAGAGTGGCATGGACATATATACACTACCAAACGTAAGGTAGATAGCTAGTGGGAAGCAGCCGCATAGCACAGGGAGATCAGCTTGGTGCTTCGTGACCACCTAGAGGGGTGGAATAGGGAGGGTGGGAGGGAAGGAGACACAAGAGGGAAGAGATATGGGAACATATGTATAACTGATTCACTTTGTTATAAAGCAGAAACTAACACACCATTGTAAAGCAATTATACTCCAATAAAGATGTTAAAAAAAAAAGAGCTATTCACAATTTTTTTAAAACAACAATGCATGACTGTTTATTCCACAAATTGTAAGCCAAATGAATAGCAGCTTAGTTCTACTAACAACTAAGTCTATAAGTTTCTCTAAAATAATACCTATTTTTAAAATAATTAGTTAATTAATTAATTTATTTATTTTTGGCTGTGTTGGGTCTTCGTTGCTGCACACGGGCTTTCTCTAGTTGCAGCGAGTGGGGGCTACCCTTTGTTGTGGTGCGTGGGCTTCTCATTGCAGTGGCTTCTCTTGTTGCAGAGCACGGGCTCTAGGCACGTGGGCTTCAGTAGTTGTGGTGCGCAGGCTCTAGAACACAGGTTCAGTAGTTGTAGCGCACAGGGTCAGCTGCTCCGCGGCATGTGTGGTCCTCCGGGACCAGGGCTGGAACCTGTGTCCCCTGCATTGGCAGGCGGACTCCCAACCACTGCGCCACCAGGGAAGTACCTGCCTATTTTTATATAGCTAAAATTTATTGAGAATTTATTATACACAAGGCAATTTGCTAAGTGTTTTACATATATTTCCTCACTTAATCCTCACAACAAACATTAAAGGGTTGTGAAGGTTAAAAGAAATAATCCATGTAAACATTTAGAGCAATGTCTGGCAGTAGGTACTCAATAAATCCCAGCTGCTGTTGCTGCTATTATTGTTATTGCTATTATTGTCGTAGCCCTAATTTTATACCTGAGAAAAAATGAAGCTCAGAAGGGCATCTGCAGTTTTTTATGTTATTGAAAACATAATTTTATAAATCTCCATTTCTCTTTGTTTGTGTTCATGAACTTGCATCCAGGGACCTTACTAAAGTCACTCTGGGATTTTCTGTGCATATAAATCATGTCGCCTGTGACTACTGAGTTTTATTTCTCCCTTTGCTTACATTTGGTTTTCTTGCCTTACTCCACTAGCTAAGACTTCCAGTATGAGGTTGAATAGAAGTAGTGACAGTAGCCATCCTACTCTCATTCTTAATCTCAGGGGGATCCTTTCACTATTCGCCACTAAGTACGATATTTGACATAGGATTTTATAGATTTAGAATCCAGATCTCTGGCACCAAAGCCACACTCTTCATTCTGGTCTGCTTGCCTCTGCCCCTCTCTGTGCTCACCCCCTTCCCTGATCTCTCCCACATTCTGTTCTTCCATCTCTTTGTCCTTCCTTCACCTGCCCTTTGTCTCTCTTGACCTTTTCTCTCTTCTTCTCCTCTCTTTTTCTTTCTTCTCATCTCTTTTTCTTCTCCCCCAACGCTTTCCCCTTATTATTTGTTTAACTGCTTTAATAAAGCTTATATTTTCTATTCTTAATTTTTAGTTTTAAAAGTAGATGAGCTAAATACCCTTTATTTCTCCAAAGAAAAGTTTGCTTTTTATATGTTTCTTGGTATTTCAATGGTCTTCAATAAAAAGCCTTCAATTTGCTGTATAGTCTAAGTCCCAAGATAAGAAAGGTGAGGAGAAAAAGCAATGGGGGGGAATGCTCAAACCAAATGGAATAAAGTAGGCATAGAGCCCAGCTTAAGGGACTGAGGCCAGAGGCCAAGGGCCATCTCAAACATGCCCTGGCCTGCATCCCTTGGCGTCGTCTTGTTGTCCTGGTAATGCACTAACATAGCTCTCTAATATACTGTATTTCCTTATCTTTGGATAAGAATAACCAACGATCATTGTATTCCCTTTTGTAATATAGGACTGTCTAATCCTTTGAGCTGGACTCTTTCACCTTGTCCCTATCTGACATGTATATTTAATGCAGTCATCTCATCTACATAGATGACTCTCAGTGAGGTCCTTGGTGCCAAGCAGTAAGAGCACCAAAATCCCTCTGGGACCATTCTGAGTAATAATAGTCAGATGCTGTATGTCACAAGACATGCACAAGATTAAATCCCCAAACACAAAACTTTCCAGATTAGGGGTAGAGATCACATTTGTATGATACCGACTCCCCTTTCCTGATCACTTATTGCACATCATGAAATGTGAGTTAATACAGTGATAGAGAAGAGAGGGCATGCAGATTGAGCCATGGAAGAATTGTAGAAACTCTGTTGCAGCTTATTTTGAGTTGCGCCTGCTGGACCTGCTCCCACAACACCTAGCAGACAGCATGAGGTCGGTAACATGTCCTAAGATACTGAAGACTAGACTGGTCTCTTTCCTGTCCATATCTACAGCCAATCTCAAGGAGGCCAAGGCTATCAGTAAGTGGTGTAAAGAAAGCTCTGGTAACAGTAACAAGAACCTGGGAAACATCTACAGGGAAATTCTGAGAAGGGACTCAGAGAGACTGCTATGAGGAAGCCGGCCCCAGTCCCATATCTATAGGCTATGCAAATACAGTGGCATTTCTGGAACCCATTATGCTGTGTGTTAGTTATTTCTGATACTTCATCTGGCTCTCTGGAGTGAAGAGCTACAAAATACTAAAACAAAAGGTCCTTATTTCATGTACAGGAAGAAAGAGAGGAGTTGAGACCCTCCATCCTACCCTGCTACAAGGTGAGTAGGGGCAAGGGGAGGGCCAACTTTCAGGGCCAGGAAAGCAGGCTGAGTCTCTAGGGCCTGTAAGGAAGAGTCTTCTTGAGAACATACTAGGGTTGGAGAAGGACTTGGGAATGTGACCAAGTTGTCTGACATTTGGTGCCTCACACACAGGAGGAGCTCATATGTCAATGGAGATGATGCCACCTGCCCTCTCCAACACCCAGGATTGTTCAGAGGTCAAATGAGAGAAGGTGAAAGCATATGGCCAGCTGGAAAGTCTGTATAGGGCAATCACTGACACCGCCAAGCTTAACTGGCACCTTGACTTCATCTTCACATATAAAACCTTCAGATTTCATGAGGGAAAATAAGTATTTTGAGGTTTGCAAGTAAAAATAAATTATTTTCTAGTTCAGGGAGGAAGAAAAGTCCAAAATGCAAAAAACATACACTGGTCATCAGCTCAGGTCATCTTTGACGTATGAAGGGAGCTCCCTCTTACCTCCATGACCTAGTATCTCCTCACTTGCCCCTAATTTTCTCTCCTCCCAAATTGTATGTCCCTGTCCCTTTGTTCTCCTTGTCTCTTATCTCTTTATCTCTGTTTGCCACCTGCCTGACCTGTGACCTGTCTGAATTGTATGACTTTCAACCTTTTCTCCTAGTCACCTATGTAGTCCTTTACCCATCTAATCCTGTTGATCTGTGCTCTGTTACCTGCTGCCTTTCCTCTCCCCATTCTCACCACCCAGATCTTTTTCTGGAGTTCAATGTGCCTAATATTGCCATTCTAATGACTGCCACAAGATGTTGTCAAAATTCAGAGAAAACATTGTTCTTTCATTTTAACAGGAAGGGAAATTGAGACACAGAGTGATTACCCAAATTTTCCAAGCTTATAAAGGAATCCAAGACTGGGCCCAGCCTTAGAAATCTGCTGGCTGGTCTTGATTTTGTGCCATTAGGTAGAAAGCTAGTGCCCTAGTATGATGTGATTAAGAAGTCAATAAACAGACACTTGGTGCACATACCCTGAGTTTAATACAAATTTCAGGTTGTTACAGAAGATAATATTGCTGAGGATAAAGTGGCACAGATAGGGTGGTGTTCCACAGAAGTCAATTTTCCAGATATCTGAAACATATCTCTTTCGATAACAAAATGCAGTTAGCTTTAAAATATTATTTTGAAGGGGAGTATTTTTCAAATGCTTTGCACCCTACCCTGTCTTACTAAACAGAGCACATGATGCCTAATGAGACCAATTCTTAGTGATGTAAAAGAACTTTGATGAACCTCTATTGCTGGGGTGTTCTGCAGTTCATTGGTGCTTTAGGGAACTTCTAGGAATGTAGGGCTTAGCTTGTCCTTTCAGTGAATGACTTCACATCATGGCACATTTCCAGGTGAAGTTTCTTGTCTTCTCCCCTGTTGTTAGCTGCCATTATAGAAGTTCTGCCTTCCTGCTTTTACTCTGCTTACTGCTATAATATAGGAAAACTAAAAATTTCCAAAGAAAACCATATAACTAAGCTTGCTAGATCAAGAATGATGACTGGGGGCTTCCCTGGTGGCGCAGTGGTTAAGAGTCCGCCTGCCGATGCAGGGGACACGGGTTCGTGCCCCGGTCTGGGAAGATCCCACATGCCGCGGAGCGGCTGGGCCCGTGAGCCATGGCCGCTGAGCCTGCGCGTCCGGAGCCTGTGCTCCGCAACGGGAGAGGCCACAACAGTGAGAGGCCCGAGAACCGCCAAAAAATAAGAAAAAAAAAGAATGCTGACTAGATCAGGCTTATAGTCGCATATAGAATATAATGAGTGAGGTTTGTGACATCTGTTCTTGTTGCTGCTCTGAAGCTTTGCCTGCTCACTTCTGCTTTCAGGTTTTTGTTCTAGAAGTTAAACTCGTCAAAAACTCATCACCATGTAAATGTACAGTAGAAGAAGAGACCAATGTGTCATGTTTTGGAAACATACTGAAGGCCTTCACCCTGGCTGAAGAAACAGATAAGGAGACAAGGATGGAGGTAAATCGATTTGTGAATTAAATCCTTGAGATATTTGAGAATTTCAACAGCTTCATATAAAGTAGACTGGTTTAACAGCAGGAGATCTTGACACAGCTGAATCAGACAGCTGAGGGGGGAACTAACTAACTTTTCTTGCAAGTGGTTTCACAAGTTGATTTTCAATAGGAAAGTTGCTCTTGCTGATGGTGAGTGCCCCTCCGGCTCAACAAAATACTCTTGTATGAAGTAAGGCTATTGCTATAGATGTAACTATGTTGATATCTGCTAACTGACCAAAGTCAAAAGGGAAAACAATCATGGCTGGTGAAGAGAGAAGAAATGAAGACTGCCCAGTGCCCTGATGATACAAGAAGATGGAAAAAGCAAAGAGGATCCCAGAGTCTGAGGTGGAAGGAAGAGGAAAAGAATAAGTGGATTCCAGTAAATCTGAAGTAAAAGCCAGAATGAGTAGAATCGTCAAAACCCAAATTTTGGAGACTAGGAAAACTTAGGCCAGAGGTATTTTTCCCAGGCTGGGTTAAGGAAATTTAAGGCCTAGGAACAAGAACCTGTTTTCACATGAACCAAGAGATAGACAAAGATCTTGGGTTTGGTCTGTGAATAAAATCAGGTTAGAATGAAGGAGACAGGCTTCCTAGAGAGTACAAAATTCAGGGAGCCAGACCTGGGGAGTGTTAGCTCTGTTGGACAGGGCACATCTCTGTACAGTTCTGCACATGTTAACTGGACACAGGCTATGCCCTAAGAAAGCCACACCAGGCCCTGGGAACATTCTGAGAAACGCTGCTGTCAGTGGCAGACTATGAGGAAAAGAAGGTTGCTAAGGCTGAGAACCCATGACCTGGTCCGTAGTAGTGTATTTGGAGACTGTGAAGGCGGGATGCCTAGTATTCACTTATGTCAAGGTTTAGAGTATGTATTTAAGCAAATCATTTTCCATCTCTGGGCTTTAATTTCCTCCTCTAGAGGTTAATGTAAATCTCACTGAGTTTTAAGAATCAAATCAAGAGCTCAGGCATCAAAATGCTTTGATAATGGCATAAACGCTATTCATCTGAGTCATTATCCTTGACTCTTCTGCATCACTCTTAATAATCTGGACCACAGGAATGCCTACTACTTCTGTATCATTTGCTGAAAATACATCAAAGACTCCTCTCAAGCCTTAAGCAGCATCTTGGTGGCCTCAAAGTCCTTTGTTGAAGATCTGGGGCCACATTATGAGCAGAAAAGAGGTCCCTCTTGCAAGTGAACTGGGGTTCAGATAGGGCTGTCTGTGACGTGCACAGCCTTGACTCCATGAGTGTTTTGAGGAAAGGAATGTGTGTATTTTTCAGCAGTTGACTAGTTAAGTTTGAAATGAAGCCATCAAAACGGCTTCCAGTTTCACTTGGAATTTAAAGGGGTTCTGTTGCAGAGTTGTCTTTCTTCATCGTCTTTCTTCAGAGTGGCTGAACCAAGATTAAGAAGCATAGGCAACAGCTAGTGCCAAACAAATGTCCAAGTTCATACAAAAACATCCTGCTGGAGGCAGGGAAGGTGGTGGGATAAAATGTTCCCGAGACTGCAGAGCTCAAGCCGCTAGAAAACCCATTCTAGAACTTTCACTTCTCATTTTCAGCAGCAATCTGTTTTCACCATCAGCTTATTTAGTACCAGCTCCTAGGTACTTGTGCACAGCTGCTCAGCTGTAACAGAAGTCCTCCATGTGGTGACACAAAGCAGCTCTGAGCATGACTAGGTCCCTGTGGAACACAGAGTGGTGCCTGGAGCCACAGGTTCCTCTCATCTGTGGCCTCAGATAGACTTCTGACATCCCCCGGCACTCACAGGCCAGTACAGGCTGAGGAGTCGGCTGGGGGCTAAATGCCTTTACCAGATAAAGATAGCCAAGACCAAACTAGGCTGGGTCCTAAGACCTCTCCCCAGCAAGGCCTCAGGCTACTTCAGAGAGTATAAAGATAGGAAAATCCAGCAGGTGAGAGACCACATGGAGTCCTACTTCTCCCACTGCAGTGCACAGAGAGAGGCAATTTAACCTAATCATTGAACACAGGGCTGAGGCAGGAACCTGTGCTCTGGTCCTAACACTGCCAATCGTTGGCTGTGTAACTCTTAGGTGATCACTGAACCTCTCTGTGTCTCAGTTTCCACATCTTTCAAAGGGGAGTAAGAAAGTGGCTTCCTCATAGTACTGCTAGGATAAACAAAGAGATACAATGGAATAATCCTTGTAAAAACCTATGAAAAAAGTAGAAAGTGCTATACAAAGTATTATCAATCAATGATAAGATGCTCAAAATGTTGTTTGGTAACCTTGACCTTCATACCCCCACCCTGCCCGATCCCAGATTCAAGGCAATGAATTCCCTCAAAAAGAAAGCCCTTCTTCTTATTTCAGGAGCTTTGTGTATAAGCAGTACCCCTCTCAGTCAAGTAGACCCAAAGGTTCCTCTGGGCCAGGATGGCAACCTTGAGGTTCCTTTTTCTGGGAGTCCAAGCCACAAAGAAGCCTACAAAGCATCTGAAAAATGTCAGGCCACTTGCCCCTCCACACCTCTGCACGAACCCAGGTTAACGACCAGGGGCAGCTCAAAACGAGAAGTTAGAGTTCTTAGGATCTTCTTTAACCCCACTGCCACCCTGCAGCCACACAGGAGGGCAGCATCCCCCTCCCCTCACTGCTCAGAGCACCCTGTGGGCCACCCACACAGGCAGCACGGACTCCATGCTTGCATGTGGCTCACCTCCTTTCCTCTGTACTGGGTGGAGGAGCAGAACTGAGACTCATTAAATAAGCAGAAGCATTTTTAGCATGGCTCCCACTACCAGTTGAGCACTGGCAGTGCCCATGCTTCCTACTGACCTCTAAAGCTAGCTGCCTTCCATTCATCTTATATTCATCTTATAATGTAACTTCCACAGGAGAGCACCAACAATTCAAGACTTAACGTTTTCCTCCCCCCCAAATATGCTTTTCTTCCCATGCTCCCAGCTCAGGTGAATGGCAACTCAGTGAGCTAAGACACACCTTGGACTGTCTTTCCCTCACTTCCCATTGCCAGTCAGACTCCAAGCCCAAAAGCTCCTGTGATCTGATCTCTTGAAGTTCTTGCTGCCTCATCATTCCCATCATTACCTGATTTCATTCAACTTCTCCTATTTCTCCTCTGTACTATTTTGGTCTCTCTTACTACAACTAAAGTGACCTTTCTAAAATTTAATTCAAACCATGTCCCTCCTTGCTAGAAATCCTTCATTCACGCCTCGCAACCCCCAAGACTGAATCCCAACTCCAGAGCATAATTTACAAGGCCTTCCAACCACTCTGGTTTCAATCACGCCCATTCTCCAGTACATCTCATGTTCCTACCGAGCCAAATCATCTGAAACCCCCTAAGTACCCCAGGCTTTCTCTCACTTCTGGACCTTCCTATTTGCCATTCCCTTTGATTATTTATTCTATACTTTCCCCCTTCCTTCCTTTACCAGCCTAACTTCTCCTCCTTCAAATCTCAGCTTAAAATCATGTCCTCTAGGAAGTCTGTGAACAGTCCCTTCTCCCAGAGTTAGGTGCTTCTTCTATACAACCCAATGACTATCACAGCACTTTATCATGCTTTATTGTTGTTGCTTGTTTAACTATCTCTCCCACTAGAATATAAGCTCCAGTGTGAGACTCTTATTCACCAATGTGTGTCTGACACGTAGAAAACTATTTGGCATATAATAGGAGATTAACCTATATTTTTTGAACATTGAGTGAATACACAAATGGGTGGATAGATGGATGGTTGGATGGATAGGTATCTACCCCAGGTGTAAGAATGTAAACCACTAAGAGCCACAAAGGACCAATTTACAGCATCTCTATGGCCTCTAGGCCAGACAATTTTCAAAAGGATAGGGCAGGATGGGCATAGACAAAAAGCCATGAGTACCAGAGGCCTGCCCAGACTTCAAGGGATTTCCAAGTTAACACTTCATTTTTGCCATCTCTTACTTTTTAAAATTCTCTTCTCAAGTATCATTGAGTTAGACTGATCTAAAACATATATGGCAATGGTGCTACTGGGAGAAACATGATGAAGGGTAGGTACACAGAACAACTAGTGGAACTGGAGTTGTATAGCCTAAGGGATGCTGCAGGACCGAGGGTGCAGGCTGGAAGGATACAGAATAGCTGACAGAGCTTCAGGTACAGGGCTGAGTGGAAGTACCAGGAAGGTTGAGGGGACTAGACCAGAAAAGGCAATTGGATAAGTGGAGCAGGGCCAAGGAACACACGGAGTGCTGATGGGAAGGCATGGCACAGCACTGAGGTTCCAGCTAGGAGGATGACCAGGGTAGGGATGAAGGGCAGGGGTTAGAGTAGGACAGCTGAGGAGTCGTGGGATTCTGGGTTATTGCCATGAACGCTTCCACCAGCAGGTAGGTAGATGGACAGGAAGGGCTCCAATAGCTTATCTCCAAGAGATCCCAGTGTCCCTAGATGCTCAGCTACCTCTGCAGGATATCCCTGTAGAGCACTCACCCAATAAATTCCATTAATCCAAATTCTAAGGCCAACGAACTTTGGATTGTGGGACCACATAAAACATTTTCCCCATTTTCATTCATTGCAGACAGAAGAAAGTTCAGGCTTTGGATTCTCATTTTAAATAAACCTTAGCCCTCTTATGTACTAGCTGTAGGACCCTGGATCTCAGTTTCCTTAGCCATAAAATTGGGGTGCCCACCTCACAGTACTGTTGGGAAGGTTAAGTGAAATCACCCTGTGAAGCACCATGTGCAGTTCTAGGTACAGAGTGAGGGTTCAATAAGTCGGCTTTCTTTCCCTTTCCCCTTCCTCTCTAAATGAAGCTCAGTTGCTCCCATTTTTACTGTATGTGGGTGGAAATGGGGTAGAGGAGGACCTTGCAGACTCATTAGGACAGAAGGCATGAGTCAGGGTTGTGTAACATCCAGGGATGGAACGGGGACACTCCTCCCCCCACCCAATCATCCTCATCCAGGTCCCTGGGGTCTTGACAGGCAGTGGGTCCCGTATGGTCAGCAAAAGCAGGCTCTGTTAGTACCTTTCTCACCACATTCGGAGAGGAGTGCTGGATGGCGCTGTCCAGTTGGGGAACACTGTGAGGAGTTTCTTCCCCAGATGCCTGGGGCAAGTTAGCAGTTGTATTCTTGTCAAGAGGGAGAATTGGCTTTGGGCCTTCAGATGCTGGGGACTCATCTGTAGCCTGGAGAAGAAAATAAGAACTTGGGTGGGTTTTACCGCAAAGAGTAGCAGCAGCAGCAAAGGCTAATGCCCACCCTGCACTGTCCGTTGTTACCACCTACACATTGTGAACTGCTTGAAACTTTTTCAGAAAGAAAGATAGTCTTATCTAAATTCTTCCTAATATGACAATCTTAGGACAGAACCCAAACCAAGAATTATGAGCTAACTCTGTCATATTCACCTTAGCAATCATAACAGTTTTGACTTACATTTAAAGAGTTTATGGTCCTCTATAAACCCTAGACCCTTCTCTGCCATCATAAGGATTATTCCATATCCCCTCAAAGGAACTGAGCCTCAGAGGAAGACATCTGAAGCATGATCTGAAGCTGTCAGTCCTGAAGCATAAATGTGAGGCCTTATATTTTGTAATAAAGTAAAAGTCTGTAGAGCTGCTTTGAAGATATAAATGTGGTTACATGTTTAAAGGAGACACCACTATGAAAAAAGTGAGAGGGGAGGAGGAAGGGGCTGGAACAGGAAGCTCTGGGGACAAAGAAAAGCAAGAGTTAAGGATGAAGATGTGGAGTGCTGCAGAAATCCCAGAGGCACAAACTGCACCTCTTCAATTGTCTCTTAGCTGAGAAAAGAGAGGAGCAGCCTTCAGAATCCCCCTAGGGAGAGAACAGGGCCTCCTCTGTGGCATTTCAGAGTCAGCAGCCCCGGATCCAAGTCTTCGCTCTACCACTCAATGTTTTAGGATCTCTAGGCAAACTGCTTGCCCTCTCTGACCTCCACTTCTGCACCTAGAAAAACAGATGGTAATGCCTACATAACAACATTGTTGATAGGACAAATGACATAGTGTATATAAAACATTCCTAGCTTAGTAGGCTTGGAATAAACTCTAAGTCTCTGTCTTAGTGTTATGAAGTGTTATGAAGTTGCTGTCCACTAGCATGTAGGGCACACCTTCACTGCCCTTCCCCCTGTCTGGGATATACAAGTTACAGCAAGGCAAGTGAGGTTACAAAGGTAAGAGACAGCCTCCCTTCTGCCCTGGCGCTAGCTAGAATCCAGCACAGCTCAGGAAGTTCCATTCATGGACAAGGTCCCTAGTGTCACCCAGGAGGACAGGGCTAAGCCAGGCCACTCTGGACAGTATCAAGCCCAGATCTATGTTGGGGCTAAGTACTCCGTTCTCTGGAGCTTTCCTGAGATGGGAGGTGGAGCCCGGCGCAGTCTTGAATTGTGAGGGCTGAGTTCAAGGCCACCCTAAAATGAAGAAACTGTGCTCTTGTGCCACCCTGTGACTGGGAGGCTGTGTTTCCTGCACTGTCCTAGGGAGAATGTGTGTTCCATGCCACCCTGAGGCTCACCTGCACTGTGTCCTCCTGGCTCTGGGACTGGACGGGTGCTGGCTGCCTCACAATGTAGTTGATCTGCCCCACGATGGTTTGCTGAAGATGCTGCGGCGATTTGGCCTGACTCAGCTGCAGGCTGGGCTGTTGAGCCTGAAGGAGAAGCTCCAGGTCCTTCTGCATTTCCTCCAGCTCAAACTTGTGGTGCATTATGTCCACATTCTGGGAACAGACAGGCCCAGGAGGGCTCTCGTGCTGACTAGAAGCCAGATGCTGGGATGGAGGGAGAGGTGGGGGTGGCTGCTGTTGGGGCGGAGGCGGCGGCTGCTGCTGAAAGTGGCTGAGCTTCAGCTTCTGGTGGTGGCCCAACTGCACCTGGACAGACGGTGTCTGAAAGGTGGGCGGGGCGTGGGCTCCTTGCTGAACATCCTGCGGAGGCACGATGCACACGGGCTGGGAAGTCAGCTGCTGCCCCAGCCGCTGGGATGTGCGCTCTTGCTCCGCAGGGGGCTGGGTTTCCAGCCAGGGTTGAAGTAGCTTTGGTGGATGAGGACGGCAGGGCAGTTCTTTTTCCCTGGGCAGCAGTGGGGAGCACTGCAGTGACCTCAGCTGTTGGGGCACCGTCTCGGAGGGCTGCCTAAAGCTGTGGGCTGGGTGTATGCTGGGCGGCGGGACCTGGCCTTTGAGGGAGGGCAAGACTGGGGAGCAGTGGGAGCAGCACACAGAGGAGGAACACAGTGCTGGAGGCTGGAACTTGCGTGAGGGATGGCTGAGAGTCTCCTGCTGAGCCCCTGGGGACTGGTGGCTTTGATAAAAAGATGATGGTCCCTGTAAGCTTCCATACGCAGGAGTATCTGCCGGGGACAGTTGTCCACCCTCAGTAGTTATACAGCCTAAGAATTCAAAATAGAGAGTGTTTCCAAAGGTAATCTGCAGTTGTTCCCCCTCTGCTACCTCCCACTCCTGGGACCGAAGGATAGCATTCAAAAAAACTTGTACCAGATGCAGAGATTAAGAAATTCAACCCCTGATCCCCAAGACTCAGTCTAGCATGCTTCCAGCAATTGGACCTATATAGACCTGCTTTTGGGGCCTGGGACACTTAGAAATTAGCTCAGCTTTTACCAGATGCTCAGTCCTGACTCTATCTCACTAGAGAAACCACGGGCTCCCTCAAAGAGCACCTACTTCTTTTTTAACAGAATAGCCCAAGAGAGACTCAGACCAAAAAAAAATCAACACTGGGGGAGAAGAAGGAGTGTGTTGGAAAGTGGCAAAGGAGATTCATCCCCAGGACAAATGAGCAAGTCTTCAAATATGGTTCTGGGGAACTGTGTGTTGGGCAAGTAGGATGGAAGAGAGTGGGGAAGCTCTAACACCAGGGTCAATGCCAGGCGCCAGTGCTGCGGACTGAGGCCCCTGGGCCCTCATACATGAGTAGATGATATCCATTGCTGTTTCAGGCTAACGGCTCCTTCAGCTCATCTGAGGCTTATTTGGGGAAGACCAAGTGTCTTGAGGGCAGGAGGTGTGTTTTATTCACCTTTGGTCACTTGGTGGCCAGGGTGGGGCCTGACTCAGAGCAGGTGCTCACCAAAGGTCTGTTGAATTAAATCAAAAGGGTAAGGGAAGCAAAAAATAAACCTAAATATATCATTTATCGCTCTGTTAAGTTCAAAACACTTTCACTGAGAATAACAGCCCGGATGAAGGTAGCAGTTGGCCATTAGTTTAACAAACCTACCATTAGGTTGTCAACACAGGCACAACTTCAAGTTGTCTACATTCTGCCTAAAGACTGAATGCCAGCAAGTTATTGCAGCAGGGAAGAAAAACGCACAAGGTCATGAATTATCTGCTTATATCTCAACTCCAAAGGACATGTGTGACACTGTCTGTCTGTCTCCTCTCTGTGTCGCTGAAATATCTCTGTTTGTGCCCACACACATGTGCACTGCCATACAGCATTCTGGAGAGTAGGGCCACTGTCTTGTCTCCTCTTCTAGCAATGAAAACAAGGGAAGAGGGACATTCATGCAGAATAGGAAGCTCAGATCTCAGCTGGTCCTGTTACAAAAGTCCTGTATTGCCATTGCTATTTACGCTATCAACTCTCCCCACCCCCCACCCCAACCCTACCCTCATCACCCCCAGTCATTCAGGTTTGCTCTGGCAGTCTCAGGGAGTGCTTTCTCTTGGGCATATGCTGATCTAGCCAGTAAGCTAAGCAGATGGTCTATATGTGTTCTTAGCAATCATGCACAGGCCCACAGAGTAGGCCCTGGGCTCACCAAGGGAAGCCAGCTGCTTGGTCCAGAAGTTAGGCTCCCAGGTGAATCTGATACTCCAAGGGGAACCAGGGTCTGTGTTACAATTGGTCTCCAGCAATCGCTGCATCTGAAACACAATCTGACAACAGCACCAAAGGTCATTTCTTTGGGCATCTTGCGCCTGAATGACAACGCCCTCTCCCTCACTCTTTGGACAAGTTGAAGGCCAAAGTCCTGGCTGTTTAGCCTGTGGTCCTCCCCCATATGCTTGCTTATTTCCTTACACGTTAGTATCTTCACATTCCTCCGCTTTCCCCCACCCCTACTGATCCCCTTCTTCTTACTGAGGCTTATGGAAAGCCTACATTCTTATCTCTTCCAGGCCTCGAATGATTTTAATTCTCCCTCAGAATATCACTTGGCTGGAAGCCTCTCAAGAGAGTTCCTTTCATTCTACCATAATCTCACATGAAAAGCCAATGGGGGCAGACATTCTCTGAGTTCCCCATAGCTGTCCTTCCATCCGCTTGTAAAACTCCACTACACCCTAGTCAACTGCCCTCTTCCTCCCTCATTCCTTTCATCTATCTCCTATCGCTAACTCTCCCATTTATCTAGGACTTTGGCAAGTATCCAACTGCCCTGACAACATCTAGTTAACCAATGTCCTAATCAGCATCTTGGCCTCTTACGTCCTTGATCTCTTTAATGTAAATCACCTTCACCTCTCTTTTCAGTTCACTCACCATATCTAGACCATTTTCATCATCTAGAACCATTCTACCTATGAGACCTTAAACTCCAACAACCCACCCCCTGATCATAACCAGCTCTCACTCTGAGCATGCTCTTCAGCCTCATTGGACTCCCCAAGCCCTGCTCCCTTAGTCCATAGGGTCGTCCCAGCTTTCCATCATTTTCAGTAACAATGTCACTAGTGCCCTAGTTCCCTTCCCATCCCCAATGTCTGACCTTGGGTCAATCCAGCCATCCCAAAGCCATGTTATCTGGGGTCACTACACTGATCATTACCCTCAGGGGTACCCTTCAGTCCTTCTTCTTGTCACTTCCTATCTTGTCAGCTTCCTCTACCATGGTCCTTAATGACTATCTAAAATTTTTACTTCTCTCCTCAATGTCATTTACCCAATGACTAACCCTCTCATTATCACCTCCAACTTCACAGAGGGTGAAAAAACCCATAAAAGACAATTTCCCTCAAACTTGTATCCCTCCTATCTCCAAACTTAACTACATTATATTGACACCTTCCTGTCCTCTGATCTCAGAGGAAAGGAGTGCCTCTTGTTTAAGGTCAACCAGTTCACTCTAGGTCCCACTTCTTTCTGCCCTTCCAGTATGCTTCCTCTACCACACATCTCTTCTACCTTCAACCACTTCTCCCAAATAAAGATGTGCAAATGTCTTCCTTACTTTAAAAAAGTATTCCAACCCTGTCTCCTTCTCAAGCTACCTTCTTACTTCCCTTCTTTTCACTTCTGTCTCTACTTCCTCACCTCCCATCCTCAGCTTCCTCATTCTAGCTTTTGACCCTTCTACTTTGTGGGAATGTCTTCCAAAAGATTACCAGGGACCTCCTGATTCCCAGACCTCAAGGCTTCGCTTCACCACTCATGCCCCTTCACCTATGTAGCAATGGTAACATTGATTACTTAAAATGTGAAACTCTGTTAATTTCTGTGCACCACACTCTCCTATTTCTCCTCTCACCTCTGATGCTTGCTTCTCATCTCTTTCACTCATCTTCTTCCTCTGTCTATGTGAAAATGACGGCATTTCCTTGGGCTCCAGGTTTGTTCTTCTCTTCTTCCTTCACACACTCTTCCAATATCACTGATATCCC
Source organism: Globicephala melas (assembly GCF_963455315.2). NCBI lineage: Eukaryota > Metazoa > Chordata > Mammalia > Artiodactyla > Delphinidae > Globicephala > Globicephala melas. Next base: position 46,430,657 of record NC_083321.1, on the reverse strand, counting down.
AGTGACTCCCACATCTCTCTCTCTCTAACCCTGACTTTTCTTCTGACCTCCAGACCCATCTATCAAAGCAGGTTTGGGACAGCTCCCTTTAAATGCCCTATAGGCACCTTCACTTCAACATATCCAAATATAAACCCCATCAACATCCTTCAAAATTCTTGCTTCTTTTCCTGGGGATCATCACCCTCCCAAGCCCAACACTTCAATGTCATCCTCAACTCCTCCTTTCCTCTTAGGTCCCATTTAAACCCAAATAATTTCCTATGGAATGTTCAGCACACTGCTAGTATTAATGCCTGGATCCATGACCTAAGACAGAACTACAGAACTTCCCAGCTGAGTTGCTTGGAGGAAGGCAGGTCTATTCCAGCACCTGGGTCCTTAGCACTGTGGGGTTTGGTCAAAGATGGTTTTCACTTACTAACCCAAAGTCAGTGATTGAGGAGTGGGAGTTCTTCTTACCAGCTCTTTGCTGAAAAGGAAAGGGATGCTGGTTTTGCTGCAGACAGCCCAATTAATGAAATTCTGCACATGCTCAAATTGACGGTTGAGAACCATGATGCTCTGCAACTGCTGCTCCAGCTTCCGCTTCCTTTCATTAGTAATGCCCTGGTTACGAAGACAGAAGACAGAGTCCCTGATCCTGTTCTTGGACTGCAGGCCACATGCTTGGGAAGTCTGGTGGTCTGTGTGTATCAGTGTAAACACAGATGGAATCAGATGAAACTGCACCCCTGAGAGGAGGACATGGGCTGCTGAGGGATGGATGGAGGGAGGGAGGGAGGGAGGGAGACAGGGTAGGTAGATTTTATAGTACAAACATGGAATGGCTAATAAATGAATGAGAAAATGAATGAATGTCTGCATCTCTTGGGCATAGCTTGTTTCATATCTCTTTCAAGGCTATAACCCTGCATAGTCCAGGAAGGCAGTTGCCTTACTGCCACAGCATTAATGGGAGTTTGATCTGATTCTCTAGCTCTTAATGAGCCAACTTCCCAAAATTAGACTGGACATTTTAAGATACAGGGAGCAGCAGAGAGCTATGGAAACTACATATCTGAATTCTAGCCCAGGCATCTCTGAGCCCTGAGACAAGGTTGATATGTGCCTGGTTTCTGCCCCAGGGAAAGAACAGAACCCATCCATCTGCTCACATATACCTCCAGCTCCTCTATGAGCCCACTGGCCTGTTTGTTCAGCTCGTTCATCAGAACCATCTTGGCCATTTTGATCTGGTTTTCCACCTTCCTGTGCTGATGCTTCACCTCAAAAATCCTGTAAACAACAGGATGAGACAGAGCATGGTGAGACCTTCCCCCCAGGCCTACGAGAGCCTACAGACAGCAAACGTAAGAGCCTACAGTGTGGAGGCTGCCTACTGAGATCAGGGTCCACCAGGTACCAAATGTAAAGAAACAAGAACCTTCCTCCACCACCCATCCCACTCTTTGTACAACCCAGCCCACTTGACCTAAGTGGGACAATGGCCCAAAGTTCAACGCAGTTTTCTCTAGGTAAACTGCAGGGCCACGCCCAGGTCAACCCAGTAGCTCACCAGTTCACACAGCACTAGAGGCAGGACAGAGAGAGTGAGTACAATTATGACTTCATGTAAACAGCGTCACTAAACACCGTCATGCAGTAAAAAGAGCACAGGTAGAGACAGAAAGTAGACTAGTGTTTGCCAAGGGCTGGGGATGTTGCACGGTGAATGGGGAGTGACTACTAATGTGTATGGGGTCTCTTTTTAGGGTGATAAAAAGGGTCTTTCAAAAGTAGACAGTAGGGGACTTCCCTGGTGGTGCAGTGGTTAAGAATCCACCTGCCAATGCAGGGGACAAGGGTTTGAGCCCTGGCCCAGGAAGATCCCACATGCCGTGGAGCAACTAAGCCTGTGTGCCACAACTACTGAGACCGTGCGCCTAGAGTCTGTGCTCTGCAACAAGAGAAGCCACCACAATGAGAAGCCCACACACCACAACAAAGAGTAGCCCCTGCTAGCTGCAACTAGAGAAAGCCCATGAGCAGCAATGAAGACCCAACACAGCTAAAAATAAATAAATATATTAAAAAAAAACATAGACAGTAATAATGGTTATATAACTCTATGAATATGCAAAAAAACTCACTGAATTGTACATTTTAAAAGAGCAATTTTATGGTATATAAATTATATATAAAGTCATTAAAGCCATTTTAAAAAGCCATTAAAAAAAAACAAACATGGGCTTTGAAGCCACATAGATCTAGCTTCCAAACCCAGCTCAGTCTCTGACTAGCTGTGTGATCTCAGACAAGTCACCTAACCTATCTGAACCTTAGCCTCCTCATCAGTACAATGGAGATAACCCCAACTCAAAGAATTATAAGAACTGATCAAAATGATGCATGCATGATGCCCAACCCAGTGCCTGTCGTGATGATCTCTCAGTACATACTTGTTTCTCTTTCCACAGAAAATACAGATGATTTCACGTCATGTGTAGGTCTATATGGAAAACACTGGGAAAGGGGTGATAAAGGGTAGATTGCCACTGACTTGTACCCACATGATAAGCAGCACTCTTCCCCAATATCTACTCTGTGCCGTTGTCCTTAAGCACCTACCTTTGGCTACTTCATGGCCACTTTCAGAAGGCATGTACTTTAGCCCAGGCTCACTGTGATCATCCTGACCTAGCTTGGCCCCATGCACCAAGTGATGACCCAAAACCCCCTCCCTGGCCCTGAGACCTCTAAGGCCAGGACATATGCCAATGTCTGCATGTCTTCCTTATAAGTACTCCATCCTAGTACTGTGACCCAGGATGAGAGGGAACAGTGCATTTCCAGTGCTGACAAGGGGCTAGCCGATGTTACCTGTCCTCAATTTGCTTTGCAGATGTCTGTAGACTAGATTTCTTATGTGCCACCTGTGTAGTCACACTTTCCAGAAGCATCCTCTGGTTTTGCAAAACTTCTTCAAGATGTCTACACCTAGAGCAGGAGGCAGAGAAAAAGCTGAGGAGGACTGAGTCTTATTCTGAGCACGCCAGCCAAGAGAGAATCCCCACAGTGCATTGTCTCAGCCAGGTCCATGGAGGCTGGGGTTACATGTAGTGGGTCAGAGACTCTTGGCCCTTCAGGCCCTCTCCAGAGAAAGCCCACAACAGGAACAGGGAAAAACTTCAGCCCAGGGGCTGAAGGTTGGCTTGAGCAGGGAGAGGATTCTGAAGTACTGGGAGCCCAGCGCTCTCATAGGTAGAGTCCAGAGCCCTCCCAGTTCCCCTTTGGGCAGCCCGCCGGCCCCACCTGTGCTCTTTGTGTTCCACCATGAGGCAGCTATGGCATGTGAGCACATCACAGGTCTCGCAGAATAGCTTGAGCACTTCCTGTGTGTGTAGAGGACAGTACAAGGCGAAGTCTCCAGAACCACCATTCACTCCTGCCAGAGAAGATGGAGAAAGTGGGCTTCTCTTGCTCAGGAAGACCTCTTAGTTTAAGTTCCACTGAGCATCCCTCAGCCATCTATGGACACAGGGAAGACACAGAGCTTGGAGGGAAGGTGGTACAAAGTAAGAGAGGCCTCTCTCTGGACCAGTGAGGTTCCAGGAACACAAGGAGGAAGGCAGGCTTAGACTGGCTGGATTTGCCCATCTGTCCAGAAATAACTGGCCATCAAGCCCCAGGCACCCCACCACCTGGTGAGCCTGAGGAAGGGGCTTGCTACCTGCTGCACATGGATCTCCTGCAGAATAGTGAGTCCTCTAAAACTCAACCTAAATCTCCTCATTAACCAGGATTCTGTTATGGTGAGGCTGAAACAAGCTACCCAACCTTGCCAGGCTCCAGGCCAGATCACATGGGTCATGAACTTTGGTTCCTGTCTGACGAAGGTAAAACCCTTCTCAGAGTTCGAGGGCCTTGAGAAAAGACTTTCAAGAAGACTGCCACTTAAAACAGATGGTGCTGGATGGATAAATGGACAAACCCTGATCCAGTCTGCTGAATTAATCAAGTAACTAAACAGAAGTGAGGGCCGTTTGCTTGAAACAGAGGTGAAAGATAGGGAACTCAATTACCTTCTGTGGTAATTCGAGACTATTCCTCCCTGCACTGCCTCACCCACCCTCACCCACGCCCCCGCTGCTCCCCCCAGCAGGGAGAGTCTAGAGTGAGTTTACACTGTGATGTGACTCTGCAGGGGACAGCTTTCCTTCAGGAAAGGCTCTGAGACCACCCCTACTCTCACCCCCAGCAGGGAAACGAGGTCAGAGAGCTATTCTCCAAAGATTCTATGGTTTGCTACTACTTAAGTGCATGTGAGCTAGTGGAGAGGGTGAGGAGTGATACCTGGAGATCCCTTCTGGGTCCGGGGAAAGAGTGGGCCCCCAGGGGCAGGGCCGTGCCGGTGCTCCTCCGTGCAGGAGCTGCACAGCCAGCGGTTGCAGTAGGTACAGAGGATGTGTGCCGCCCTCTTCTCCTTGCACTCGGAGCAGTTCTAGAGGTAGAGAGTTCTAGAATTACTGACGTATCTTCATCACTTGGGCCTGCTTTTATGAGTGGTAAATACTCTAGGCACTGGGGTCCTGCAGGGCTGTTCCTCCACTGTTTTGGAGTGCAGTCAATTCTGGAGAGCTGCCTGGGAGTGACATGCAGGGGCGTGTGAGGCATAGCGCCCTTTGTGACTAAGCGTACTGCCCTCGGGAGCTATTCACACAAGTCCCGTGCTGCAGCTGAGGATACGCAGATGAATAAGGCAAGGATCTGCTCTCAAGGTACACACAGCCTGGACGGGGTGGCAGACATTCAGTGGGTAATGCTGTGATGAAAGGATGCACCAAGTGCTAAGGAAGCAAAGAGAGGTTTCCAGGAGTTCCATCCAGGAGCAGCCAGGAAAGGTTCCATAAAGAGCTGACATTTGAGTTGGATATTGAATGACAAGTAGAAGTTCACCAGGCAGACAAGGGAGGAAAATGGAAAGCACAGGCGAGAGCGAAAACTGTAATGTGCCTATGGAGAGGAAGAAGCTGCAGCTGTATGAGTACACAGAAAGATGATCATACACAGCCAGGAAAAAGTGAGATGGACCAACTCTCAGAGCTGTGTTTCCACTGCTGCGGCCTGCCAGGACCAAGAGTCCCTAGCCTTCTTCTAGTACAAATGTTCATTCATTGGTCAGCAAACATCATGCAGGGCTGATATAAAAGGTGGAGAAGAAGAAAAATTAGTCTGTCTGTGCATGAATAATACAGGCCACCAAACTGATGTGGATCCTGACAGCTTTGTCCTCACACTGGGATCTGACAAACCCACAGCAAGAAAAAGAAAAAAGAGGAGAAATACAAGTTTTACTGACCAAACTATGAATTCTTTGAGGGTAGAGACATGGGTCTCTGTCTTCCTAGCACCCAGGCCCTGGCATATCAGACATTCAGTAAGAATTTAATACAGGTGCAAGTAAGTAAAACGGCAAATGAATAAAATGTAGTGGGCAAGGATACCCCAGTGGAGAAAGGAACAGAAGGGATACCAGTCAGTAAGTGATGTGAAATTTCAGAAACTCACGCATTAGTTGTTAAATATAAGCATAACTGATGAACCCATTTATCCCAGGCTGGTGCATGAGTTTCAACTCAGTGTGCCGGGGTGGGTGGAGGGTGGGGAATAAAAGCTTAGTACCCATAGTTTTCAGTAAGAGCTATAAGAGAGAGAAAACACCCCAATTTTGCTTCCCCAACTGAAACATTTTGGTTCTCTTCTGGATAGAAGTATGGATGGATGGATAGATGGATGGATGGATAGATGGATGGATGGATGGATGGGTGGATGGATGATTAGGCAAACTGGTGGAAGGGTAACAAGTCAGATGGAGTGATGGGTGGACAGACAGACTTATGAACAGGGGTTCCATAGATTTCTGAACAGGATCAGCTGTTTCTTTGCTTGTCCTGACTTACCCTGGCCATCTTGGATTGCTCAGAAGGAAAGCACTGCAGCAAAAAAATGTTCAGTTACATCCCTGGTAAGGTATACTCGCTTACACCCAGGACAGGAGATGAGCTCTGGGAGAAGGTGGGAAAGATAGCAAAGTCAGGGCAACACTGCAGATTATACATAACATAGGACCTAGACACAAGGCTTTCTAATACACAACACCAAGGTATGTACCAATACCACTTGTGCCAAAATGAAATATGTTTGATGCCATAGCCTGCACTTACCATCTAGGTGCTCCGGACATGACCATCCAATTAGCGGCCTGCCCTACAGAACTTCCCACATCCTCATCTTTGCCTGATCCTACATTCCTTTCCTCCCTACAAGCCATGTTACTAGAGGCCCAACCCTGCTCCATTTCTGATAATCAGGTGCCTTCCTGCTGCTCCCACTCTGCATTCCACAGTCCTGAGAGCCTGGTTCCCACTATTGGCTAAGTTCAAAGGGGTCAGTTTAGCCCAGGGCACAGCTCCAGCCATTTACATTACTGTGTAGTAGAATTACTTTAAAGATCTCAAAGCTAGAGCTTCCAAGAAGGTTCTAGCCAGAGAAAGGCAAGGACTCCCTGCCTGCTCATCTAGGAGGTATTCTTCTCTTGTTACAACCAATACCAGTTGGTCTGCCTCTGGGGCTCAAAGAGGTTTTGCTGGGCCTTCTCCACCCAGTCCATGTTGGGTGCACCACATATATGTGTGTTTCACCCGTGAACATGAACATCTTGTCCTACTCCCCTCTCCCCAGAGAAATGCAGCAGTCTCCAACACATTCATCAGCATGGTGGACTCCTGAACTATATAAGCAGCATGACACTGCTGCCACCCTGGAGATTGTAGTACTTCAGGTCCACCCCACTGGCACTCAGTCCACTGGGTACAAGGAGATGAGCTTCCTGAGGAGGGCCAGGTGCCTGCGCCCAGGGATGAGGACACCCTGAAAAGCGGCTGGCTATGCCAGTGCATGCAGCAATACCACCACAGTCTTCTCTGCCCCATATCACCAAAATGATACAATGGCAGTTGCTCTAGACTTGCAGGCAGACAGACTTAAGCCCAAACACCACCAAGGTCTACCACTCAGCGACCTTGGTTGGGCAAGTCACTTAGTCTCACTTAACTCCTCTGTGCCCCAGATGTAAAATAGAAAGGAAAAACAGGAGTTGCTATGAGGACTGAATTAAACAATACTTGAGAATTCACATGATCCTCCATGAATGTTGACTTTGAATTCAAAAGATTTCTCATATCCCATTCATGGTAGGGCAATAACCTCAATTATCAACTCTCCCAGGTGATGAAAGTCAGATAGTCTGAGAGGGAGATTGAAAAAGTGGTCACAAATTCTCCTCCTCCCTGTGTTCATGCCTTGCAATCCTATCCATTAAAAGTGGAGTCTTCTCTATCCTTTGAAGCTAGGCTGCCCTCATGACCCGCTTTGGCCAACAGAATGTAGCAAAAATGACACTAAGTTCTAAGCCCAGGCCTCAAGTGGCTTTATATGACTCTGCTCTCGCTCTCAAAACTCTAAGACTGCCACGTGAACAACCCCAGGTTAGACTGCTGGAAGATGAGAAACCATGTGGAGAGAGGCCTCAGTTGTCTCAGGTATCCCACCTGCAGCCGTCACAAACCAGGTAGCCCCAACTGACCCACAAGCTGAACACAGACATGGGTAAGCACAGCAGAGATTAGCCAAGCCCAGCCCAGCCCAGAAGAACTACCCAGAGCATCCCAGCCCAAACCCTCAACCTGTAGAATCATAAATAAAGCTTGGTTGTTGTTTTAACCACTAAGTTTTGGAGTGGTTTTTTATGCAGCAAAAGATAACTGATATATTCTGGAAAAATCAAAATCTACAAAATCATGCAAAATAATATTTTAATAATCTTCTTTCCCCCACCTACCACTCCGCTCCCCCGCCCCGCAAAAAACCCCTCCCCTAGCCTCCACAGAGCCATGGACTTTAATGACAGAACTGGATCTGCAATCTCCTAGATACTCTCCTGCGTGTCAAGAACAGTGGCCCGTGGTGGAGAAGGATGCTCTCTACAGGTGGCGTCATCCAGGGGCATCACGTGACTGTCCCTCCCTACCACCTGGCTGCCCAGGGAAGATCCTCCTCATCTACTCCCAGGTCAGAAATGCTGTTCTAATTGTTGGAAATAATTTCCACAAGGTTTCTGACTCCCTGGTACCAGATGCTCAAACATTTGTCATAGTCATACAGCCTCATTATCAGCATGAGAAAGAGAGAAATAACTGAATAGATCAGACAAGGCCTCATCACACATCCTGTACCTCCCCTGGCCTTAAAGATCGAAATCCTCAGCTTGTCACTCAAGGCCCTTTCTGAGTTGGCCTTAACTCTCTCTAGTCTCATCTCTAGCTTCACCTGCCACACACCCTATGTCCTTGCCATGCCAAATACCTCTGCTATCCCTAAATGCACCAAACCTTTGCATAACTCTATGTTTGTGAAAGTGAATGTTCCCTCTCCCTAAAACACCCTTTCTTGCTGCCCCACTCCTTTTCAGATAAACTCCTATTCAACCTTCCAAACTTGTTCAAATGTTCTACCTTTGAGAAGCAGTGTTGATTTCCCTTAGGAAGAGTTAATTATTCCCTCTTCAGGGTTCCCACAGCATCCTGAACATCCTTCTAGTACAACAAATATCACATTGCATTTTAACTATCTGTTCATATGTCTACATACAAAAATAATCCACAATTTGATACTAAAAGATATTGCATGATTTTTATGTTTCTTGTGGGTTTGAGTATTCCAGGTGTGTTCCTTGCACTCACAGCCAATGAAAGTAGTCAAAAGCCATTTGGAAGTTTTCGGGGTGGTGGAAAAAACCAGCCCAGGAAAATAAAGGAATCAGGTCTGATCCAGAGCAGAGGTGTGGGGCTTGGGAAAGGCTGTGAACTGGGAGATGTGGGTTCCAGGCCCAGGACTGTCACTAACTGTGCAACCTTAGGTAAGCGACCCCTTTTCTCTGAACTGTACTTTCTACACCCTTAGATGAGGGGAATGGGAATAGAAGGGAAGTATGGATTATCCAACCCTCCTCCTCTGCCTACTGCAACCAGGCTTCAGAAATATTCCCCTGGGCAAGATGGGAAGGGACAGCCAGCCACCCTTGTCAGCAAGTCAGGGACAGGCTTGTGGCTGAGGGAGGCCTGGATCTAAGACCTCCTCCAGTCTGATCAGGGGCTGCTGCAGCAGACAGCAGGGCTGGAGAACCGTGGCAGTGATACACACAGGTACCAGGGTAACTGTGGGGACCAGAGTGGACACAGAGGACATGGGCTCTCTTTGTGTCACAACTTTTGCCCAGAAATTCTTATCTTCCCTCAGAAGGTCCCTAACCCCCCTAGAGCTGTGTCAACCTTGAGCTCTTTGTTTTTTAAAGAGGATTCCCCATTTTTCAATGAGGATACCAAAATAAAGTTTTTTTTAGACAATTGGAATACATGAACTCTTAGGGCTGTGGATATATATAAAATGACCTAACATCAGCTTACAATATTTAACATTAATTTAGTTTTTAATACATATTTAAATCACATATTACATAAAATATTATTTAGATATATTGCTTTTTTCTTTCTACTTGAATTATTCAAGCAACAGCATTGAGCTTTTATTTCATACAGAAGAACATCAATTCTGAGAAATGCAGGACCAGGGCCCAGGGGCCACACAACCATCCCCAAAGGGGGTGGGCTTCTGCTTCCAGAATGAAGAACACACAGGCAGCAGAGGTTCTCTGAAAACTGAAGATGTTCAATCCATCTGTCACAAGAGTGAGCACTTCTGGTCCCTGGGAGGTATGGGACAAATTATTCTTTTACCACCACTCCCTATATTAGGCACTTTACATGTCTTATATAATCGTCAAACCATCTCTTAGAGGTAGGCATTGTCCCCATTTCATAGTTGGATAGACTGAGGCTCCAAGAAGTTGTCACCTACCAAAGATCATAGAAAGCAGAGGCAGAGCTACAATTGGAGCCCCAAGTCTGTCCACCTCTAAAACTCAGCCCTGTCCACTATGCTATACTCTTCTCTAATTCAAGTGTAAATAAACAAGGTAATTTTATTTTAATTAACTAAATGATTTGATTTTAAGTAAAATATTCCATAATAATGATCAGACTCTAATGATGACCTGGACCCAGCTTTGAACTTGGAATCGAGAAGGAGCTGGAAGCCAGCCCCAGCTATGCTTAAAGTTTTAAGAAATATGATCTTTGAGAAAAGGCAAATGAAGCAGAGTTTTTCTGCCTAGAAAAAATAAATCTGGGGGCAGTTTCATTCTACAGATCAGTGGTTCTCAAACTTTGTTACATATTTGAATCATATGAGGTACTTTTAAACATCCTGATGTCCAGTCCACACCCCATATCAATTAAATCAGAGTTTCAGGAGGTAGGAGCCAGGCATCAGTATTTTTTAAAATTCCCCAGGTGAGGGGACTCCCTGGTGGCGCAGTGGTTGAGAGTCCGCCCGCCGGTGCAGGGGACACGGGTTCGGGCCCTGGCCTGGGAGTACCCCACTTGCTGCGGAGCAGCTGAGCCCATGCGCTGCAGCTGCTGAGCCCACACGCGTAGAGCCCAGGCTTTACAAGAGAAGCCACTGCAATGAGGGGCCCCCGTACCTGTTCGCTGCCACTAGAGAAAGCCCACACCCAGCAATGAGGACCCAACGCAGCCATAAATAAATAAATAAATTTATTTTTAGAAAAATTCCCCAGGTGATTACAATGTACAACCAAGTTTGAGGACCAGTGCCAAAGAGAGAGTACCCCTTTCCCCTGTGGCTGAGCTGGATAGACCTGCCCCCTGTATCATGCAGCTGAGAAAGGCAAGCTCACCCAGTTTTAAAGAGGCTCCAACAAGTTAAGGAAGACTCTGAATGCAGCCGTCATGTACTTCCCCTCTGGCAGAGAAGAGAAAAGGGCAGATGCCCAACAGACAGAAGGGTGTCCTGATACCTAGGTACCCTGGGGGTTGGTGGGGAATTGGAGGACACCTTTTGCGTCCCCTAACTCCCAGCTTCACTGAAGGACCCATGAGCAGGCTTAGGGTGCAGCCTGAGGTTCGGCACTACAACGACTGCTGCTGGGGCCTAGAGAGTGTGCTGAGCCCAGGACTTAGTGAGGCAGCAAGGGAGGTGGGTCAAGACTAGGTAGTCCACCCTTAGACATGAACGGCAGTGCCAAGGCAACCTGGGCATGGGGCTGGGGTGGGAGAGAAATCCCAAGGAGGTCTCAGAAAACTAGCATGGGTCAGCTCAGCACACCAGGTCGGGACACATGCACATAAGCCCGAGCTCAGTGCTAAGCAACACTCTGAGGGTTAAAAAGCCCTTCATTCTAGAGCTCTTGTCCAGGGCTCCGTGAAACTTTGCCGCTGGGGCCCAAGCTCTGACTCCAGTAGAGCAGTGGCATCATCTGGAGAAGACTGATGCTCCACTGCCAGCTCTCACCTGTAGAACCAAAGCTGGACAAACCCAGCTTCCAGACCTAGCTTTTTCCACTGTTCATCTACCCAGTTCCCTCATCATAAAGATGGTGACACAGAGGCCCAGAAAGAGGCAGGGACATAGCTAAAAACCACAGATCCTTGTAAATCACAGGTGGCACCTTGAAACACTGAGCAGTCCCTGATTACCTCTGTCAGGGGTATGCCTCTATCAGACACTATGCAAGGAGAAAAAACACTCCAGTTACATTCTCTGGCAGGCTGGCCATCCTCACTAACCATTCCTGCCCTCCCACCCAAGGCAGCCCCAGGGTACTGGGCATCAGCTAAGGCCCCCACCACACAAGCCCCCGAAGCCTTCCTCTAGCCCATAGCTCAGAGCAGCACCACCTTTGAGAAACACGTTGCACCCACTCCCCAGATGCCCAGACCCTGCTAGAAAGACAGATTTCGATCCTAAGGTGATTCTGCTCCTGCCCCTGGCTGCCAGCAGGCTTACCTGTGGGGCCTGCTGCCCTGTGATTGGAGCAACACCTGGGGGAGAAGTCAGAAGAGCGACAGGTGAGACCACCACAGGTCCCAGAGGATGGTGCTCACCAAGTGCCCAGGAACACCCACCCTGCACTCTGCAGCCAGCTGGGCTGCAGGGCCTAAGCCTCAGGGAGCTGGGTGCGGGGTGGGGAAGGGGGAGCAGCCTGGGTCCTCTCCTGCTGTCCCTGATGCATCCTCAGCCAGGGCTGCATTTCTCCAGCTCACCTGAGACGCTTCTGCAAGAAAGGGCTTGGTTGACTCCTCCTGTTCCTGTTTATCTCGAAGGCTCTGCAGTATTTTTCCCAAACTGAACAGCAAGAGGGAGACCTCAAAGAGGCGACTCTTCCTAGCTGCATCTCCTTCCTAATCCTCTGGGTGCCTTGGAACAGAAGCTCAGAAGGAAGAAAACGAGATTTTCAACTTTCAGGAACTAGCTCTGTCGCCCTCTGCATAGCTCAGGAGGCCATCACTCTCAGCCTTTTAGGACTCGATCCAAAAATCCTTCAGCCCTCCATGTTCCCCAAAATGACAGTGCTCATGTGTGGCTGGAACCTGCCCCGATCCGGCAGCTCATTTAAATAGAGCTCATCACAACAACAGTGTTGGTAGAGAAGTGAGTAGCTGCAGGGCCCTGGGGACCCCCTGTTTATACGTAGGAAGAATGATGCAATCTGGGTATCAAAATAGCAATCCAGAATGGAATAACAGGCTCACGCAGCAGCGGTGCCTGCACAGCCAGAGCTCAACTTGACACACTCTGTCAGCCCCACACTACTGCAGCACGCAGATGCCAGGCACACACTCTCACCACAGCATTTTAAAAATCAGCAGGAGCCCGAGAGAGCCCTCCATGCCCCCGGCACTAAAGGAGGGTGGGGGTGAGGGGGCTTCGACAGACATTAAAGTCTGTCTCCTACACACTCACCTGCTCCTGCCACTTCACCTGAAGTCCTTATCCTGTGATGTCACAGTCAGTTGCCATAGTGACCAATTGTCCGTCACAGCGGAGGATTAGGACTTCAGATGGAGAAGACACATTTATAATGCACAACGGTCCTGAGAGGTGTCCCTCGGCAGCTAACTCTACCCCTCCCCCCAGGGAGATACAGTCACACACAAGCTGGGAGAGAAAGAGGAAGGAAAAACAGGGTCAGGTTAGAGGAAAGATATTAGGATGGGGCAAGACTACGAGTCCAGTATAATTGCTAAAGCCCAGAGTACAGGCAAATTTCAAGAGCACAGAGGGGAAGTGACAGGGAATGAACTTGGAAAGACTGGCAGTAGAGTAAGTGCCTGAAGAGCCCTGGATTCTAAGCCAAGAGGCTTGGCTTGACATTTATCCTAAAAGCAAAGGCCACCCAAAAAGGTTCTGGCTTTATGACTATCTTGATGGACTGGAGATTGGGGGTGGGGGTAGGGCAGGGAGAAGGCTTGTCCAGTTAAGGATTAATGGGATCCTGAATGAGGGTAGAAGTGGAAAAAAAAGGGACAGAAGAGTTGTTTCAAAGAGAACCAAGAGGACATGACCAAAGTAGGATGCTGAAGGGAGTGGTGGTGTGTGAAGGAAAAAGGGTCACATGGATGGGCTGCCATGAACAGAGATAGGTAACAGGAGGAGGAAGAGGGCAGTTGCCAAATCTTATCGTACCTGTATCCTACTTTCTCTGGCATCCGTTCCTTCTTAAAAGGATCAGGCCTCATTCTGCCTTGCTGGACCAATGATTCACAAATCTGTAGGGTTTGTTAGAAATCCCAAATCCAAATCTCTTGGGTGTGGGTACAGGACCAGGAATCTATGTTTTTAGCAAGTTTCCCAAATAATTCTTAGGCATCCAGACCAGCACTGGTTCAAGGACCAGTAATAAGGAACCAGTGGCCTGGACAACTACAGTAGCTTCCTAGCAGTTCTTACTGCATCCAGTCTTGTCTCCTCCATTCATTCTTCTCAGGAAGCCAGAAAGACTTTTCAAAAATACAGATTTGATTATATTCCACTGACCCAAAACTTTCAATGGCTCCCCACTGTCTACTGAGTAGCCTAAATTGGTCAAGACCCTTTTGTTTGGAAAGGAAATTTGGCTCAAAATTTCCTTTCCAAACAGAGTTCCTACTTCTCTCCTTCAAGCAATCCTATATTCCAACCAAAGTTCACGCCCTTCTGTTTCTCCTGCCCTCTCCTCCCTGTGCCTCATGCTAACACTATCCCCTACCTGTGATTCCCTTCCATATTCTTCTGGCCCTGCCTGGCTCCTACACAGCTATTCCTGCTTGATGCCACCCACAGGTTCAAATCCACCCAATTTCCCCAGGCAGAGCCTAAAACAGGGGTCAGAAAACTATAGCTCACCTGTTTTTGTAAATAAACTTTTATTAGAACACAGTCATGCCCATTCATTTCCATATTGTCTATGACTGCTTTTGTGCTGCAGTGGCAGAGTTGAGTAGTCGTAACAGAGCCTCTATGACCTGCAGAGCCCAAAATACTTTCTATCTAGTCCTTTACAGAAAAGGTTTGCTGACCCCCGAACTAAAGCAACAGCTACTTTGTTTAGTCTCTCCCTTTGAGGTTCCCTTCTGGTAATGGGGATCCTGCTTATTCCCAAGTCAACTCCCATCCCTGTGTGCTCTAGTTCTGCTAACTGGGTCACATTTGAGCTAGAACTTCAGTTTGGGGTAGGATGTAACAAACAAGGAAAGGACATTTCAGAAGGCGGGAACACCATAAACAGAGGATTACAGATGACAAAATACGAGGCCCCTCAGGGAATAAGTGATGAAGCTAGCCCATGCAGAGGAATGACAGATGAGGCTCTAAAGTTAGCACGGGGTCAGACTGGGAAGAGCCCTAAAGGCCATGCTAAGCTTCTGTTCTGAACTGCAAGCAATTAGGAGCCCTTTAGGTAGCTAGAAATTCAAGCTCAGGATAGGAGAGAGTGATCAGAGTTGAAGCTAGAGGATTTGGGAGCATAATCCACAAAGGCAACAGGTGAAGTAAGGTCAGGCAGGGGGATCCAGGGACTGTGGGGCAGGGCCAGGTAGCAGATCTGAGCCAAGAGTCAGAATCTGGGCATAAGAGCCAGGTGACAGATTGAAGCTGGAGATGGGTTATTCACAGCCTTCAGAGTCCATGCTCCTAGGAACCACCTGACTGTGAAGTAAGCTTTCTGTGTCAAGAAAGTACCCATAGTGGAATGCAGAAGGTATGGGTAGGATGACCCTGGATTCATCTCTTCTGATAGAGTGGCACCTTTATCTCTTTTCACTTCCTATCTCAAGAGTCAATCCAAGGGCTGATGCATTGACATACTCCATGCAAAGCCACTGTCTCCATTTCCAACTGGGCCTGGACAGAGGACCAGTGGGGGAACCAAGGGCAGCACCCTACTCTAGGTCTGTGGTTCCTACTGTCCCTGAAGCCCAGACAAGCTCCAGATTGGCAGGCAAGGGAGCCGGATTTTTTTTCTGGCTCTCTGTAAGTGACCAATTACGTGACATTCAGCAGAATTCTAGAACTTTCTGGAATCCTGATGTCCCATTTATTCAATGAGGGGTCAGAGATATACTCTTAAGGGCCTTTCCTGCTCTCCAGCCGTCATAGCAGTTAACCAATGACTGGTCCCTCTTGAGTGAGAGTTCCCGCAGACAAGAGGCCCCTCCAAGACCCTGTCCATCAATCACATCTACCTTGAACTCCCTCCCTAGCTATAGCTTTCCAAGTAGTGCCAGCGGCAGCAAGCACATCCCCCAAAACACTGCCTGCCTCCTTCCCGTCACCAGGGGAATTGCTCTCCCAGGAATGGCTCTGAGGTACCAGTGCTACTCCCAGGGCCCTAGAGAGCCAATTAAGGTGGGGAAACTGTTCATGAACTGAAAAACCATCCTGCTGATAGGCTCTGGAGCTCCAGCTTCTGCACCTGCTGCACACCCAGCTCAGCCCAGCTCAGCAACCTGCCCTCCACCTGGGAAACTTGGGGCACTGCCCACAACAGATCCCAAATAGTTGCACACACTGTTCCTCACCTGGAGTGAGCAAATAGCAGGCACCTCACCTGCCAAGCTCCTGGTTCTGAGATCTCATCCCCTCTACCTCCCACTCTCACCCCAGGCCATTAGAGCCCATCCAGCGGAGCTGCTCATTAAGATAAGTATCATTTCCCTCTCTGACTCTGAGGTTGTAGCATCGTGCATCGGGTCCCTCTCTTTGGATCTTCCCAAATCCCCAAGGCCTGCCCACTGAGGAACAAAGATTGCTCCCCATTTCAGCATTTGTACTTTTCAAGGGATATGCTGTTACCCATCACTAGCTTCAGGAAGCAGGAGGCTATGGTGGTTATTTGGTGTTCTTAGAGCTCTTCAAGTCCAGTCCCAGAGAATACCCAGGATCACCTAGTCAGTTAGTGCTAGAGTCCAGACCGAGCTCCAGGGCCCCTGACTTCCAGACCAGGGCTCTGCCCATATGTAGACTGCATCATCCACACTGAGATTGGGAAAATTAAGATACTAAACAAAGAGATTCTGGAATCTGGACCTCGGAATCAAGGTCTCCCATCTAGGATATGCCTTTTAGTAGATTTGAAGAGAAAGAATAATGTTCCTTTTATTCACATGGGGAAGGAAATATTCAAGTAATGGCCTTCCTCCCCTAAAACAACACATAAAACCATAGGCGCCCTGAGAATTCTGAAGACAGATCCAGCACATAGTAAACAGTTTCAGGCATGCCAGCTTCCTTCAGAGCTTGCTACACTTATTTAAAGTATCACTTGGGGACTCAATGGCCAACTTTCCACGTAGAATTTGACCTGGGACCATTTTCAAATAGGCTTAAAAGCAAACAGTCCCAAGAAGATATTCTCATTGGCTGAGTAGATCCGTTTCCAATATCCAGCCTTTCTGGAGCCTTCCACTCCAGTCATCCCACAGCACAGCTAAGACATTGTGTGTTCAGCATACTACTGCCTTTGCTTTGGTCCCCATCATCAGCTACCTTATAGGGTTGTTGTGAAGTTTAGAAAAGATAATACAGGCATAAGCACTAGGTACAGCATCTGCCAGCCAGAAGGTGCTTGATAAATGTGATTTGTACCTCACAACTTGAGGACTAGAAAGGGGCAGTGTCTTAAGTGAAAAAAGTTTTCCTTCTAGGCAAGAGCCATGGGAGATCTTTGTGGATCCACTGATTAAATCATTTGTTCAACAAATATTCACTTAGGCCCTCGTCCTGTGTCAGGTTCTATGTTGGGCTGTGGCATTGTAGAGATGAAAGGCACAGCCCAGTTGAATGAGATGCCCACCTCACTCCCTCCCCCAGTGCTGAGCCCCACTGCAAACATGCAGGCCTGGTGAGGCTCCACTGAGGGATCAGAGTTGAAAACCAGCTGGACAGACACTGAGCCCAGGCACAGCCCCTCTTCCACTCAACTCAGCAACTTCTCAGTTCTGCCCAGCAACCAGCAGGAACAGATTTATGGAAATGGACTCATCCCCATGCAATGTGGCCGCAACTGGCTGGAAGCGTTGATGCTAAGGACCTATTTAATTCGTCAGCCTCTATCCATCTCCCCTGCCAACCCTCTACCTATTCCCATATTTAACTTTTGAAAGCCCCAGATTGGCAGAAATAGGATAAGCCTTTTAGCAAGTCTGTACTCCTACTCTGCTGGATAAAGTGGCAGTGCTAAAAGCTCTTTCCAAAGAACCAAACTCCCAAAGCATGGCTTCTCAAATTACAACAGGAATCTAAGTTCAGGTACTGGGTATCTCACTGGACTTCCCAGAGATAGGTGACATCTCTGCTTTTCATCAGCGTGGCATTTGAGTGCCATTCTTTTAGTCCTTCAGAAAACATTCAGTGAGCAACTGATATCCACCAGTCCTTGTGCATGGAAAATCTCCCAGAGGTATTGCTCCTTTGCCTAAACTTTAAACAGTCTTCTCTTCACATTCTTACCACACTGTATTATTGTCATCTGTTTAGTTATCTGCCCTTCAATAAAATATGAGTTCCTTGAAGGCAAGGGCCCTGTCTTTTCATCTCTGCACCCTAAACGCCATAGGGCCTGGTACATAAAAGTCAATAACTACCTGTGAAGGAGACTGACATACAAACCAACAAATACCACACAGCATAGAATCCTAAAACCTCCAAGTAGCAGAGGAAGCTTATTCCATTCTGATCCACAAATGCAAATATGGAAGGTAGCAATAGCCTGGCCAGACTGCAGGACATACTAAATAATGTAAGATGCCACATATTCAAGAAATTGCCTCTCTGGTTCCAAGTCAAGCATGTTTGCATCTAACAGATTTTTTTCCACTTCAGTTTCACAAGTTCTAAATAACGGTATTTTTTCACATTTCTTGGTCTCTTACTATATCCTAAGCACAGTACAGAATGTTTTATGTGTATGTTCTCATTTAATCTTCATAACAATCCTATAAGTTAATTACTACCATCATCATCCCCATTTTACAGGGAGGAAAACTTACCAAGCTATACAACTGCTGTATTAAGTGGCAGGTAGATTAGGACTCACACTCTGATGCCCAGATATACTGACACCAAAGCTTACGTTTTCATTCTCCCTTGCACTTAGAATAACCTGGCAACAAACACTATGATTCTAAAAATTGTCATTAGTATGAATTTAGTTTTCTGACTTTAGAGTCAAACATATCCTTGAAACATGCATAATTAGTTCATGTTAAAAATCTTTTATTTTTTTAAGGCATTCTGTTGTTTTTTTTTTTAATGTATTTTGTTTATTTATTTGTTTAGGCCGCACCAGGTCTTAGTTGCGGCATGCACGCGGGATCTAGTTCCCAGACCAGGGATCAAACCCAGGCCCCCTGCATTGGGAGCACCGAGTCTCACCCACTGGACCACCAGAGAAGTCCCTAGTTCATGGTAAAAATCTTAAGTGAGGGGCTTCCCTGGTGGCGCAGTGGTTGAGAATCTGCCTGCCAATGTAGGGGACAGGGGTTCGAGCCCTGGTCTGGGAAGATCCCACATGCTGCGGAGCAACGAGGCCCGTGAGCCACAACTACTGAGCCTGCGCGTCTGGAGCTTGTGCTCCGCAACAAGAGAGGCCGCGACAGTGAGAGGCCTGCGCACCGCGATGAAGAGTGGCCCCCGCTCACCGCAACTAGAGAAAGCCCACGCACAGAAACGAACACCCAACACAGCCAAAAATAAATAAATAAATAAATAAAATTTTAAAACATTAAAAAAAAAAATCTAAAATGAGATTAAAGACCTAAACGTAAGAATCAAAACTATAAAACTCTTAGAAGAAAACATAGGGGAAAAGCTTTATGACAGTGGATTTGGCAATAATTTCCTGGATATGACACCAAAAGCACAGGCTTTTGGAAAAAATAGGTACGTTGGACTTCTTTAAGATTTAAAACTTTCACTATGTTAACAGGACACTATCAACAAAACAAAAGGCAACCCATGGAATGGGAGAAAATATCTGCAAATCATTTATCTGATAAGGGTCTAGTATTGAGAATACATAAAGAACTCAACAACAACAGCAACAACAAAAACCTGATTAAAAAATGGGAAAAACTTGAAACTAACAACACTGTAAATCAACTATACTCCAATAGAAAAATTAAAATTAAAAAAAAAGGCAAAACTGAAACTCTATATCATTAAACAACTCCCCGTTCCCTCCTTCCCCCACCCCTTGGCAACCACCGTTCTACTTTCTATCTCTATAAATCTGGCTACTTTAGGTACCTCATGTAAGTAGAATCATAGAGTATTTGTCTTTTTATGGCTGGCTTATTTCATTTAACATACTGTTCTCAAAGGTCATTCATGTTGTAGCATGTGTCAGAATTTCCTTCCTTATTAAGGCTGAATAATATTTCATTATATGTGTATACCACAATTATTTATCCATTCATCTTTCCACGGATTCTTAGGTTCCTTCTACCTTTTGGCTATTGCAAGTAAGGCTGCTATTAACACAGGCATAAAAATATCTCTTCTAGTCCCTACTTTTAATTACTTTGGGTATATATCCAGAAGTGGAATTGCTGGTAATTGTATATTTAAATTTTTTGAGGAATCACTTTACTGTTCTCCGTGGAGTCTGCACCATTTTATATTCCCACCAACAGTGCACAGGATTCCAATTTCTCCACATCCTCGCAAACACTTATTTTCTGTTCTTTTTTTTAATACTAGCCATCCTAACACATGTGAGGTGGTACCTCATTATGGTTTTGATTTGTATTTCCCTGAATATTAGTGATAGTAAACATTTTTTCATGTGCTTGCTGGGCATTTGGATATCTTGTTTGGAGAAATGTCTATTCCAAGTTCTTTGCCCAGTTTTTATTTGGGTTGTTTGTTTGTTTTTATTCTTGAGTTGTAAGAGTTCTTTACATATTCTGGATAATAACCCAACAGTGCTAGAACTTTTAAGACATATTTAAGATTCACCTTATTTATACATTTAACTTACTGTATTTCCAAGAGTTCTTTAAGTAATTTAGAATGCTTATTTGCTGGACAATTGAATTATTTTTAAAAATTTAGTTTATAAAAGCAAATATTAACTGTAAATATGTTTAAATATTAATGAAAGGCCCTTTAAAAGTGATTGTTAAATTTGCTATATTTATAAATAGAACAAGATTTGTAAGTTAAAATTAAAAGCTTAAGGAAGAACAAAGTCTAAGTAGTAAGTTTAAAAATCATGTATTAATTTAAAAAATCAAAGTATACAATACCTTTTCTGTACTCTGAACTCTCAACAGAGACTCAGAGAGCTTAGGTAGCTTGCCCAAGGGTTTAGAGGCCTTGAAATTCAGATCTAAAGACAACTGCAATGCTATAATGCCTCAAAAATAGCCTAGACTTGTGCTACAAATCACTTTGAAAAAACTGCAGACAACAAAACAAACAACAATGATGATGCTTCTAAATGCTGTCAACTTATTTGGCTTTTTCATCCCACGAGTTCATTCAGCAGACACTCACTGCATCTCTGTTACATGCCCTGTGCTAGAATACTGAAACGAAGGGACTTGGCTCTTGTCTCCAAGGACTTCACAGTTCTCAATGAGATTGTTTCCTAGGAAACCTGACCTTCAGAAGAAAGACAGAAGCTCCTCCCTGCTGGAGGAGGGAGCAGCTTAGATGGTGAATGGTTCATTAGTCAGTGTGAGTCTGTTCAAAATCTGTTCCTGACTGACCCTAGGAGCCCAGCCATTCTCCCCCCGCCTTGGAAGTTCAGTGGGTCAGGACATGTCCTCTCCTTCTGGGGAGTCAGCCAAACCTTGAATCAAAATCTTCCCAGGTTTCTTAGCCTGCCACCAATTTAAGGAAATCCCAAACATGAAAAATCCCAGTTTACAAAACATATATTAAGCATCAGGAGGATTTGCTTTGTCTCACAGATTCCCCAAAGAGTTGCTTTCAGCAATGAGTATCCCTGGGCTCTTACATTCTGATTCTTTCTACACCTGAAATTCAGTACCTATGAAATGGGAAGAGACCTGTTATATAGAAGGAGGTGAACCTGTGGTATTTTTGTACTTACCATCTGGGACAGTCCCATGAAGCCCAGCAACCTGCCCTAGCTCCTGGATCAAGCCCTGGAAGCAGTCCTTACAGAGCAAATGCTGACAGGGTAGGAGCCAGGCACCTATATCTTGCACGTCCTGTTGGCATAATGAGCAGATCAGTACCGCCTCTATCTGTCCACTTCTGTGTTTCTGGTCAACTAGAGGTCGCCCCATAAAGCTCACACTTATATCCATGCCCATGCATGTGCCCAGAACCGGGGCTTTTCCATTAATATCCTCAAGCGTGAAGCAGTGTGTAGAGTGAGCAAGCTCCACTCCCTGTAAGTGAAGCACAAAGCAGAGTGATTTGCTTCTCTGGGGAGACAGATACTCCTGGACAGGCCAGAAAGGACTCAGAGACCAAGGCCTCAGAAGTCCAGAACTGGAGGCTCATGCCCTACAACAGGGCACAGATTCAACCTCTCACTTGGGCCCAAAAGACAGTCCAGCATCTCTGCTGTGGAAAACAAAGCCTGGAGGGGTCTGCCAGGTTGTGTGTTTATTACAGGGTTTGTTTGCCTTCAAGTGTCCCAGATCTACCTGTGCCTCTCTTTGTTAGTGGACAAGCTTGATCCAAGAGTTCATGTTGGAAAAGAGAAGGAAATGTATTAAATGCCAAGTTTATACCAGGTGCTTTACATACTTTATCTCCATCCTCACAATTACCCTTGGAGATAGGGACTATGATATTTTAAAAAATTAAATAAAACCATCAGAGACAGGATGAGGAAACTGAGGTTCAGAGAGGTTGGGTAATTGCACAAAGACAGACAGTAAACAGCAGAATTCAAATTCAAATTCAAATCCAGGTCAGTCTGATTTCAGACTCCATACTCTTAACTGAAATGTTTCTCAAGCTGAGGTCCACACACATGTCCTCAGGAGCTCTCTCCACCAACATTTTTAAATTAGTGTTTCATTCTGATGAGTTTTTTAAAGTATAAATATTCTGGATCATCTATATATTCATCATGATGAGATTTTAGAGGCAGTGTTGAGAGTTAGGATCTAGTTCTTACCAAGCAGTATTACTTTGTCTCAGGCTAATGAGAAGAGAAGGGAGCAGACAATACGTAAATGATGCCCTCCTGCCCCATGAAGCTAAAATGAGATTATGGCACACAATGATGAATGTTTCACAGTACCTGGAATAGACAAAGGTGGGAGGGAAAGTGGGGCACCATCACTGCGGCACAAGTTTGCTAAACTTAGCCACATCAGGGTGCACCACACTTAAGCTGTAGTGACAGTTTCGTTTAGCAACACATCATCTGCAAATGAAACTAACATTGTTAATTTGATTGTTTTGGTTTTTTATAATTTATAAACTGTATTAGGTTTTGTAATTGTATAAGAGCAGAAGGAGTGCACCTAGTTTTATATTTGTACTTATTTAAGAAAAAAACCAAAGATCATTTAATTCAAATCCGGAGCTCTGTAATTATGCAAATTTGAGAGAACTTTCACTTCAATCCACAGTCTTTCAGAGCCAAGCCCATTAAGGACAAAGGACGACGGGGTTGGGGGAGACCAGGCTTCTTGCGGGCCCAGCAAGATGCCACTAAATAAAGCAATGGGGGGGCTCTCCCCTCTAGTTCATTCTGAGGCTCTAAGGGCAGTTATTCCCCAGACAGCAGCCCTAGTAGGCGAGGTGAGGGCAATCTCTCTTAGAAGGTTTAAATGTGGTAGAGTTTATTTCATTAGACTTTGAGAATACCAGACCTTTTAGTCTTAGAACTGCTTTACATATTTTAATTATTGAGCACCCCAAAGAGATTTTGTTTATGTGGTTATAGCTACTGCCATTTACCGTATTATAAAGTAAAACTGAGATAATTTAAAAATACTAATTCATTAAAAAACAATAAACCTATTACAAGTCAACATGAATAACATACTTTTCAGGAAAAATTAACTACTTTCAAATAAATTTAGTGAGAAGAGTGACATTGTTTTTCCCTTTTTGCAAATTGCATTAATGTCTGGCTTAACAGAAGACTTAATAGAAGCTGGCTTTCCATACCTGCTTCTGCAGTTACATGTTGTTTTGTTTACAGTATATGAAGAAAAGCCAGCCTCACACAGCTATACAGTTGGAAAAGATAGGAGTATTTTAGTAGCCTTATCAGATAATTGTGGATATTCTTTGATACTACTGCAAAATTTAACAAGCGGTAGTTTCTTAAAGGTTAGTTGTAATGTGGAATCTGAAACTACATCAATGAACTTTTCTTACTCTGTTATATTAACATCCACTGGTCTGTATTACACTTTGAACTGCTCTTTTGCTCAGGCATAATTTTTATAACACCAAGCACTGGTGATTTGGAAAATATTCGTTCAATGATTTACACAGATGCTCCAAATATTGACATGTTTCATTATAGAAAAAAAATCACACTCTTTAATATCACCTCTAATTGCATCAGAAAATTCTGTAACTATTATGAAGTTGTCAAACTCATGGAGGCAGCTATAACTTTACCCAAATTCTAATTTTTGCTTGCAAACTCAAATTTTATCATTGGCAACAAATACTGTCAGTTTTCTTCCTTGAGGTGACAGGCTCACTTCATTCTTTGAGAAAATATCTGCCAAATTCTCAAGACTGAATAATCACAGTTTGTCTGTCAGTTGTTCTTTCAAATAAAACTATTGTTCTACAATAATAATAATATAATAATATAATAATAAGGCTAGTGCAGCGTGCAACTCAAATAGTAGCACAAGTGCAATTCCTCACTTCAGTTCCTACTTAGTTCCTCACTAAGTAGCAGAGGTGCTTTTTGCATACTTCTAATTTCTTCACATAGAATATTAAAAAGACTTGTATTCAAGAATTGAAATTTAATAAAAATGGACATTCTTCAGTGAAACTGGCTCTTTTCTTTTTCTTTTCTTTTCTTTACAAGCAAATGCCTGGCAGTGAAGAACACACTGACTCGTCTTTGGCTTTGGCTTTGGCACCATCAGTGCAAATGTCAACCCAGTGAAAAGGGCAAATAACATCTTAGTATTACTATGAAAATTGTTTGACCTTGTGGAACCCCTGAAAGGGTCTCAGGGACCCCTGATGGGCCTTTAGACCACACTTTGAGAACTGCTGCACTAGACTCTGAAAAACAATTCTGGGCATTTGGGGGCGTGGCATAGCTTTCCAAACCAGTGGGCACTACCCAGGGTAAGAATATAAAGAAATAAGTATTTCATTTCTGTCTTAGAAGAGCAATTGAATTAACTCTATGAGGGTAAAGGTTAAATTAAAGGCACAGCAATGGGTCTCTGACTTAAGCAGAAGGGGGGAAGGGCAAATGATCTCTTTTTTATCCCCTTCCTCCTTCTCACCATAACTTACCTCTTCCCTCTCCTTCCTATCTCCCCTGACCTGGGAGAGCGAAGGGGATAGTTTGGCAGAATGTACTTAAGCCAGGAGTAGCCAATTCAAATGCCTCCAGGGGCCAGCCATATAAAGACTGTGGGTTCAGTGTTGCCAAATCTTAGTTTTTTCAAAACACCAGAAATCCGGATTTTTATTTAAATTTTTAAACGTTGGCAACCAATTAAATTTTAAAAAAACATAAGAAAACAGCGTGAGTCAAACAAAATATACCAGCAATCAGCTCTGCTTTAAGTCATGAAGAGACCTGAACTAAATGAAACATCAGGTGAAAGACTGGAAGGACGCACAGGAAACCGCACCTATATTACCTTGTTTACAAACCACCTCTTTTAATATCCCACACCCAGATGTGAGAGAAGGGAGATATTAACTTGGTTTCTGTAACCTTGCCAAGGAATAACAGAGCAGGTCATTGCATGCCACATTGGGAGTTAGAATTTCAAAGATTGTTTGCATGGGTAGTACAGAACAAATTATCATCAAAATAGTATACATTTTCCGGGAAAAAATGGGAGGGAGAAACACCAAGTAATGAGAGAGCACCTACTCTAATGCTAGACTGTGTTGAATGTGATATATTATTTATTTGTTTACTTGTTCACTGTTTGTTTTAGACACAGTCCTAGGCCAGGACTTTGTCTTTCTTGTTCACCATGGTACCTTCCCCTCTTTGCCTGGCACCTATATATAGTGCCTGAACATAGCACACACTCAATAAATATTTCTAAAATGAACAAATGAATCTCAGTATTTTTTCACTATACAGACAAGAAAACTAAGACTCAAAGAGAATATGCTACTTGTTCAAAATCATTCAGCTAGTGAAAACAGAGGTAGGAAATGAACCAAAATTTTTGTGTTCTTTCCATGAATTTTATCATCTAAAATTAAATTAAAACCGAGGAGCAGTTGAATTTGTTGTGCTATTGGATGAACTGCCCTCAAAGATCCTGGCATTCCTCCATTCACATTCTGCTATTCTGAGTTTAATGGCAGCGGGGTTTTCCATCCTAGCTTCCAACAAAGCTGTTAGGAAAGCATTTGCCATGTAGTATAATGAGACTTTTGAAAATCTATCCAGCACAGAAAGGAAGGACACTTAGTCCTCGAGTTATATTTATTTTTACTTTGTAATGAAGAAAACCTTGTGTGGTCCTATGAATTTTCCCCTAAATGCCATATTGCCGTATATCAAAAACTACTGATAAAAGCAAAAACAAAACAAAACAAACAAAAACCCTGAACCTGGTGTAGTTTAAATTGGAAACTATACATGCTGCTGGTACATAAATTCGTACAGGTACAATCCATTTGGAAAAAAAAAAAAAAATATATATATATATATACACACATATAGCAACATAAAATGAATCATAAAAATGTTTATACCCTATAATACAGCAATCTCACTCCTGGGAATTTATCCTAGACAAGTTATTCAACAGAAGAAGAAAAAAGCCACATATACACAAATGTTCACTGCATCATTTTCTCCAATAGCAAAAAACACAATGAGAACAAGGAAACAAAATACATGAGAAAATGGCTTAGTAAATTATAGTATGTGCTGAAGATAAATTACTCTTCAGCTGTTAAAAATAATAATCATGGATACTGGGTAGTGATACAGAAAAAATGTAATAGTATTAAACGAGAAGCAGAAGACAAAAGGATTTGCATACTATGATCATCAGCTTTGCAGATAGCTATGTCTAGATGTAAATAAAAACTGAAAGGTAATATTCAGACATGAAAACAGCATTGTAAGGTATTATAATTTGAGATGTTTACACTTTTTTAAAAAAAAATTTTCTTTCATGTTTTACTGTCTTGTCTATTACATATAAGTTTTAAAATTCTTTCTGAAGTAAATTTGGATTTCTGAGTTTTTCTCAAATTCTCACTTAGAAACGACATCCTGACTCTTCCCATCTTAAATTGACAATCTTCTACTTGAAAAAGGAAAGCAACATAATATTTCCAAATGTCCAAGTCTAAAGGTGGAGAGCAAGAAAACAAGGCTGGATGCACCCATGCTGTTGTTGCTGTCTGAAGGACTGCTGATGAAATCAGGCTCCCAGAGAGGAGAGGAAGAGAGAGGGACCACAGGGCCCTCTTCAGGGTGGCAGTATGTTTACAAGGCCACCTGGAGAGAGGGCTGAGGGAGCAAAAAGGTCAGCACTGCATATACCTGCCTCACCAGGCGGCTGTCTGGCATCCTCTCCCTTCTGCTCATTTCACAGGCATTTTCTGAGGCCCTGACCCTCTGGGGGAGCCCAGATGTCTGAGATGTCACAAGGCCATGTTTTACTTCAGAAGAGATGCCACAGAGAAAGAGGCCTCTTACGGGTCAGGTCCACCATCACGCCCCGTGTGCCTGGTGAGGAGGGACAGATCACCTAGTGCCTCATGTCTGGCTGCTATATACAGAATTCAGCTTTGTTTGCTCTCTCAGAGCTGGCCGACCCACAATGACAAATCCCACAGGAGCCTTATGTTAAAGCTACATGGTTTCCTTGGGAAGAAGAGGGAGCTGGCTAGAAAACCAAAACCAGACAACTGTCCAGGGCACTCCCCCTACCCTGGAGATCAAACCACCAATGAGGAGAATGTTAGGTGAGCACAGAACCCAACACAGAGTACTAGTCTGCTCAGGGAGGCCTTCCATTCAGAAGGATGGCCTGAAGGATAGGATGCAGCCCCTCTGTAACCAAGGAACCTGACAAAACTATCCAGAAGCAGTGTCCCATCAACCAGACTCTACCTCCATGCCCTGGGCAGTCTTGGTCCTTACTTCAGTCCCTATTTACTAGACACCTGAAGGTAACCTTTCATTCCCAAAACTCTGCCCAGCTTACCTCCATTCACAGACCATCTTCCCAAGGGTAGTTTCTAGGTAGCTCAGCTCATCACTTGTGCACTTACTGGCCAGTTTTGATGTCAAATAGAGGACGATCTCTTCTTAGGCCTTGCCGCCAACTCTCAAGGCCTCTCTTTCTGCTGGTAACAGACAGTATGTGATTAAGGACTGAAAGAGTGATGAAGCCCATAATGCTGTGAGGTCAGAGAGGGAGGAGATGCTAAGGTAAAAGCAGGAGATTTGGAGAAAAAAGACTAAAGGCTAGGCCCAGGCTCTATATCTTAGCAGCTCTATAGCCTCTGGCAAGTCAGTCAACCTTCTGTGCCTCAACTCTCTCATTCATAAAATGGGACTAGTAGAGTTGACCTCTCAGGCAGACACATTTTGTAAACTGCAAGGTATATTTGGTTATTCTCACTGTGGGCTGGAGTGTTCTGGGAAGAGCAGAATGTAAGGTAGGGCTTAAAGGTTGAGGAAGCTTCAGGACATCTGGTCAGAAAGAAGATGAGTACTCCAGGCATGAGAAATGGCACTAGCACAGGAAAAAAGGTAGAAGGGATGTGCCAAGTTTGGCTGCAGTAGAAAGCTTGTGCAGGGAAGAAGCCGAAGTTAGTTTGGAAAGGCAAGTGGGCTGTATTCTGCTGGTAATAGGGAGCTATCACACTTTTTGATCAAGTAAGTGAAAGGATGAGAGTCACGTTTTAGGAAGATCAAACTGACAGAGGTGTGAAGGATGGACGATTGGAGGAGGGTTAGAATACAGGCAGGGTGATCACAGGAGGGTGCCGAACTCCAGATAAGACAGAAGATGAGGGCCTTAATGAAGGCCATGGCACGAGGGCTAAAGAGGAGAAAGCAGATTTGAGAGACAGGTATAGAAAAAAAGACACGGTGACAGCGTATTAGAGGAAAAGAATGCTTGGGGACAATTTTCAAGTCTCCCTGACATCACTATCTGGGTGGACAAGGCTGCTCACCAAGCTACAGAATAAAGAAGACACCAGAGAACCGGGAAGATCAAAGTATTTGGATATGTCTATCTAGGATGTCTTAGAATGTCCAAGGGATACTAACCAGAAATTAAGTGAATATATGAGTCTGGAGCTCAGCAACAGAGATGTGAATTGAAGCCACCCAAGATGAGTTCACCCAAGAACACTGTGTACTATGAAAAGTTAAGAGAGGCAAGGACAGAAGGCTGAAGACACCAATACTTAAATGGTGGACAAATATAGAAGAACCTGAAAGGAAGACAGAGAAGTAGCCAGAAAGATAGGAGGAAGGCAAGAGATTAGTTAGAAAAAGAAGTCAAATGGGTAAAGTACAACAAAGAATAAGTGGTATGAGGAAGAGTACATTCAGGTCAGTGTTTGGTTAATTGATGACCTCCATAAGAGCAATTTCATTGAAATAATGGGGCTGAGAGCTAGACTGCAGTGGATTAAACAATGAATGGGAAGCTAGCAAATGGACAGGATTTGTTGACTATTCTTTTGGGGAGCTTGGCTGAAAAGGAAAGAGCAAGGGTAATAAATAGAAACAAGGATAATTTAGGATATTTTAGCTAAAATGTATTTTAGCTGAAGGGAACAAGGCACAGAAAATACACCCAAACACACACTGAGTGACTGAGGGAATGTGATCTTGAACATTGGCTGAGACTTAAGACGGAAAGGATGTCTCTTGCACTTTAGTTTAGAAAGGGTGGTGAGGGTAGGTGCATTCATTCACTTAACGATCATTTGTTGAACATGTACTACATGCCAGGAGCTAGGAGTCCATGGATAAAAGAAAGTAATCCTCCAGCCTTTAAGAAATTTGGTCTAGTAGGAAAGACAAATGTGGATCAACAATTACATAAGAGCTCTGTACTAGATTTTGAGGTGGCACAGTGGGGGGAGGTGAGCAACTATGGCTGAATGGGTCAGAGAAGTATTACAAGAGGAGACCCTTGCATAGGGTCCAGATTGAGAAGGGGTTCTCTGGTCCAGGAGAGGAGGGGGTCACGGGCATGCAGTGAAAATTAAAATGTGGCGGGTAGAAGATTTACAGGGTCTGGAGAATAAAGAACCCTAAAGCGACCAGGCGTTAGAGGTCCCTGAACTCAGGTTGTTCCAACTGAGGACGACAGGGACGATAGCACAAGGGCAAAGGAGAAAGGAAGACCTTGAGCCCACTCAGTAGTGTGGGCGAGAAGGTCCCGGAGGGTGGTAGAGACATCTAGAAAGACTTTAAAGGGAGCAGGAATAAAGGGAGCAGGAAGAGACATCGGGTGGGCACACAGGGTCAAACAGGACCTTGCGATTTCTCACTGCGGCCAGGGGACAAGCAAGCAACCGCTACCGCCCGAGCCGAGCCGACCACCAAAAACAGCGAGACGCATGGGGCTGCTCAGGATGGGGCGGTTGGTGAGCAGCAGAGACATACAGTGGCCCCAGCAGGTTCCTGGGCCGTGTCCCTGGGAAAAGCGCCCGGCCCACCTGGACCCCAGCTGCGTGCACTACAGCGTCCCAAGCCCCGCCTTCCGCGCCAGCGCTCCGCCTCTGAGCCCGAGCGCACGCGTGACAGCACGGAGAAGGCTCTCGGCCCCCGCAGCCTCCGGAACAACTCTATGACGGAGAGTTCACCCCACAGGAAGTGGAAACAGCAAAACCCGCAGCAGCCCAAGACCCGCGACGCCAAAAAAGCTCCGCCCGCGGCCCGGCCTCCGGACCGGAAGTGAGGCGTTGGCTCCGCCCCCGAGCTCGATAGCTCGCGAGACTTTGCAGAGCCCTTCCTTTTTCGTCTCGGTCGCTGACATGGTAGGTGATTTTTCTGATGCGTCCGCATAGTTGCTGGCCTAGGCCGCGATCTTTACTCACCTTGCACCCCAGCCACCTACTCCCGAGCTTGGCCCGGTCCTCCAGGCCGCGCATGGCCAGCCGCAGGGCGGGGTAGCCGGCGTGGGTCCGGGGCGGGGCGGGGAGCCTGGGGCCGCGTGTTCATCCTGCGGTTCGGTTTCTCGAGACACGCGGTCCGGGGTTCCCGGGCGCCTCCCTGATGAGGCCGCACGGCCCCGGGCCAAGCCGTAACCTCGACTTTGCTGAAGGTGCAACAAAGCAGATCCTTGACCCCCAGGCCTATAGGCCTCTCACAGACTGGCAAGCTTCGCCCCCTGCCCCTCTTCCCTTAGGCCTTATCACCAAGCACCTTTTCCCACACAGCCATCCAGACTAAGGAAGACCCGGAAACTTAGGGGGCACGTGAGCCACGGCCACGGCCGCATCGGTAAGTACTGTCTCCACATCCTGGTCGTCCTTGGGCTATCTCTGCATGGTGCTAGCTTCTCAGGAAGTAGGTAACTTAGAGAAGTGGGTTAGTTAGAGCTCTTGGCGGTCGAGTCGGATTGAATTTGATCATTAGCTGTTGGCTTTATCTTTGAGAATTCTCTAGTACCCCAGTTTTAGAGAATTTCACGTCAGTTGGGGGGTTGGAAATTGAGCGGGGTCCAGTATTGAATTGGTTGAAGGTATGGACTACTGTGCTAGTGTTGTGAGGTGGAACACTGCAAAGTGATGATTATCCCAGAGTCTTGAAGGAACAGCATTGCTGGAAGAGGGGTATTAAGTAAAGGCACAGAGGTATGGGGAAATGCTTTTGCGAGAAGTAATATCGAGGGGTTGGAGAAGGCTATTTTAGCCATGTAGCTTTGTGTTTCTGCAGGCAAACACCGGAAGCACCCGGGAGGCCGCGGTAATGCTGGTGGCATGCATCACCACAGGATCAACTTCGACAAATAGTGAGTGTTTTTCGGACTCTGCCTTTCCTGACACTGACAGCTTTGGATTTAGGGGTAGAGGGTAGTTAAGAACATCTTCAACGGGAAGCAAGGCTCTTACCACTCAGAAACCTTGCCTGTGGCTGGGTTTCGTCAAGTTAATATTTGATGTGAACTGAGAACTTGTCACCGAGGCTAGAGTCACGCTTGGGTATCGGCTATTGCCTTAGTGTGCTAGAGTCCTCGAAGAGAAACTGCTGACCTTATTCACTGGCTGTGGCCCTCGTGGCATAGTCAGTCACCGGGTTAGTGACATGCATCAGATTGACTTACACAACTGTTAGATCCGTTTAACGCCCACAAATTAGCGGGGTTGTGTTTTAACTATTTGTTTAGGAGACCTGTGTTACAGGAGTGTGGGGAAGCTGTCAAGTGACCTGAATCCTAGTCTTGGCACTGCCTCTCACTTTCTCAGTGACTTACTTTGGTTCCGTGAAATAAGGCTAGTCTTTTCCACCCGATAGTCTTTGGTGGCTTTTTAAAGATTTGTTTTATTCAAGAAGTGGAGTACCTGCTTTGTCACTCTTCTGCATGAGTGCACACCTTACACTGTAATGGGGGGAGATGGACTGTGGAGATGGTAAACATAGCTTTTTAGTTGGAGTGAGGTAATGGAAATGGTTGCCTTCTTTTCTCAGTCACCCAGGATACTTTGGGAAAGTTGGTATGAGGCATTACCACTTAAAGAGGAACCAGAGCTTCTGCCCAACTGTCAACCTTGATAAATTGTGGACCTTGGTCAGTGAGCAGACACGGGTAAATGCTGCCAAGAACAAGACTGGAGCTGCTCCTATCATTGATGTGGTGCGATCGGTGAGTGAATTGAATATTTTTTGCCTTTCAAAATTCTGGATAATATACTTGCACCTAAAGTCTATACCCAGATACCTACTAGACAGTTACACTTTCCGTAGCATTTCCACGGGTACTTACTGATCAAAATTGAACTCTTGTTCAATTGTGATTCATACAAAACATTTGAAGAGTAGTTCTTCCACTCCCTCATTCATTTACTTCATTTTTTACTTGAACGTTTTCCGATCGGTTATCTTATTCCTAGTGTCAGTGCCCTGATTTGTACGGGTTTCTCACCTGAACTATTGGTAGTAATTTAGGTCAGCTGGCTCTGGTCTGTTTTACACAAGACTGCATGAGGCACAGCCCTTGGCTCTTTATATTTCTTACAGAATAAAATCCTAATATGTTCAATTGTTATTTAAGGCCCGACATTATCTGAAGAGAACCCCCGCCCCCCTCCCCAAAAAAAAGCATTTTTGTATATCATTAGGAGTTCTGGTCCTTGTGTCAGTCTTACCCACTGTGGGTATGGAGGTGGTGGGAATCCTGAGGGGGCTTTCAGTAAAGTTTTAAATTTCCCTTTCTCAGCCTTTTCTTTGAGCAATTCTGATGACCACGACTTGGAGCATTGCTGGAAATGTGATTTTCCTTTTTTGCTTATCAAGTCGTAATTGAATAGGAGAAAGGGTTTGAGCTCTGCCCGAGACTAGAGTCACATCCTGACAGCTCTTGTCCTGGTGTGCTAGAGTCCTCGGAGAGAATCTGCTGGTCTTGATTCACTGGCGAGGGCAGTCAGTGCCCCTGGGAGTGCCCAGATCAGAAACATGCCCTCCCTGGCCCCTAGATGGAGTGGATTGGTAGGCATTTTTCTTCGTACCCATCACAGAGTTGGTGACTGCCACGGTGCATTATAAACCCTTTTCTCTGTTCTAGGGTTACTACAAAGTTCTGGGGAAGGGAAAGCTCCCAAAGCAGCCTGTCATCGTGAAGGCCAAATTCTTCAGCAGAAGAGCTGAGGAGAAGATTAAGGGTGTTGGTGGGGCTTGTGTCCTGGTAGCTTGAAGCCACGTGGTGGGAGATTCATTAAATGATAACAAGTGCTTTTCTCTTCTGGTCTGAGTGAGGGTTCTTTGGCACTTCTACCTCCCTACCTGTACAGAAACCCACCTAACAGGTTCTAGGAGTAAGGGTTTGAGGACCTGGGCTCTTCCACCAGCTCCCCTCAAAGTATGGAAGAGATGGCACCAACACTGAGAATAAGGCCTTGGCTGGTTACCTAATTTGAGGCTTCTCACTTACAAAGCGAGAATGATACCTGTTGGTGCCGTCATACCATTGAAAGGCCTGTTGGCATTGTGTGCTCTGACTTTATAAATGAGTGGGACAATGTGCCCTTAATTGTTCCATGTCAAGGGGGAAAACTCATGATCTTTACAAGATTTTGATGA